>NC_090940.1:35219455-35533205 GCF_040938575.1 Ambystoma mexicanum | reverse complement strand
TAGTGTGGATCATATACTTAGATGTTCACTAAGAACCAATAGCCTATGCTTATAAGTTTTTGTAGTTTGCCACTTTAATTGCTTTACTTTAATTGACTTATAATGCGCAGCAATGGACCCGTGGGCATGATGGCGCAGACAGGACAAAATACAAAAAACAGATCTGAAAACAGTCGGGGAGAAGGCATAAGCTGAGGGAGGAAATTTAGTCAAACAGCCAGGTTTTTAGCTTTTTCTTAAAGGGCTCCAGTTTGGTTTCCAGCCTAAGGTCCAGCAGCAGGCATTTCCAAAAGCTCCCTTTTCAGCCTTTTTGGATTTGCTTCTCGGGATCATAAGCATTTTTGTCTCATTTGATCTGAGTGATCAAGGGATGTTCTTGAGCATGTTAAGTTTGTTCAGGTAACGAGGCATAATGCCCAGAAGACTCTTGAAGGTAATCAAGAGGAGGCGATCGAGAATTTGCGTCTCTAAGTGGAGCAATTGCAAAGATCTTCTGGCTGGCGTAACATGGTCCCGTCTAGCTAGACCAATGACAACCCTCCCTGCTCCATTTTGAATAACCTGCAGTCGGTTTAACTCAGTTTTGCTAATGCCAGTCAGCAGACTGCATCAATAGTACCTTTTAGAACCCACTATGGCTCTTGACAGCGTTTCTGAGTTCATCTGGGAGATCATAGGGCAAAGGTGTGCAAAGAGTTTTAGGTAATGGGCCTCTCCAGAGACCACAGTCCCCATGTGGGCCTTTATAGAGAGGTGCTGGTCAAGTATCACCCCAAGGGACTTAACCTTCTTAAGGGTATCAATCTTGACTTCACCGAGCTGGAAATTGCTGTACCGAGTGTTGAGCTTGGAAATCCGGCTAAGTGACCCCACAATCATAAGCTCAATTTTAGATCTATTCAGCGCTAGTCCATTCTGGACCATCCAACTTTCGATGCATGTATATGCTTTGTTGATACGGTCTTCATCTCGTGCATGGTCACCAGTCAAGGGGATGATACATTGCGTATCATCCGCAGAGTTAGTAAACCAGATGTCTTCTTGCTCCAGCATCGTAAAGAAGGGGACAGTAAAGATGTTGTAGAAGCAAGGCGAGAGACTTTCTCCCTGGGGGCCTCCATATTCAATCGGAACCGTTGCTGCTTCAGCAATATCCGAGCAACGCAACTAACCCGATTCTGAAGAAAGGATGCTACCCACCGGGAAGCTTGAGGGGAAAATGCTGCCAGTTGTTCAAGCCTGATGACCAACAGCGTATGGTCAACCAGGTTGAATGCGGCAGAGAGGTCCAGCAGCATAAGCATGGTGGCCTCTCCCTTGTCGAAGTTTGTTAGGAGCCTAGATTTGAGTTCCAGGAGGGCTGTTTCTGTGCTATGCCCGGCTCTAAAACCCAATTGTCGACAATTTAAAATAGGTGGACTTTCAATATGTTTAGCTATCTGTATGCGACCCTATCCAGTATTTCCATCAGAAAAGCTGGTTTAGTAATAGGCCTGTAATTCAGAGGGTCCTCTTTGGGCAGGCCTACTTTTTTCAATAGAGGAGTCACCCAAGAACGTGTGAGAGCATCAGGCACAGAGCTCTCTAAAGGATGCATTGACAAACTGGAGAATTCCTTCCAGCAGAAAGGGGGGGCATGTTTTAATGATGATAGCAGAAAAGGATCGCCATTGCAACTAGTTGTTTTTAGATGCTTCACCACCTCTGTCAATTCTGCCAAAGTGATGGCAGTAAATGAAAATTCGGGGATTGTAGGGCATCTGGTCGGTTCATGACAGTTTTTGGTGCTGGCTTCCGTGGATGTATTGGCCCTTTTAATGATGATATTAGCTTTAACACCCTTGAGTTTGGCACCCATAGCATCCTGGATTGCCTGGCACCAAGCCTTATCTTTCACCACTTCATCACGTAGGATGACGTCAGTTCACATTTGATTTAGACGTCATTGATGACACATTTTACTTATAAAAGTGCAGTTTTTTCTTAAAGTATTTTGAGTTTAAAAATCAAGCGATTGCGTTGAAATTTGTTATGCTCCCTGTTTTAGATAATTGACATTAAAACAGTCTTCCTTTTGTCAACTTCCTGAGTCGGCTCCTTTATGGGTGTATGAGTAAGGTCTAAACAACGAGTGTACCCTTGCTAATTGTATTTTAAAACACAGAAATTTAGGATGGGCAGATATGTTAGTCACTAGAACTGTCCACTAAAGTGTATTGAACAAAGGGTAGGTTTCTTGATTCTAGAAATCCTCTGGATGAGTCAGCCGCTAAATGCAAGTCACCACCCACTAAGTAACAATACATAGTTCTTCTGGAGAATATTTCTAAGCACAAAAAGGACTGTGAATCAACAGAAGATTTATTAAAAAAGTGCAATCATATATTTTTTCAACACTTGATGTAACAAGAAGGAAACATAAAATTTCACATAGTACATATGGTTAAGTGCAATTAAGGTGATCAACAGAATGACAAAAAAGAATGTTAAAGAAAATGCATATAACAAAACAAAAAGACAATGCTTAGTAGTTAAATCACTAACAAAGTGGAATTCTTGAAAAGTGTTTCAGATACATGTACAAAGTTCAATGGGTCCATTGCATCATTGATCCCAACTTGGATACTTTAGTTATCCTTGGTGTAGCAGAGTTATTTCAATAAGGAAAGCAGTGAATGCTGCAGGGTCATTAAATACAAGATATCTGATCTCTGCCTGTATGAGTAACGTCTGCATTCCCATCCATCTCAAGGGTAATTGCTGCTTATCAAAGGGGCTGGACTATCCAGTTCACTTGGTAGCAGAGAGAGGATGGTTAAAGAGCCATCGATCTGAGTAGACTTTAGAGTTTCGGCAATATCGAACAACCTTTGCCGTTCGACTGAAAAGACGTGAAGCTCCCCTTGGATAGTGGTTAGTTTAAAGTTTTAAAAAGACTTGCAAGACCAGGTGTGATGGGTCCCCTAGTTTGCATAGAATCCCCTCCCACTTCTACGTGAAGCAGATCAATCGGAAGTTTGAAGAGGCGCTAAAAAAGGTGGACGATCCCGAGAGTCAGAAGACAAAAAATGATATTGGTGAGTAAAAACCTGAGTGAGTTGACAAAAGCATGGGTAATGAGTGAAGAAAAAAGAAAGTAACTGAGGGTGGTGGGATAAAATATAACATGAGAGTAAGTGTATAATGTATGTGGGGAATGAGATATTGACTTGAGTGTGGCCGAGCAATAATATAAATCGTGAGAGAGGCCACGATAAGACAATACGCCCTGGCCTGCGTCTTTATAACGTAACAGGAGAAGTTTGAACCCAAAGTCCCATAGTGGGACATTAGGAGACAGAACCGATTAAAGACGGTTTCAAAGGGGTTCATTTGCACTTCACTTGAAGTATTTTTAGAGGGCAAGACGAGTCTTAGAGAAAAAGATCGTAAGAGATTTTTGTAACCGGTTGAGTTTGTCTGTTTGTTTTATGTGGTTTTTGTGAACGATGACATCATAAGTAGAAATAATTGATTGTTTAGAACTGAACCAGATGGTTATTTTTATAAGATTAAAGTAAAAATTGTGGTTAGTGGGATTGGAGCTTGCGACGAGTGGTGCTCGCTCATATTTTATTATTTTTATGAAACTTACTTTTTTTAAATCTGTGATTGAAAATAAACGAGTGTTATACTAAGTTAAGAATAGACGAGTCAAGAATGGAGGATATTACTCCACTTGTGCATCTCTGTAAGCAGTTACCAAAGCATGCACATAAGCTCAAACAGTACAGCGCGGAATGGGTTAAAGGAACCACAGATAAAATGTTTATGCTGTGGCCACAGGGAGGTTCATTATCGAAGGCAGTCCTGTAGCATATGACGACATATCTGCATGCAGCATACAGGGGGAAGAAGCTAGAGAAGCGACTAGCTAGTTTAGAACTTTGGAAAATGTACCAACAAGAGAAAGATGAGGAGCCTCCTATAGATTGGATACTTAATATATGCAGAGAGGGGGTGAGAGGAGCCTTCTGCTCCCACCACCCCAGCTGAAATAGGATACATGAGCAACAAAGACGATGGGTTATACCCATTGATGTATCTTAAAGCAGCAACAAGATATAGTTACCTGGCATATGAGTCACCTGTGCAAAGCAGTGACAAGGGCACAGAGAAAAATACTGAGAAAGATGTAATCTCTAAGGTCCAGAGGGACAAGGAGAGACGTGATAAGGAAAGAAGTGATCATCCTCTCTAGACATAGGGAGAGAGATAAAACAATGGAAAGGAGAAAGAGGCAAGGCTGATGAGACAGCGCTGTTACAGAACAAATGGATGGGTGGTTAGATTTTATTAAAACTCGATGGTAAGAGCATTGAGGATGTAAGACAACGGGAAGATCCAGACAGACAAGTTAAAAAAGATAAGGAAAGAGAGGAACGATTGAAGGATGAAGGAGCAAAAAGAAAGGATAGGCGAAGAAGAGAGCAGTTATACCAAGAAGAGCAGTCAAGAAAACAAGAGCGAGCAGAAGAGCAAAGAAAACACGATAATAGACAGAAGGGGTCATTACAAGTTGGGCGGTAAGGGATACCGGGCACTGGTAAGGAGACCGGTGCCGGTAATCCCTTACCGGCCAATTCCGAGGTCCCTTAGCGGGAACCGTAAAGGACGTGTGGTCAGACCACGGTGCTAATAACGGGCCTGCTATTCGCGAGCCCATTATTAGCGCCCTCCCCATTCCCATTGAGCCCTATTGGGGCCCAAATGGGAATGGGGAATGGTTGGTTCAATGGGGAATTACCGGTCCCTCCAGGGTCGGAATGCACCGGTAAGTCCTCATTGAACCAGACCGGTGCCGGACCCGGTATTGGAGGCAGCCATGCCGCAAATAGCGCCATGGCTACCTCCAATCTCGGAATGAGGCCCAGAGAGCGATCGATGAGCACGAAAGGTTAGAACAAAAAAGAATAGTAGCAGAGGAACAGAAATTAAGGGATAAAAGAATATAGAGACAGAAGGATGAGGAGATGAGCAGGGCAAATGAGAGAAGGGATATGAAGAAAAAAGAAGAAGACCGAGTGAGAGAGTAAGCAAGGAAACAAAGAGAATTTGATGATGATATGGAACGTAAGAGAAGGCGGAGAGCACACAATCTCGATCGCCTGGAAAAGGAGATAAGAGATCCTGAGCCAGAAGTAGCATGGGATGACATAGAGGAATTCTTCCCAGAATACGAGTCATTACCAGGTCCGTCTAGAGTAAATCTAGAAGACGAGTTTGACTCTAGGAGCATTGGGGAAGCGATCGATAAGGTGTATCATGAAATGAAAGCCCAGAAAGAACTAAAGGCGAAGGGAAAAAACAATCGACTCGAGAGTACTCAGTTGTATGATACAGAGGGAGCCTCATGTAGTACGAGGCAAAAAGAGACTGACTATGAGTAGAGATGACGACCAGAGAAGCTGTACGAGTTGGGCACGAGAAATGTCAGACGAAGACAGAGACACCGTCCATGGGGAAGAGAGAAGGGACGTATGCGGTCCTGAGGGATGTTTTTGAATGGATAAGGAAGTCAGATGGTCAAATTTAAACGCACCTGTAACCAAGGCGCCAAAACCACTGACACAGTCAGATCGACCCAAGGGGCAATTCCACAGTGAAAGGGGAGAATCGCCGCCTTATGTGAGCAGACTAAGATCACTACCAGGTAGAAGGCGATGTGGTAATATCGTCCCTGCAGTGGACAGACAAATGATGAGAGATGAGAATGAGTTTGGGGCGTCACAGTTTCCCTTGTTAGAGAAAGGAGGGGTCCGACCGCAGTATATACCGCGGCCCCAGATGGACAAGGATTATTTAAGGTGTAAACTCCCCAGTTTAACTTCGGGCATGGGGAAATGTATACATGAATTAGAGAAAATGATGGGAGGAAACACGCTGGCTATAAGATACATTAAGGGTCTGCTTATCACCATACTTGGTGAGAGAGCTGATGAGGTGTGGACGAGGGCAGGGTACCATGGTGTGACTATAATCAACACTGCTCATGATGGAGCACCATTCAATAACTGTAGGGCGGCAGCCTGGAAAGTGCTTAGAGTACTGTATCCAGACATGTACGATATGGAAGCTATAATGACGAACAAGATGAAGGACGGAGATGATCTGTTGATTTACATTAAAAATGTTCAAGAATCCTGGGCTTTGGAAACTCGCGAGTCTTGGCCAAAATCTATACCCGTATTCTATCATATTACGCCAAGGGCTGCCAGAGCCGGTACAGAAGCAGCTCAAGAAATTAGTGGGTATTTATTTATTTTATTTATTTATTACATTTGTTACTCGCCCAGACCCTTACACAGCGAGGTTACAGACAGCTTGAAAAATACATACATTGAAAGGGCCAGTGTGGCGCAATTATATTGACAAAAAGGTACATGATATAACAGCAGAGGAACACAAAAGTAGATAACATCATAGAATTATATACATGGGGGTAGGCAAAGATACAATTTACAGAGTGTTGAGTTGGCTTGGTTATTGGTATTGGTTAAATAACCAAGTTTTCAGTAACTTTTTAAAACCCGTAAGGGTTTGCTGATTTTTGATGGTGAGTGGAAGAGAATTCCAATGTTTTGGGGCTAGGTATTGGAAGCTAGGGCCCCCTGCTCTAGTCTTCTTGAATCGCGGTAAAGCCAGTAGTGACTGTTTATTAGATCTTAGAGGTCTGGTATTGGTTTTTCTGGAAATTGCCCGATTTAGGTAGATGGGAGCTTTTTCATGGTGGCATTTGAAGGTAATGCATAATGTTTTAAAGATAATTCTGGCTTTGATAGGTAACCAATGGTACTCTCTTCTGGTTTTGGAAATATGATCCGATTTTCTTATTCCAAGGGCAGCCCTCAAGGCTTTGTTTTGTATCAGCCGCCATTTGTTGAGGTTCGTGGTAGCGGTGCCTAGGAGTAATACATTGCAGTAATCAAGTCTTGATAGGATCATGGCCCTGGCCAGCGTTATGCAATTAGTAGGTGTCAAAGATTGGCGGCTGAGGGAGATATGTCTTGAGGTGTAGGATGTGGAAGATGAGAGTGCGCTGATATGTTTAGTTAGGGAGTGGTTGGAATCCAAATAGACTTCAAGGGTTTTAACATGTTTGAGTACAGGGATGATGGTGCCATCTATATTGAGGGTAGCAAACTCGGCATGAAGAGCATTTATTTTAGGTTGGGGGCCCACGATGAGTAGCTCTGTCTTGTCATCGTTAAGGCAAAGACTGTTTAGCGCCATCCAATTTTGGATTATGGAGTAGATTTTGTTCATGGTCAGTGTGTCTTGGATGTAATTCCCTGTTAGGGGGATAGGGATCTGGGTGTCATCTGCAAAGTTAGTGTAGATGACACCCATATCGTCCAAGGCTGAGAACAGAAGCTTGGTGTAGGCGTTGTAGAGTGTGGGTGATAGGTAGGATCCTTGTGGTAAGCCTATGGGGACAGGTATGGGATCAGCAGCTTCTTTGTCTATGGATATTCTTGAGGTGCATTCAGCCAGGAAAGATTTGATCCACGTAGTGGCATTCTTGGAAAATTGAAATCTTTGGCTAGGGTTGCACAGAGTTTATTGTAGTCTACCAAATCGAACTCTGCCGATAGGTCTAGTAGGAGTAGGATGCAGAGTTTTCCTGTGTCTCTGATGGTGTCCATTTGTATTTTGAGATCCAGGAGGGCTGTTTCTGTGCTGTGGTTGGGACGGAAACCAGATTGCCTGATGCCCAGGAGTTGGTTCTGTTCCAGGTGTGCTTGAACTTGGTTGTACGCTATTTTGTCGAGGATTTTCAATAGGAAGGGGACCGAAGTTATAGGCCTGTAATTTATAGGCACAGTGGGTTCAAGGTTATTTTTTTTAGCAACGGGTTAACCCAAGCTTCCTTAATACTAGCTGGCACCATATAGAAGCCAAACCGTGGTCGGAGATTCAGCTGACCATTGCGCATTATTGCAGGTTCTTGCAGGAAAAGAATCGCAAAAAAGACAATGGGCCTCATTACGAGTTTGGAGGTAAGTAACTGTCGTTACCGGCATGGAGCAAATACCGTGTCCGTGCAGTAAAGAGCCCGCTAATAGAGGGCTATTACGAGTTCATGGGCACGAGCTTTGCGCCATGCCGGTAACGACATTACCGGCATGCTGCTAAAGTCCAAAAAATGGACCTTAGCGGCATCATTGAAATCGCTGACAGCACTACCGGCATCATTGGATATGGCATTAGCGGGCACCGCTAATAGCGGTGCCCGTAAATTTTCGGAACCAAAAGTAGCGTGATCGCACAGGAACAGGAAAGAGCACGGCGGCCTTCTTTGAAAGCACAATCCATTGCCATCCTCAGCACCCAGGACCTTGTGTATATTGCTGTGTACCTTCATCAACCCATAACAGCTATATAATGCCCAAGGCAGTGAAAAAAAGTGCCTCCTGCCAGCGCAAGGAGCGCTTTAATGAAGACGAGCTCACCATGCTGGCTGAGACCCTGGCTGAGAATGCCGATGTTGTATTTGCTCACAGCCTCAAGAGGGAGGCAGTCATAAAAAAGAAAGAAATCTGGGCACTAGTCACACAAAGAGTCAGTGCAGTAGGTAACACCCCCCGCACAACTAAGGATGTCCGGAAGAGGTGGGATGACTTGTGCCTGCGAGTCAGGAATATCCTGGCCGCAAACAGGAGCCAGGCCATGGCAACTGGTGGAGGAGCAAGCTCACCGATAAAGCTGAGCCGGTGGGAGGAGATATGTGCCAGCACGATCTGCATGGAGGCCATTGAAGGCGTGGGTGACATGGAGTGTGGCGCCACCTCATCATCGGAAGGAGGTGAGTGTCATTACACTGTAATGCAAAGTCTGATGATAGTCCACCAGCATGTCACATAGCATAGGTCTGCCCCAACATGAGTGACCCCGACGGATGCCTGCATTACCCACCCATATAGCAAGCAACATGACCATCCAAACTCCACTGCCAATCCCCCTCTATTGTGTAGATGATCAATGATACAAATGTATGCATGATGCTTGTCAAACCATCACTCATGCCGTCCCTCTCTTCGACCCCCACAGGCTCAGACCCTGACAGCGAGGCCCAGGACTCACCCCTACAGCCGACTACACCTCGGAAGAGGGCCAGGGATGAAGGCAACAGGTCTTCCACCTCCAAAGCCCCACACAAGCCACGACAGGCACCGAAGAACAAACCACCCCAGGATGCCACGGCACTGGTGCCGCCAAGGCCCATCACCACTGTACCCACAGCTCCTGTGACACCTGCTCAGGAGACAGTTGAAGGGGCACCCTCTGCAGAGAACAGCTCTGTTGGGGAGGCAGCAGCTACAGCACCCCTGACTGATGATGACATGCAGGGACAGGCATGTGAGCCCGTCGAGGATGACTTCTCTGACCAACCGGCTACACCAAGTCCGGCACCATCCCCGAGCTCATCTGTCGACTCCAACCTCGGCACCACCCCGGAGCAGTCTGGGGGTGAGTACATCCAAGGGAACATTTGAGTCCCCTAGAGGACCCAAATGCATTTGAGCAGGACACACAAGCACCCTCCACTTCCATTTATGTACCTGCGGGGGTGCAGCAGGCAGGGCATGCTTCGCAGTGGCAGGAGGAGCTAACTGCCCTGGTGAGGGAGTTTGTCACAGACAGTGCCCAAGCAAGGCAGGAGTGGCGCGAGAACACCGCCTCCCTGAGACAGATAATCGTAGATAGCACCAGTAGATTGAGCGAGGAGGTGTCCGCCTTGCGGCAGGACCTCAGCCGTATTGCTAATTCAATGGAGGCTGAACGTCCAGCCCCCCGAATGGAGCAGGCGCCCACCCCATCTTCCGCAAGCTCCACGCAAACAAGCCCCCTACGCAGGTCGGCACGCACCCTGCGCCGATTGGACATGCCGCCACCAGGTGCAGGGAGTGGCAGGATGTAGACTGGCCAGCCTAATGAAGGCAATAGACAATTGCTTGGACAACATGCGTGGGGAGGTTGTGGGGGGAGGGGGAGGGAGATGAGGGTGTGTGAGGAAGTTGTGGGGGGACGGGGAGGGGGTGTGAGGGTGTGTGGGGTGGAGGGTTTCAGCACTTTAATATTTTTTGGACAGTTAAATACACCCGTTGTGTGAAAAAAAATCTTGTGTGGACATTCCTTATTGCATATGTGTCATTTATTGATATACAGTGCATATTGTACATGTACTCCCACACCCAGTGCCCTCTGTCCGACTTTCATGTAGCCTCTGCACCCATATGTGTCAGAAATATCGTACAATCACTGACTGACGCACAGCACGTCCCTCCCGTGCATCGGCACCGCGATGATGTGCACCCACATCTTCGTCATCCCTTTCATCATCACCCGGTGGTTGCAGTTCAATGTCAGGGATACATTCCGTCAGATACACATGTTGTGCAGCATGACCCATGCCATGATGATCTTGGCCACTTTCTCATGGCTGTAGTGGAGTGCCCCACCTGACCGACTAAGGCAGCGAAACCGTGCCTTCAACAGGCCAAAGGTCTGCTCGATGACCACACGGGTACGGGTATGGGAACGATTGTAGTCCTCCTCGTGCCTGTTCTGTGGGTTTCGGACAGGGGTGAGGAGCCATGGCTTCAAGGGATAGCCACTGTCACCTGCATGAGAGGCAATAAAAGGTAAATGTCAGTCGAATCATGATGGACAGCAGAACTAGTCACACATGCCTGCAGATTATCGTTGGTCACATGTACATGTCCCTGGTTGTATGCACACAATTTTAATGTCCTCAATGTGTTCTATGCCATGGATTTATGGTGTGGGTTGCATCTCCAAGATGATACACGGTGTACACTGCCTTAATGTTGCTCATCCATTGTGGATGCATACCGCTGTGTTTGGGTGAAATTAGTCCTGTGTTGTGTTCTGTTCTGTATGATTTACTAACTGGCAGCGTTGGCAGTAGCCTCTGCAATATTAGGCATTCAGTGCAGATTATTACGATGGTGACATGCTGCACTTCTGTGGTGGTGGTGGCCCTGTAACATCCTGTGGATTCCCTTGGTTATTTTGTTCAGTGCACTCCCATGGATGCAGGTCCTGTGTAGTGATTTGCTGAAGACATATTTACATAGTGATTATTCACAGCATGTTGCTGGATTATGTTACGGAGGGTGAGGTACAATGATGGGTGGTGGACGTGTTGTGGGATGTGGGGTGTTTTTAAGTTTGCCATGTTCTGATAGGTGTCCAGCTGACTTCATTGCTATGGGATTTGGTTGTCATGTTCATTTAGGGATGCTTTGGGGCAGTGTTTTGTGATGTGCACATCGTGCTGTCACCACAACAATGATACCATGGTGGTGTGTGCATCTATCCCCCCATTTCACTGCCATGTGCCTGTCATGCAACTTACCAAGCAGCCAGGCACGTCGTCCTGCATGTCGATGCATGTAGCGTTGTAGTGTGGAGTTCCGCATGATCATTGAGTCATGAGTTGATCCGGGATATCGGGCACAACAATGTGTGATGATCTTGCTGGCATCACATACCATCTGCAAATTGATGGAGTAGTATTGCTTGCGGTTGCGGTACACCGCCTCCATGACATGCGGGACCACCAACTCCACTTGGGTGCAGTCGAGGGCACCTATATAATTCGGCATACCTGCCAGTGCATGGAAGCCAACTTTTGTATCAAAAATCTCCTGGGGAGTCCGTGGTAGGGATATGTAGTCCCTTGTGTGCTTCAGGAGGGCATCCAGTACTTGGTTCAACAGGCGAGCAAATAAGGGTTGTGATATGCCATGCATGTGCCCCACTGTGTGCTGGTAGGTGCCTGTGGCAAGGAAGTGGCGCGCCGACACTACCTTGAGTAGAGTGGGGATGACGGTGCGTATTTCAATGAGGCTGACAATGTCGTTGTGTATCATGTCCACAATAGTGGTGATAGTGTCCCAGTGCAGACGGTACAGGGTGTGGATCTGCTCAGGGGTTAAGTTGAATGGACTGGCTCTGATGCAAGGGATTGGGGGCTGCCTGCGTGGTACCACTGGCTGCACTGGTGGGGCATACTGGGCCTGTCTCACCCTCCTTCTCCTCCTGCGTCTCCCCTGTGGTGCTTCCTGTTGTTGTTGTTGCTGGTGTAGCAATGCAAGCATGTCCTCCAGCCCCAGTATTGCTACTACTAGTGGAATCATTTTGGTGTGGGAAGAGGTGTGGTGTGTGGGTGTTCTCCTTTTGTGCTGGCCCAGACTCCACTGCCTCCACCTGTGCTGATTGTGTGCATCTGTGGCATTTGGGAACACTGCACATAGCATTTTACGGGTGGTTCGCGATGCCGGTATTACCGGCATGCCGTATCCCCTATTAGCGCATTCATGATGCCGGTATTTGCATGTCCGCCTGACTTGTGATGTCCTCCCATTAGCGACATGCCGGTATTGCCGGCCTGAAGGGCCGCATGCCCGCGCCCTTGCCGCTAATATAGGCACCGTTATTAGCGGTGCCTCTAATACCGGGGTCTTAGGTCGGAATAGCCCGGAGCGGTATGCGATGCCGGTAATCCTTTACCGGCATCGTTTTTCCATTACCTCCAACCTCGTAATGACCCCCAATGTCTGGAAAGGCGAAGAGGCAAAATTAGTGCAGAAAAAACTATCTATTTATGCCATTGAAGGGGTGATGTTGACGGGTGTAGATGGATCGAATTCACAACAGATTGCAAATATGCCGCAGGTGAATAACCAAAGGCAGTTTGACCAGAGTAATAATGGGTTTATTCCACGAGGAAGGGGTGGATTTCGAGCAAGAGGTTTTCAGAATAATCAAGGAAACTGGCAGAATAATCGGAGAAGCTTTCAGAACAATCAAGGTGGGTTTCAAAATATGCAGAATGACGGTCAGAACATACAGGATGGGACGATTAGGAGGCCGCCTATATGTTGGATATGCAGGATGACAGGGCATTTTGTTCTCGTGTGTAGAAGTCAAGGGTTCGTGCAAAACGACCAATTTTCAAGAGGGGGGATTTCAAACTCGCCTGCATATTCGCAGCAATACAGTGATGGGTTTGCTCAGAATCAAATGATGCAGCAGCAGCAAGAGCGTAGAGTGCAGCAAGGCTTGCAGACACAGCAGGTGGCAGTGGCTCCGCCACTAGGGCAGTCGCAACACGCGCCCATGCAGATTCATCAGAGTACAAGTACAGGACACTTAACGACACCCAGGATAGGGAGTGTCACTGTTAGTGGAGGGAATCTATTTTTAGGTAACGGAATGAGTCTGTACCCGCAATAGGACAGCTCACTGGGAGACTTGATGTGTTCAGTCCTATCCGTGACGCTGAATCCTCACAAGGAACTGAGGGTAGACGTCACTAAAGGGGCAAAACATTTTTGTTATTAGTAGACACGGGTGCAAAACGCTCATGTATACGCGAGGGAATGTTTTTAATGTCTGGCACCGCCATGAATACTAAAGGCTTTTCTGGAGCTACAAGCAGAGTTCCCTTTACTGAAGAGTTACCAGTCTCCATAGAAGAATTTGATATGAAGGTGCCTCTGCTATATTCAAGGCAGACACCTGTCAATATATTGGGTCGAGATTTGATGACAAGGCTCAATATGACAATCTCGTTTACCGATGAAGGCATAGTATGCTCAACACCAGGAATGCATTATGTTAATGTGTGCAAATTTATCAGAGCATTAGCAGGACATGTAGCCATGAGAGCAATACCTTTAGAGCCAGATGTTTTTCATTATGGAGTATGTGTTCTGTTGGCATATCTGCCTGGCCTGCCAGGCAAGGCAATGAGAATAGCTGATGAACTTCTCTTTAGACTAAAGATACCTATGCGTGAAGAAGAAGGGCAAGTGTTTCCCTTAGAGTTACAAGCAGCCATAGTGTGAGGTGAAATGGCTTTGCTTGATGGGAATGATGGCAAAGACAGACAATGGTGTGCAGTGATTGCCATCGGAGAAGGTTGCAGATTAACTGACGTCACTGACGAGGACATATTTGGCAATTATCCATCTGATGACGAAGTTATATTTGAGATTAGTATTACTTATTGGGTAAAGGCAATTAAATGAGAGGTACCTCAGAAAATGATGATAGCACAACAACCCCCCAAGTATTTTGAGGAAGATATGGCGAAAGTGCCAGCTTCATTATGGACCACAGGCCCCTATGACGTAGGCCTGTTGAAGGGGTTTGGAGAAGTGAAGATTAAACTGAAACCAGGAGCAATTTAACCTTGAGCACAACAGTATTCCATGTCTCGAGAGGCAGATTAAGGTATTTTTAAGACATTTCCGCCATGATGGAACAGGGCATCTTAGTGACGTCAGAGTCACCATGTAATACTGCAATTTATCCTGTGAAAAAAGGGAAGGGGGGTCTTGGAGACTAATTCAAGATTTAAGGCTGATAAACCAAATTGTCGAAGCCAAGTTCCCTCTATTTCCTAACCTGTCTACAATTCTATGTAATATACCTGTTGGAGCTCGATATTTCACTCTGATTGATTTGAAAAATGTGTTTTTCTCAATTCCTTTACACACAGACTCGCAGGATCTGATGTCATTTATGTTCAGACAAACACGACTGAAAAACACTCATTTACCCCTGGGGTATTGTTAGTCTCCATCGAGTCTTGCAGATGGACTTGAGCAATATTGATTTGGAAAATGTTCTGCAATACGTGGATGACATTTTAGTTTGCAGCACTTGAGAGGAAGAGTGCTTATGCAATTCTGTTCAGCTAGTGATAATACTTGCTGACAAAGGATATAAGGTTGACAAAGAAAGGTTACAGTATTGTCAACAAGAAGTGTTATACATTGGTCAATTGATTTCACATGAAGGAAAAAGGTTACTCCTGAGAGAGCTGAGGCTATTCTGAAAACTGCAAAGCCATACACGATAAAACACATGCAGAGGTTTTTAGAATTAAGTAATTACATCAGAACATGAGTCTTTGATTACAGTTCATATATAAGGCCTTTACTGCAAGCTTTAAATAAAGCACAGGCAACACAGGAGGAAATCGTATGGACTGAGAGAATGGAGGAAGCATTTGAAGAACTGAAAAAAGCAATTTGCACTGCTCGAGTTTTAGGGATTCCTAATTATGCTGAGGAATTCTTTTTATTCTTGCACACTGATGGTACTGTTATGACAGCAGTCCTTACGCCGAGAGACACATTGGGGTACAAACCCCTTGTATATTATAGTGGGATTTTAGACCCAGTAATGAGAGGTCACTTTCCGGGCGAACAGTCTCTGGCTGTCGCCGTATTCACCATAGAAAAAGCTGCAAGTATAGTGATGGGATGCTCCATGATGTTATTTGTGGAGCATGCACTATTTGCTATTCTAGACAAACCTAAGGGCACGTTGACTTCTCAAAGGGCTTCTGCCTACGAGGTATTCATATTGAATCCAGCGATCAAAATAGTTTGATGCAGAGTAGTGAATACTGCCATGTTTATAGCCGAACTACTGGCAGAGGACGAGCACGCGCATGACTATGCAAATTATGACGAGTTCTATGACGAAATTTCAAGAGTAAAAGAAAATACCTTGCCGGGAGGAGAAATTGTTTTTATTGACGGTTCTTCAAGAATCGATCAAAATGATGGACAGAGATATACAACCAATGGGGAGTTTCAGACATTGGTAAGTGCATTACTACCGTCTCATTATTTAGCACAAGCTGTTGAGTTAGTGGCGCTGATTGTCCCGCTCGAGAATCATGCAGACCAGGAAGTAACAGTGTACAGCGACTCTGCCAATGTGACGTCAACAGTGCACGCCTGGTTAGCACATTGGAAAAGGAGGGGCTACCTCCGAGCATATGGCACGCCAGTGCAGCAAGCCGCCTTATTGGACAGGCTTATTAAGGCACTGCAACTCCCAGTGGCCATCGCAGTCGTTAAATGCGCAGCACATATTAAAAGGGCAGACTTTATCTCACGCGGAAACCAAGCAGCAGACGATGAAGCAAAAATCGCTGTATGTTCAGAAAATATAATGGGGGTCATTACGAGGTTGGAGGTAATGGAAAAATGATGCTGGTAAAGGATTACCAGCATCGCATACTGCTCTGGGCTATTCCGACCTAAGACCCCGGTATTAGAGGCACCGCTAATAATAGTGCCTCTAATAGCGGCAAGGGCGCGGGCACGCGGCCCTTTAGGCCGGCAATACTGGCATGCTGCTAATGGGAGGACATCACAAGTCAGGCAGACATGCAAATACCAGCATCATGAAGGTGCTAATAGGGGATACCGGCATGCCGGTAATACCGGCATCGCGAACCACCCGTAAAATGCTATGTGCAGTGTTCCCAAATGCCACAGATGCACACAATCAGCACAGGTGGAGGCAGTGGAGTCTGGGCCAGCACAAAAGGAGAACACCCACACACCACACCCCTTCCCACACCAAAATGATTCCACTAGTAGTAGCAATACTGGGGCTGGAGGACATGCTTGCATTGCTACACCAGCAACAACAACAGGAAGCACCACAGGGGAGACGCAGGAGGAGAAGGAGCGTGAGACAGGCCCAGCATGCCCCACCAGTGCAGCCAGTGGTACCACGCAGGCAGCCCCCAATCCCTCGCATCAGAGCCAGTCCATTCAACTTAACCCCTGAGCAGATCCACACCCTGTACCGTCTGGACCAGGACAGTATCACCACTATTGTGGACATGATACACGATGACATTGTCAGCCTCATTGAAATACGCACTACCATCCCCCCTCTACTCAAGGTAGTGTTGGTGCTCCACTTCTTTGCCACAGGCACCTACCAGCACATAGTGGGGCACATGCATGGCATATCACAACCCTTATTTTCTCGCATGCTGAACCAAATACTGGATGCCCTCCTGAAGCACACAGTGGACTACATATCCCTACCACGGACTCCCCAGGAGATTTTTGATACAAAGGTTGGCTTCCATGCACTGGCAGGCATGCGGAATTGTATAGGTGCCCTCGACTGCACCCACATGGAGTTGGTGGTCCTGCATGCCATGGATGTGGTGTACCGCAACCGCAAGCAATACCACTCCATCAATTTGCAGATGGTATGTGACGCCAGCAAGATCATCACACATTGTTGTGCCCGATATCCCGGATCAACTCATGACTCAATGATCCTGCGGAACTCCATGCTACATGCAGTGACATACAGGACGACGTTCCTGGCTGCTTGGTAAGTTGCATGACAGGCACATGGCAGTGAAATGGGGGGATAGATGCACACACCAACGTGGTGTCATTGTTGTGGTGACAGCACGATGTGCACATCACAAAACACTGCCCCAAAGCATCCCTAAATGAACATGACAACCAAATCCCTCAGCAATGAAGTCAGCTGGACACCTATCAGAACATGGCAAACTTAAAAACACCCCACATCCCACAACACGTCCACCACCCATCATCGTACCTCACCCTCCGTAACATAATCCAGCAACATGCTGTGAGTAATCACTATGTAAATATGTCTTCAGCAAATCACTACACAGGACATGCATCCATGGGAGTGCACTGAACAAAATAACCAAGGGAATCCGCAGCTTGTCACAGGGCCACCACCACCGCAGAAGTGCGGCATGTCACCATTGTAATAATTTGCGCTGAATGCCTAATATTGCAGAGCCTGCTGCCAGTTAGAAAATCATACAGAACACAACACATCACTAATTTCACCCAAACACAGCGGTATGCATCCACAATGCATGAGCAACATCAAGGCAGTGTACACCGTGTATCATCTTGGAGATGCAACCCACACCATAAGTCCATGGCATAGAACACAATGAGGACATTAAAATTGTGTGCATACAACCAGGGACATGTGCATGTTACCAACGATAATCTGCAGGCAAGTGTGACTAGTACTGCTGTCCATCATGATTCGACTGACATATATCTTTTATTGCCTCTCATGCAGGTGACAGTGGCTATCCCTTGAAGCCATGGCTCCTCACCCCTGTCTGAAACCCACAGAACAGGCACGAGGAGGACTACAATCGTTCCTATACCCGTACCTGTGTGGTCATCGTGCAGACCTTTGGCCTGTTGAAGGCACAGTTTCGCTGCCTTAGCGGGTCGGGTGGGGCACTCCACTACAGCCATGAGAAGGTGGCCAAGATCATCATGGCATGTGTCATGCTGCACAACATGTGTATCCGGCGGAATGTGCCTCTGCCCCTGACATTGAACTGCAACCACCTGGTGATGATGAAGGGGATGACGAAGATGTGGGTGCACATCATCGCAGTGCCGATGCACAGGAGGGACGTGCTGTGCGTCAGTCAGTGATTGTACAATATTTCTGACACACATGCGTGCAGAGACTGACATGAAAGTCGGACAGAGGGCACTGTGTGTGGGAGTACATGTACAATATGCACTGTATATCAATAAATGACACATATGCAATAAGGAATGTCCACCCAAGATTTTTTTTTCACACAACGGGTGTATTTAACTGTCCAAAAAATATTAAAGTGCTGAAACCCTCCACCCCACACACCCTCCCCCCAGCCCCCCACAACTCTCCCACACTCGCTCACCCCCTCCCCCTCCCCCAGAACTCCCCCACATACCCTCACCCCCTCTCCCCACACAGCCTCACCCCCTCTCCCTCCTCCCACAACTCCCTCACACACCCTCACCCCCCTCACCCCCTCCCCCTCCTCCCAAAACTCCCCCCACACATGTTGTCCAAGCAATTGTCTATTGCCTTCATCAGGCTGGCCAGTCTACATCCTGCCCCTCCCTGATCCTGGTGGCGGCATGTCCGAGCGGCGCATGGTGCGCGCCGACCTGCTTTGGGGGCTTGTTTGCGTAGAGCTTGAGGAAGATGGGGTGGCCGCCTGCTCCATTTGGGGGGCTGGACGCTCAGCCTCCATTGAACTAGCAATGCGGCTGAGGACCTGCCGCAGGGCAGACACCTCCTCGCACAATCTACTCGTGATATACATGATTCTCGCGCCACTCCTGCCTTGCTTGGGCACTGTCTGTGACAAACTCCCTGAACAGGGCAGTTAGTTCCTCCTGCCGCTGCGAAGCGTGCCCTGCCTGCTGCACCCCCGCCGGTACACCAGTGGAGGTGGAGGGTGCTTGTATGTCCTGCTCAAATGCATTTGGGTCCTCTATGGGACTTATGCTCCCTTGGATGTACTCACCCCCAGACTGCTCCGGGGTGGTGCCGAGGTTGGAGTCGACAGATGTGAGCTCGGGGGATGGTGCCAGACTTGGTGTAGCCGGTTGGTCGGAGAAGTCATCCTCGACGGGCACACACGCCTGTCCCTGCATGTTGTCATCAGTCAGGGGTGCTGTAGCTGCCGCCTCCCCGACAAAGCTGTTCTCTGCAGAGGGTGCCCCTTCAACTGTCTCCTGAGCAGGTGTCACAGGAACTGTGGCTACAGTGGTGATGGTCCTTGGCGGCACCAGTGCCGTGGCATCCTGGGGTGGTTTGTTCTTCACTGCCTGTCGTGGCTTGTGTGGGGCTTTGGAGGTGGAAGGCATGTTGCCTTCATCCCTGGCCCTCTTCCGGGGTGTAGTCGGCTGTGGGGGTGAGTCCCGTGCCTCGCTGTCAGGATCTGAGCGTTTGGGGGTCGAAGAGAGGGACGTCATGAGTGATGGTTTGACAAGCATCATGCATACATTTGTATCATTGATCATCTACACAATAGAGGGGGATTGGCAGTGGAGTTTGGATGGTCATGTTGCTTGCTATATGGGTGGGTAATGCAGGCATCCGTCGGGGTCACTAATGTTGGGGCGGACGTATGTTATGTGACATGCATATGTGTTGTGGCCTGCGTGCAGTATGACTTATGCCATTGACAACTTAGTGTGGTGTGTGTCAGGTATGGCATTGCCTTGCTACAGGCATCTGCATGTTTCAGGAATGTGTGTGTATTGGAGCATGGCTTGCCTCTTTAGACAGCCAAATTGGTGGACTATCATCAGACTTTGCATTACAGTGTAATGACACTCGCCTCCTTCCGACGATGAGGTTGCGCCACACTCCATGTCCCCCACGCCTTCGATGGCCTCTATGCCGATTGTGCTGGCACATATCTCCTCCCACCGGCTCAGCTTTATCGGTGAGCTTGCTCCTCCACCAGTTTCCATGGCCTGGCTCCTGTTTGCGGCCAGGATATTCCTGACTCGCAGGCACAAGTCATCCCAACTCTTCCGGACATCCTTAGTTGTGCGGGGGGTGTTTCCTACTGCACTGACTCTTTGTGTGACTAGTGCCCAGATTTCTTTCTTTTTTATGACTGCCTCCCTCTTGAGGCTGTGAGCAAACACAACATCGGCATTCTCAGCCAGGGTCTCAGCCAGCATGGTGAGCTCGTCTTCATTAAAGCGCTCCTTGCGCTGGCGGGAGATGCCTTTTTTCACTGCCTTGGGCATTATATTGCTGTTGTTGGTTGATGTAGGTACACAGCAATATACACAAGGTCCTGGGTTCTGAGGATGGCAATGGATTGTGTTTTTAAAGCTGGCCGCCGTGCTCTTTCCCGTTCCTGTGCGATGGCGCTACTTTCCTTTCCGCTTATTTACGGGCACCGCTATTAGCGATCACTGCTATTAGCGGTGCCCGCTAATGCCGTATCCAATGATGCCGGTAGTGCTGTCAGCGCTTTCAATGATGCTGCTATGGTCAATTTTTTGGACGTTAGCGGCATGCCACACAACGGGTGTATTTAACTGTCCAAAAAATATTAAAGTGCTGAAACCCTCCACCCCACACACCCTCCCCCCAGCCCCCCACAACTCTCCCACACTCGCTCACCCCCTCCCCCTCCCCCAGAACTCCCCCACATACCCTCACCCCCTCTCCCCACACAGCCTCACCCCCTCTCCCTCCTCCCACAACTCCCTCACACACCCTCACCCCCCTCACCCCCTCCCCCTCCTCCCAAAACTCCCCCCACACATGTTGTCCAAGCAATTGTCTATTGCCTTCATCAGGCTGGCCAGTCTACATCCTGCCCCTCCCTGATCCTGGTGGCGGCATGTCCGAGCGGCGCATGGTGCGCGCCGACCTGCTTTGGGGGCTTGTTTGCGTAGAGCTTGAGGAAGATGGGGTGGCCGCCTGCTCCATTTGGGGGGCTGGACGCTCAGCCTCCATTGAACTAGCAATGCGGCTGAGGACCTGCCGCAGGGCAGACACCTCCTCGCACAATCTACTCGTGATATACATGATTCTCGCGCCACTCCTGCCTTGCTTGGGCACTGTCTGTGACAAACTCCCTGAACAGGGCAGTTAGTTCCTCCTGCCGCTGCGAAGCGTGCCCTGCCTGCTGCACCCCCGCCGGTACACCAGTGGAGGTGGAGGGTGCTTGTATGTCCTGCTCAAATGCATTTGGGTCCTCTATGGGACTTATGCTCCCTTGGATGTACTCACCCCCAGACTGCTCCGGGGTGGTGCCGAGGTTGGAGTCGACAGATGTGAGCTCGGGGGATGGTGCCAGACTTGGTGTAGCCGGTTGGTCGGAGAAGTCATCCTCGACGGGCACACACGCCTGTCCCTGCATGTTGTCATCAGTCAGGGGTGCTGTAGCTGCCGCCTCCCCGACAAAGCTGTTCTCTGCAGAGGGTGCCCCTTCAACTGTCTCCTGAGCAGGTGTCACAGGAACTGTGGCTACAGTGGTGATGGTCCTTGGCGGCACCAGTGCCGTGGCATCCTGGGGTGGTTTGTTCTTCACTGCCTGTCGTGGCTTGTGTGGGGCTTTGGAGGTGGAAGGCATGTTGCCTTCATCCCTGGCCCTCTTCCGGGGTGTAGTCGGCTGTGGGGGTGAGTCCCGTGCCTCGCTGTCAGGATCTGAGCGTTTGGGGGTCGAAGAGAGGGACGTCATGAGTGATGGTTTGACAAGCATCATGCATACATTTGTATCATTGATCATCTACACAATAGAGGGGGATTGGCAGTGGAGTTTGGATGGTCATGTTGCTTGCTATATGGGTGGGTAATGCAGGCATCCGTCGGGGTCACTAATGTTGGGGCGGACGTATGTTATGTGACATGCATATGTGTTGTGGCCTGCGTGCAGTATGACTTATGCCATTGACAACTTAGTGTGGTGTGTGTCAGGTATGGCATTGCCTTGCTACAGGCATCTGCATGTTTCAGGAATGTGTGTGTATTGGAGCATGGCTTGCCTCTTTAGACAGCCAAATTGGTGGACTATCATCAGACTTTGCATTACAGTGTAATGACACTCGCCTCCTTCCGACGATGAGGTTGCGCCACACTCCATGTCCCCCACGCCTTCGATGGCCTCTATGCCGATTGTGCTGGCACATATCTCCTCCCACCGGCTCAGCTTTATCGGTGAGCTTGCTCCTCCACCAGTTTCCATGGCCTGGCTCCTGTTTGCGGCCAGGATATTCCTGACTCGCAGGCACAAGTCATCCCAACTCTTCCGGACATCCTTAGTTGTGCGGGGGGTGTTTCCTACTGCACTGACTCTTTGTGTGACTAGTGCCCAGATTTCTTTCTTTTTTATGACTGCCTCCCTCTTGAGGCTGTGAGCAAACACAACATCGGCATTCTCAGCCAGGGTCTCAGCCAGCATGGTGAGCTCGTCTTCATTAAAGCGCTCCTTGCGCTGGCGGGAGATGCCTTTTTTCACTGCCTTGGGCATTATATTGCTGTTGTTGGTTGATGTAGGTACACAGCAATATACACAAGGTCCTGGGTTCTGAGGATGGCAATGGATTGTGTTTTTAAAGCTGGCCGCCGTGCTCTTTCCCGTTCCTGTGCGATGGCGCTACTTTCCTTTCCGCTTATTTACGGGCACCGCTATTAGCGATCACTGCTATTAGCGGTGCCCGCTAATGCCGTATCCAATGATGCCGGTAGTGCTGTCAGCGCTTTCAATGATGCTGCTATGGTCAATTTTTTGGACGTTAGCGGCATGCCGGTAATGTCGTTACTGGCATGGCACAAAGCTTGAGCCCGCGAACTCGTAATAGCCCTCTATTAGCGGGCTCTTAACTGCACAGGCACAGTATTTGCACCATGCCGGTAACAACAGTTACTTACCTCCAAACTCGTAATGAGGCCCATCTTTTGAAACACTTGATGTAAAAGAGAAAATGGTTGTATTGATGAATGTGGTTGAAAAATAGAGTGATTTGTCAAAAACGCAGCTTATGGAGGTTCAGGGGTAAGCACCTCAAGATAAGAAAGATTTGTGGTCACAAAGAGGTTGTTCTTTAAACCCCTCTGAAGCATTGTGGCGACAGGTTAGCACTGGTAAACCGGTGATGCCTGTAGCCTTATTGAGGGTGGCACTGGAACAGCTAGAGACTACCCCACGCACAAAACTAGGGATAACCTTGCTGCAACAGTTGCTGAGGATTGGTTTGTACCAAATCTGTTGGAGCATGTTGCATTTTTTATGACAAATTGTATAGTCTGTCAAAAATTCATGGCTGGGCATACACTCCTCACAGTAAGGTGGGTTATTCTGAGACCCATTGGCCCCTTTCTGCATTTGCATATCGTCTATGTTGATATGATTCAAGTATACATGATTGTTGTAGTTTGTCCCTTCTCAAGGTGGATTGAGGCAGGTCCCTGTACACATCCAGATTCCACCTGTGCAGCTAAATATTTAGTGCAGGAAGTATTTCTTAGATGGAGAGTATGGCCCTCATTCCGAGGTTCCGCCATGAATATCACCAATGCCGGTACCGCCACCGACTTGGTGGTATGGGGACTTACCGGTCTATTCCAATCATTGCGGGACCGGTAAGTCCCATTTGAAAAGCCATTGCCCATTCCCATTCGAGCCCTCATAGGGCTCAAATGGAAGGGGCAACGTGGCAATAACGGTACTGTAAATTACGGTACCGTTATTGACCCCGGTATCGCTTTGCGGGTCCCGTCCTTACCGCCTGCTAAAACCAGGCGTTAAGGAAGGACCCGCAAAGGGACCTCAGAATAGGGCGCAAAGGGATTACCGGCACCAGTGTCATTACCGGTGCCCGGTATCCCTTTGCGCCCAGCTTGTAATGAGGGCCTATGTGTAGGTAATAAGGTCAGACAATAGCCTGCATTTCGCAAACCAGACATTTGAGCAGATCAGCGTTTTGCTTGGTATAAAGCACACATTTTCCTCAGCTTATCATCCAAAAGGAAATGGGATCTGTGGGAGGCTCAATGGCTTGGATAAGGAAAGGATAGCCAAGTTGAAGCTTACTCTGAAGAAAGGGTGGTTGCATTGCCTACCGTTGGCATTATATGCTTTAAGGAACCACCTGGGTTCTGACCACCATCTCACGCCTTACGAAATTGTGACTGGGACGCGAATGAGAACACCCCTAATGCCTTAATCCAGAGTTAGAAGTGATGCTCAGTCAACTGCAGATTTGTTTGGAAAAGAAATGCTTGATTATTGGAACTGTATGACTTCCAGTGTTTCTGTCATTTCTGTTACGCTCACCTGGTCTCTGCGGAGGCGTTGGGGCACGGTTGCAGCCCGCCCGAGGGTGTCACTCGGGTCCGACTTCGCCCTCTGCGCTTATGTGGTGACTGGTGGTAATAGGTGATGCTTCTCGGGACTGCTCCTGCCGGGAGATAGGGGGCGTGAGTATGCCAGCTTGTGCAACTGATTCCCTTCCAGACCCCTTCTCCCAAACCCTGGTACCTGTGGGATGCACTGTCCTTGGAAAGCTCACCTGTTGATTAGTTTTGGTGAGCACTCCGTCCTGCTACTTCTGGCAGGGGCGCTTGTATGATCTGGACTGAGTTCCTTCATTGGTCCCTTTCATGTGGTAGTCCAGTCCTGCTCCGACCTAGCCATTATACTTCAGGTAAGTGTTCCTGTTTGCCTTTGTCTTTCCTCATTTGTTTTTGTTGTATTGTGAAGTTTGTTGTCTTGTATTGTTGTCCGTTCCACCTTTGATGTTTGCTCTTTTGCTTTCTTCCCATGCAGGTGATGTCGCTGGCCCGGCAGAAGATGCAGAGCTTGAGGCGGCAGCTGGAGGGAATGAGGAACAAAGCTGAAGTGGTACAGTAGCTGGCAAATTGTTAACTAGGGGTGCGTGGGGTTCAAATGTGGCGCGGCCTTAGGACGGATGTTCTAACCTTGTTTTTCTTCTTCTTCACAGGGTCCGAGTTCGTGGATGCGGAGTGTGGTGCTGCGGCGTCAGGATCAAGATCACTGGATGTCAGGTGATTAGTCTGCAGATGAAGCGATGAAGCACCGGTTTCCTGGAGGTGAGTATACAGGAGAACGCCTGGTTTCAAAGGTAAGTAAACTGGTCCAAGCGGCGGTGGGAAGCTAAAGTTAAGGCAACCTTACCAGCATCTGGATGGCCAGCCTACAGGCTCCTAATGTAGGTGGAAAAGTACTGAAAGAGGATAGAGTGCCAAACCAATTGTAGAGGACCTGCATATTTAGGGGTCCTATAGTGTGTAAACCAATGGGACATTGTGTATTTAGTGACGTTCATAGTGGTCATTTTAAGGGGAGGGCTTAGTTGTCCCACTTGATGTTGAGTAACCAATAACATAGTTAGACGTTTTTAGACTAGTATGCATCATATACTTAGATGTTCACTCAGAACCAATAGCTCATGCTTATAAGTTTTTGTAGTTTGCCAAGCAGGATGACGTTAGTACACATGTGATTTAGATGTCATTGATGACAGATTTTGCTTATAAAAGTGCAGTTTTTTCTTATAAAGTACTTTGAGTTTGAAGATCGAGTGATTGCGTTGATGTTCGTTATGCTCCCTGTTTTAGATAATTGACATTAAAACAGTCTTCCTTTTGTCAACTTCCTGAGTCGGCTCCATTATTGATGTATGAGTAAGGTCTGCATCCCCATCCATCTCGAGGGTAATTGCTGCTCATCAAAGGGGCTGGACTATCCAGTTCATCTCCCCTAAACATCTCCCAGGGAACAGAACGAGATACTGAATCCAGAGGACCCTCTAGCAGCTCCAGAACCGATACCCAGCCAGCACACGCCATGCCCTGCTAGGCTCTGCTAGCAAGCTTCCTGGGTGGGAAGTGCCAGAGAATCTGTGAACCAAACCAAGGACAAAGCCGGTGCCTGCAAACACTCTCCTCAGCTTTGGGACGTCTGCCTTAAAGGACGACATGAGCCCAGTGAAGAAGCTAGGAGTGCATCGACAAGCATCAACCAGCATTGCCTGAAAGGACATATTTTGTGCCAGTCGCGCCCCTCAAACTGCAACTGACAGCACTGCTGTTGTCACGCCGCAGTTGCTATCGACGTCTGAGACACCTTGACCAGTGTTTCAGACCCGCCGACCAGCACTGAGACAAGGATTCCTGCCCCCGAGCTGCTGTGTAGGCCAGACCGCAACCGTCCGTCCAGCCTCGCTCGCCGAACTGCATGCCGCCTGATACCCACAGCTGTCTCCCATCTTTAACTCTGCCGCAGGTGCTGCAAAGTGCCCTGAAACTGACTCTACTTCTATGAGCACAAGGTATATTGTGGTTCTGTCCCTCTGGTCCTTCTCCGAAGGCCCCTAGTGACTTTTTATGAGCCATTTCTCCCTTTGTGCTGAAACCAAGTATCCTTGAACTATTGCAATTAATTACTTCACTGACTACCCTCCTGTTAGTATCCAGATTGCATCCCCTTTCCTTCTTGAAACTTTACAGGCTGGATTGTATTTTGTAGTGTGATAGAACTGTCTGTTGTGATAATAATAAAGCAGATTTTTGTATACAACGTTGACTGGAAAGTCCCTTTCATCATTGGGTAATAATTGTGTTTTCGCTGTGTTGCAACTAACAAACAATCCACGACCTTGCGGAGATAAGCCTGCCGTTCCGTCCATGTTACCAAAATTGGAAAAGGAGGTATATAATTCACGTGTGTTTCCAATCTGTTCGGATCCCTTCTGGTGTATTGGAGGTGTGGGACTGATTGATGGTTTAGAAACCGATATTCATCCCTGGACCACTGGTGCCGCGGAAGTTCATTCGTCACTTTGGTGGCAAGCGGTCAGATCAGTTGGAGTCTTGCGTACAGCTTAGTCAACCAATGATAAAAGTACTGTTGCAGGCAATGTCTAGACGCTGCTAGGTATTTGTAATAATCATGGATCTTGACATGGCGACTGTAAAAGGCATGACCAAGGATGTCCTGCGCGTCCTATGTTAAGAGAGGGGACTTCCCCACAGCACCAATGTTAATAAACCTGAGTTGCTGACCCGCCTCCAAGCTTGGGTGGGTGAGGGCGGTTGGATAGAAGACCCCAGGGGACGGGCTAGGCCCTGTGTACCCGAACAGAAAAGACTGTCTGGAGGGGGAAGTAGAAAATGACGAGGAAAAACGGCATGAACAGTGTTTCTCGCCAACCATCCCGCTGAAGGGCAAGCGTGGTTCTCACCACTATAGAGTGTCAGTGAGGTCAGGGGCCAGAGCAGCATCCCGCAGGTCCCAGGCATCAGCACAGTCTCTAAGAGGTCCAGTAATTGTTCCAGCTGTTAACGAGGTAGTTAATAGAAATCTCCTGCTTAAGGAGAGGAGACTAACGCTAGAGGAACTGAAACAGCAGGTCACCATAGAGCTGTGCAAGATGGCGCCTGAAGAGAAGGAGGCCAACAGATCCTCCTCTAGCAAAAGCAGCAGTAGTGGTTCAAACCAGAGTGCCCAGGATAAGCCCCGGTGGCACATCCCCAAAGACTTAGTGCAGGCTTACAGAGTGGGGAAGCATATGTTTGACTGGTTTGAAGTGCTCAAGCTTGCTTCTCAGCTGCAGGAGGTGGATCAGGTACTGTGGGGTGCAGCCCTCATGAGTCGCTTACAGACACCAGGGACTGATGCAATTCTTCAGTTAGCTCCTGAGGAAAGGCCTGTTTATGAGAGCATGAAGGCAGCCCTCCTCAGGAAGTTCTGTAAAACCCCAGAACAGTATCTCAAGAGCTTCAGAGAGCTCGGAAGGAAAAGTGGGCAGGCATTTGAAGTTTTCACATACTTGTCGTTGAAATATCTAAGCAGGTGGGTGGCTGGTAACAAAGTTGACACATTTAAAGGGATGTACAATTTGATTGTTGCGTGCAAGCATATATTGAAGGATTGTGAGGTTGACCTACACCAGCATCTTGTGGACAAGACTTTCACAGACCCTAGGGAGCTTGCAATGGCTGCCGACAGGTTTGTGAGCACTGTAGTCCAGGAAAAGGCTCATGCGAGCACACCCAAACCGGAAGAGAAATCTTCAGACAAAAAAGTAACCATTAATGGGAAGGACAAACATCCATCCCAATCCTCTTCGATGTCAGGTCCCCAAAAGAATGAAGGGAAATCCCAAAACTATAGTTCAGCGATACACACTGAAAAGAAGAGAGCAGGCACCCCTAACACTGGGACACCTGCATTCTCACCACCCAAAGGTTGTTTCGTGTGTAAGGAGCTGGGCCATAGGAAAGATAATCCTGCTTGCAAGGGCTTGCCCAAGCAAGCCATAGTGAATGTTGGACTCGTGGAAGAGGCCATCATTAATGTGGGCCTCCTAGAGAAGGACTTCCCAATAGGCCAAGTCGTGTCCAAATGTGGATTGGCTACATTGAGTGGGAACGGTACCGGATCTCCAGAAGAGATCCCAGTTCCCAATAATACTCAACTCTATCTAGAACATGTGTATATCAATGGACACAAAACTCCTGAGGTGGAGACACTGTGGCTAGCCTTACTGCTGTCACCCGGCAGTAGGTACAGCCAGGGTAGTATATCGATGTGTCTGATTGTATCATCAGCGGCTTTGACGGAAAGTGTAAGTGCCCCTTGGGGATAGTAGAGTTCAGCTGGTGAGATGAAACGACCCAGCGCTGTGTAGCGGTAAAAGACTCCATCCCTGTCCCATGTCTGTTGGCTAATGATCTTCCTGATCCTGAGATAGTCGCAGCGGCTACCCGATTGAGGGCCAAAGAGATTGTCAGATTGAACATTCTCAGAGCTGTAGGGCCTGGAGTGCTTCTAGAGGGCTCGTTGAAAGGACCGGCTTAGCGGGTAGCCCCATGTCCATTCCCACAGACTGCTGAGTCACTGTCATGCGGCAACCTTGGCGATTGTGGCACAGATGGAAAAGATATTATGGTTCTTGTTCGAAACCACGTTCTGTTATTAGACATCAGGAAAGCACTGGATGCGGCCTAGTCCTCTACCAACATGGCTGCCGCGTTGCAGCGTTATTATAACAACGCGCCGTGATCTCAGCTCTGTGCGTTGTATCGTTCTTCCTGGTACCCGCTGCAGCACCTCTCTCTGTTTCTCCTTGTTTCCTGTGCTTCGTGGATTTTGCCTCCTGGGGTCCCCCTGCTTCTCGGTGTTCCCACTTTAGACTGCTCGCTATTTTCCTTCTACTTCTGTACGCCTCCTTTTGTCTTTCCTACTCGCTTTCACCAGAGAACCTCCTCGGCTGCTACCCTCCCTGCAAGGTACGCTCTTTGTCTTTTATCGGCTTCGCCACTTACTTCCTCCTAGGCCGCTGTATTCTTAAAGGAGGACATTCTTTCTTTCCATGACTATTCCTGACTTTCCTGTGCCCCTGAACTCCCTTCGGCCACTCTGGAATTTCCCTTTCTCGCTTATCTCATTTCTGACAGTTCCTTCCGCTACCCGCTACATTCTGTCTTTCTTTACTTCGCATTCCTTACTGCTATCTGCCTTTCCCTTCCGGGCGGCTATTTGGCCAATAGCTGCATTGATCCTACCGTATACTACATTGGACTCATACCTCCAAACCATGAACTCTAACCTCATTCATTACCAGAAGGAGTATCATCAGCAGCCCATCTGGACCTACATTACAGGAGGGTTTTTGGTGCTAAGAAGCTTTTTCCCTGCTTTTGAGGCTGGCTCCCTGGGGTTCGCTTTGGTCAGGAATATCTATCATGCCAAGGTGGCCTCCGGTGGAGCTCATCCTTACCTGCGCAATAAGAAGGTCAAGACCAAGAAGTGCACAGGTGATAAGAAATCCTGGTGTTACACCCCGACATTCGCCTCATCACACTCCCAGGTGTCTGCCCCGTGCCTCTCCGGTCTCCCGCGTTAACAAGGACAGTTGGGGAGCTCTATGTAAAGCCAGAAAGAGGAACACGAAAGTGGTTGCTCTTCATAAGGGGCTACGGCGCTGTCATGCACCTTTTTTCTCACGGTGGCAGCTGCCATGGAGAATAGCTGCAATAAACTACATTTCCCAGAAAACCTGACATGAGTTGTAGTTCCCGGCATTAATACGGGAGCCTCGTTTTCGATTATGTTCCGCCTCCTTGTTGTATTTAACCTACAGCGGTTTTCAGAACACTGCTTCTGTTTATAGTTGCAACTGGCATTTTTATGAAGTGCTACTTTCTGTACCTTAATTCCAGAAGTCTCTCGTTTTCTCCGTGTACCGACCTTGCCTGCACACGGACTCCTAAATCTTGATTCTACCTTGGTATTGTTTGCTGTCCGCCCGTGTATCGACCTTGCCTGCACACAGACTTCTAGTTCTTGATCCTGTCTTGGTTTTGTTTGCTGACCGCCCGTGTACCAGACCCTTTGCCTGCTTCTGGACTCCTGGATTGTGATTTGGATTTGTTTTCTGTCCGCTCATGTACCAGACCTTTTGCCTGCTCCTGGATCCCTGGTTTAAGACTTTGCTACTGCTACTTCCTGTATGAATACCATTTCTCACTTGACCACAGACTCTTGAGCCCATTCCTCACAGTGTTTGCGTTCTCCTGGGGAATAACACTAGTAAGGACAATTCTTCATTTTGGAATCCTGTTCTTCATCGAACTGTTACCTCATCTTTGGATAACATTGCTTCATCCAAAAAGTGCATTTTGGAACGCTTTGCTGTGGTGCACCATCCCGAAACCAGTGCGACCCTCGTTCCGTCTGGGGATAGCTACCCTACTAACCTTCCTTTTTTTTTTTTATACTTTCGTTGTTGCCCAGGATTCTTTGCATTATTCTTACCTCCACCAGTGGTAAAGTATTATTCCTTGATTACCATCATTGGGCAGTTTTCACATTTAGCTAGTATCTAAAGTCTCTTCTGCTTTATAGGTTGCTCCAGGTCCTTTTTGTGGCTTAAGGGGAACTCACTCAGGTACTCTATTAAGGGTAATAGTTTTGGGGAAAGCCAGGGTTGATTCCACTAGAATACTCATCTCTTGTCTTTTCTTTACAGCTGGGTCCATGGCGGTGTGTTCTCCCCGCTCTTTTGATTGATCGGTCCCCTTGTCTGTACAGTTCAGCAGGTGGTCATATCAGTTTAAAGAGTTCATTCCCTCACAGAGAGGAGGCTCGGGCGGAGGCTCCAACCAGAGCTCTTCAAGCAAATCCCCAGCACAAGAGGACCGGTCTGTTTTTTTACGCCCTCCCCATACCGGTGAGTAACAAAAACAGAAGCCGATGGAAGAAGTCGATCCTTTGGCCACCTTGGTTCGCTTGGTGTCCGAACTTCGGTCTGACATGACAGCTGCACATGATGCTATCCATCATAGGATCGACAGTTTACAGAGTTTTCCAACTCCCCAAACCCTGGGGGTGGATACTTCTGGTGCTACTGCATCGGGTTCGAGTGTTCCTACGGCCTCTGCTTCTGGCTTTACGGCAAACCTGGTGCTTATGGCTACCCAGTTCCCGCTGGCCCCCCCAGAACGTTTCTCCGGGGAAGCCAAACAATACCGGACATTTATCAACCAGTGTAAGTTACATTTTCTGTGTTGGCCCACTGCTTTTCCTAATTCCACTACAAAGGCAGCCTTTGTCCTTTCCCATCTTGGGGGTACAGCAGCAGCTTGGGCTAATCCATTACTCGAGTCCAATAGCTATGTCCTTTACGACTGTGATGCACTCATCACTGCCATGAACAGAGTTTTTGACACCCGCTATAAATCTCAGGCTACTGACCTGGAGTTTCTCAATCTGCGTCAAGGCACGTCCTTTGTTTTCGTACCTTACCAGGTTCAACCAATTAGTAGCTGAGACAGATTGGCATGAAGAGAAAAAATCAGCCGTTTTTTATAAAGGGTTGTCGGAAGAATTAAAGGACATTTTGGCTACAGTACCAGTGGTTCTTACCACTTTTGGTGAATTGCTAGATTTGGTTTTGCTAATAGATGCTAGAAGGTCCGAATGAAAAGGGGAACGCAAGGCACCAGTCCCTGTTACAACCCATTTGGACCTGTCCTCTCCTTCCACCTCTGTTCCAGAACCTATGCAAATCGGGGCAGTAAGAGGTCCTTTGACCCCTGCACAACGTGAATATCGCAGATCACATAATCTATGAATGTATTGCGGGTCTGCTGAACACCAACTGAAGGACTGCCCTAAGGAACCTGTCAAAAAGTCGGGAAACGCCAGAACCCGGCGATAGACTGAGTCCCTACGCTGGGGGTACTTTCTTTGGACTCCCATGGTGCTGTTTCTGCTCCCGTTAGCCTTTCTGTGGTGTTTACCACTATTGAAGCTAATACCTTTCCTTCCTTGGCGATCATTGATTCTGGGGCAACTGGAAATTACATGGATTACGATTACGCCACACGTAATAATATTTCTATTTTGTCTAAAGCCCAACCCAAGGCTGTCCACGCTGTGGACGGCACATCTTTGATCTCTGGCCTGGTTACACAAAATACCTCCTTGGTTCGTATGCAAACAGAGGAAGGACATGCAGAGTCGATTTCCTTCGATCTAATTAAAGCCCCTCAATTCCAGGTCATGTTGGGCATCCCTTGGTTGCAACATCATAATCCAGCCATTGATTGGGCAAAGAAAACCGTCCAGTTTCCTTCATCTGAGTGCAATGAGAAATGTTTCCAAGACACTAATGTGTCCCCTGAGTCTTCCTGTCAGGCTTTGGTGGCGTCCATGTCTGTAATTGGAGCCATCACTAAGTCCCCTGAACCTGAAATCCCTCCTGAATACAAGTCTTTTCGAGACGTGTTCGACAAAGGAGGGGCAGACCAGTTGCCACCTCATAGGCCCTACCACTGCCCCATCGACTTATTGCCAGGGGCTAAGATTCCTGCTGGTAGGCTCTATTCTCTTACTGTACCAGAAGATAAGGTGTTGAAGGAATATATAGACAAGGCCTTGGCTATTGGCTTCATCAGACCTTCCAGGTCCCCTGCGGCCTCCCCTCTCTTTTTTGTCCCTAAGAAGGAGGGAGACCTCCGCCCCTGTATTGATTATAGGGCATTAAACGCGGTGACGGTAAAAAACCAGTACCCCCTCCCGCTCATTTCAGTACTTTTAGATCAACTCGGTTCCTCTGTAATTTTTACTAAGCTTGATCTTAGGGGTGCATATAATCTCGTTCGAATTAGAGAAGGGGACGAGTAGAAAACACTTCAAAACACGTTATGGATTATATGAATATCTGGTTATGCCGTCTGGTCTGTGCAACGCCCCGGCCACTTTCCAGGTGTTTATCAATGACATTTCTCATGACTGTTTGGATCAGTTTGTGGTGGTATATTTGGACGATATCCTCATATATTCGTCCTCCAAAGAGGAACACACGAAACACGTGCAAATTGTCCTGCAACGGTTGAGAGAAAACTACTTATTTGTCAAGGCTAAAAAGTGTGTTTTCAATTCCACTGAGGTGGAATTTCGTGGTTATGATCTGACCAGGTGGGGTACACGAATGAGCCGTTCCAAGGTTAGAGCTATTTTGGACTGGCCCGTTCCTACATCGATTAAAGCTTTGCAATCATTTTTGGGGTTTTTGAACTTCTATAGGCGCTTCATCCGTCCCTTTTCCTCTATCTCTGCGCCTCTAACGGCACTGACTAGCTCTAAGAAATCCTATCAATGGAACCAGGAAGCACAGCGAGCTTTTGATGCCCTTAAAGCAGCATTCACTTCCGCTGCAGTATTACAGCATCCTAATCCTTTACTCCCGTTTTTGGTTGAGGCCGACGCTTCTGGGTCGGCTATTGGGGCAGTTCTCTCCCAGAAATGTCCAGATTCAGGAGAGGTTCATCCAGTCGCATTCTTTTCAAGGAAATTGACCCCTTATGAGCGCAACTATCCGATCACGGAACGGGAACTCCTAGCCATAAAAGATGCTTTCTCCGAATGGCAGCCTCATCTTTTGGGGGCTCGTCATCAGGTCACAGTCTTTTCGGATCATCAGATTCTTTTGGCATTTAAATCAATGAAATGCCTTACTGCCCGACAGGCTCGCTGGCATCTTTTTTTTCCCAGTTTTATTTCAAAATCACATATCGGCCGGCCCGATTGAATTCTTGCGCGGATGCTTTGTCGTGCATTGCCCTTCGTTCTGGCAGCGAAGTCTCTGACAAACCTCTTTTGTTACCTTATAACATTGTCTGTGCCTGCTCCCCTCAACCTACTCTGCGGACTTTGATTTCAGACTGGGTCTCCACACATAAGGAGGAATGTGACACTCTTAATCTTGATGTGGTTCAAGGCCTGCCCTACATTCAGGGACGCCTGTTTGTGCCTCCAGGAAAGGCACGCCTGCGTGCCCTGGCTTGGTCGCATGACTCCCTATTCGCGGCTCATCCGGGTCAACAGAAGACGCTGGAGGCCTTACGCCGATGGTCTTGGTGGCCCACTATGTCCAGGGATGTGGTTGACTATTTGGCATCCTGTTCAGTATGTTCTCAATGCAAAGTCTCCCATTCTAAACCTGTGGGTCTGTTTCGGCCTCTTCCTGTGCCCCACAAGCCATGGTACATGGTTTCTATGGACTTTGTTGTGGACCTACCTCCTGTGAAGGGCTTTGATACCATATGGGTGGTCATTGACTACTTCACCAAAATGGCATTGTTCATTCCCTGTTCGGGTCTGCCCTGTGCTCCTGTCTGGCTTCCCTTTTTCTTAAAAACGTTTTCCGATTCTTTGCTCTGCCTGCTATCATGATTTCAGACCGTGGCTCTCAATTTACATCATGTTTCTGGAGGGCCTTGACTGCGTCCCTTGGTATTGACGACCGGTTCAGTTCTGCTTACCATCCTCAGTTTGATGGACAAACTGAGAGGGTTAATGCCACCCTTGAGCAATTCCTTCGGTGCCTCAGCCTCCGCTTTCAAGCCTCATGGTTGACGATGCTTCCCTCTGCAGAATTCGCTTATAATAATTCTATGCATACCGCCTCAGGGGTCTCACCGTTTTTTGCTCTGTATGGCTGTCATCCACTATCATTGCCACTAGACCCAACTCTTCCCATCGACAACCCAGCGGCTCAGGATTGTGTGAGGGAGTTGGTGACGATCCGTGGAACGGTCCGTTCACATCTATTTCAAGCCGAAGTGAGGGCTAAAAAGAATGCTGATCATCACAGAAAACCTGCACCCGACTGTAAAGTGGGCATGAAAGTTTGGTTGTCCACCCGCAATTTGCGAATGCCTGGCAAACGCTTGTTGCTGCCTAAATTCGTGGGTCCTTTTTCCATCACGGAGATTGTAAATCCGGTGGCTGTACGTCTTTCCTTACCTACCTCTTGGAAACAGCATCCTCTGTTTCATGTCTGTCTTTTGAAAACTTGTCCCCCCTCTACTCGGCTGCCCGATCGCCCCCCTCCGGTTCAGGTGGACGGGGGTGATGAGTATGAAGTGGCGGAGATTCTGGACTTTCGTGTCCGCAGGGGGCACCCCTTTTATCTGGTCGATTGGAAAGGGTACCGTCCCGAAGACAGATCCTGGGAACCATTATGCAACATTCATTCTCCAGTGCTCTTACGCCGCTTCCATGCTCGGAGGGGGTCTGCGCCGCCTTTGGGGGTGGATGCTGTTACACCCCGACATTCGCCTCATCACACTCCCCGGTGTCTGCCCCGTGCCTCTCCGGTCTCCTGCGTTAACAAGGACAGTTGGGGAGCTCTATGTAAAGCCAGAAAGAGGAACAAGAAAGTGGTTGCTCTTCATAAGGGGCTACGGCGCTGTCATGCACCTTTTTTCTCACTGTGGCAGCTGCCATGGAGAATAGCTGCAATAAACTACATTTCCCAGAAAACCTGACATGAGTTGTAGTTCCCGGAATTAATATGGGAGCCTCGTTTTCGATTATGTTCCGCCTCCTTGTTGTATTTAACCTACAGCGGTTTTCAGAACACTGCTTCTGTTTATAGTTGCAACCGGCATTTTTCTGAAGTGCTACTTTCTGTACCTTAATTCCAGAAGTCTCCCGTTTTCTCTGTGTACCGACCTTGCTTGCACACGGACTCATAAATCCTGATTCTACCTTGGTATTGTTTGCTGTCCACCCGTGTACCGACCTTGCCTGCACACGGACTTCTAGTTCTTGATCCTGTCTTGGTTTTGTTTGCTGACCGCCCGTGTACCAGACCCTTTGCCTGCTCCTGGACTCCTGGATTGTGATTTGGATTTGTTTGCTGTCCGCTTGTGTACCAGACCTTTTGCCTGCTCCTGGATGCCTGGTTTAAGACTTTGCTACTACTACTTCCTGTATGAATACCATTTCTCACTTGACCACAGACTCTTGAGCCCATTCCTCACAGTGTTTGTGTTCTCCTGGGGAATAACACTGGTAAGGACAATTCTTCATTTTGGAATCCTGTTCTTCATCGAACTGTTACCTCATCTTTGGATAACATTCCTTCATTTCTAAAGTGCATTTTGGAACGCTTTGCTGTGGTGCTCCATCCCGAAACCAGTGCGACCCTCGTTCCGTCGGGGGATAGCTACCCTACTAACCTGCCAGTTTTTTATTTTGTTTTATACTTTCGTTGTTGCCCAGGATTCTTTGCATTATTCTTACCTCCACCAGTGGTAAAGTATTATTCCTTGATTACCATCATTGGGCAGTTTTCACATTTAGCTAGTATCTAAAGTCTCTTCTGCTTTATAGGTTGCTCCAGGTCCTTTTTGTGGCTTAAGGGGAACTCACTCAGGTACTCTATTAAGGGTAATAGTTTTGGGGAAAGCCAGGGTTGATTCCGCTAGAATACTCATCTCTTGTCTTTTCTTTACAGCTGGGTCCATGGCGGTGTGTTCTCCCTGCTCTTTTGATTGATCGGTCCCCGAGAGACATCTGAGACCCAGACCAACTCCCAGAGGAAAGAGGTGAGGAGGGGTCATGGGAGAATTCACCAGATAATACCAGTCACGGCAGTATACAACACCCAAAATTCCCCATGGCGTCATTGGAACAATATCAGGAGTTATTGGTCACCATTAAACATCTAACCGCTCAGATGCAGAATCTTCAAGCTGAAAACGCTGCACTTAAACAACAGGTGACAGCACTGAACGAAGACCGAGGGGATTTACCTCCCATGCCATTATCTTTTGGAAAATATGACAGCAGCCCTAAGTCTTGGAAAGAATTCATGGATGCCTGTCAGGTCTATTTCACTTTTATACCTATGGCATATGAGAATGACAGGGCCCAAGTGGGGTAACTAATCTCCAATCTGGTGGGAAACGCATTGGCGTGGGCCACTCCTCTCGTGACTAATAATGATCAGGCCTTACAGAATTTCAAACCAGTTTTCCCAGTTGTCCCGAGCCAGATTTGATCGACTGGAAGTATTGTTTGCATTCTATGAAGCAATGCTGGATGTCAGACAGGGTGGAACTGATGTCCAGACATATGTGTCCAGATTCCAGAAGATTGCTACCAATTCTGGATGGCCAGATTCGGCCTAGCAGACAATATTCAGGAGAGGACTTCACGAAGACCTCAAGGACGAATTGGCTCGGTTACCCCGCCCAGGTCCCTTTCAGGAACTCGTGACGCTGACTTTACAGATAGAATATCGAATGATGGAAAAGCGACATGAAAAAAGAAGACAACAAGTCTACTCTCCAGTGATAGACCTCCCACCTCAACCAAAGGACTCTTCCAAATCCGACCATCCACCTGAAGAACCTATGCCAATAGGAACGGTTCGGGGGCCACTCACACCGGATGAGAGAAAGAGAAGAAAAGAACTAGGCCTATCTATGTATTGCGGGTCCTCGAAACATCTGCTACGCAATTGTCCGGAGGTGCCTCCCAGGAGAAAGGGAAATGCTTCCACCTGAGTCTATGCAGGGGTGATACCGGGGGAAGCAGATGACAACCCTGCAACCACACACAAGCAATGAATCCTACGGAAGAATCCAGATTGATGGTGTTCCTCTTACAGTTACAGATAGACCCCAAGAAGAGGGTGGAGGTGTTAGCTATGTTGGAGAGTGGGGCAGACGTAAATTTCATAGACATCATCTGGGTGAAGAAGCAGGGTATTGCAGTGTTGAACAAACCCCGATCTATCCCAGTAGAGGGTGTTGATAGAACACCCCTTTCTTCAGGTCCCATAGCATTGGAGACAGGAACCATACCTATCCAGATGGGTATACATAAGAAAACAGTTATCTTTGATGTCTTCATAGCTGCCCACTTCCCAGTTATTCTGGGAATACCATGGCTAAGGAGACACAATCCTCGGATAGACTGGACGCTGAACAACTTGAGTTTCAGTTCAGACTATTGCCAAGAGCATTGCCTTCTGCATTCTTCGCAAAGAGGCCAGGTGGGTCAGGAAGTCTCGCTCCCTTCCTCGGTTGTGTCTAGTATCCCATTAAATACCAAAAATACGCTGAAGTGTTCGAGGATAAAGTATCCAGGTTGTTACCACCCCACAGACCTGAAGATTGTTCATTGGAACTACAAGAAGGTACAACAGTCCCTTTCAGAAGGAAGTTTCCTCTTTCCTTTCCGGAAAGGAAGGCACTTAAGGAGTACCTAGAAGCAAATTTACAGAACGGACTAATACAGGAATCCAGATCCTCAGGCGGAGCTTCTTTATTCTTCATACCGAAGAAAGGGTCCTCTGAATTGCGACTCTGCATAGATTACCGGGAACTCAACTGCATCACCCTTCGAGACCGATTCCCCATGCCTTTAATCCGGGACATGTTGGAGGCGGTGCAAGGTTCCTCTATCTTCACTAAGTTAGTCCTCAGGGGAGCCTTTCACCTCCTTAGGATTAGAGAAGGTGATGAATGGAAGACCGCTTTCCGAAATCCTTTAGGTCTCTTTGAATATAGGGCAATGCCTTTTGGCCTAGTGAATGCCTCTGCTATTTTTCAAAGATTCATAGACAAGATCTTCTCGGATCTCCTATTTCTGTCGGTAGTGGTGTATCTCAACGACATCTTGGTATTCTCCTCCAGCCCTTCTGAGCATCTCATCCATGTCAAAGAAGACCTCAGTCGTCTCCAAAAGAACCAGTTGTTCGTCAAACGTGAGAAGTGCCAGTTCCATGCTGCGTCAGTATCCTACTTGGGGTATATCCGTTCTAAGGATGGAATATGAATGTATCCCAGCAAGGTGGAAGCCATATTACGGTGGCCTGTGCCGATGAATGTGAAGGACGTCCAGAAATGTCTGGGTTTGGCGATTTTTTTATCGCCGCTTTATCCCTCATTTTCCCAACATAGGGCCTCATTACGAGGTGGGAGGTAGCCATGGTGCTTTTAGCACCATGGCTACCCCCTTACCGCACTCCGGGTCCGGGTTCTCGAAATAGGGACTTACCGGGTCATTCCAACCTTGGAGGACCCGTTAAGTCCCCATTCCGAGAACCATTCCCCATTACCATTCGAGCCCCCATAGGGCTCAATGGGAATGATGATGGAGCTAATAGCGGGCCCGTTATCAGCTCCCTGGTCGCTTAGCGGATCCCGCTAAGGGTGCCTGGTAAAACCAGGCGCCCATAGGGGGACCTGCTAAGGGACCTCAGAATAGGGCGGTAAGGTTTTACCGGCACCGGTCTCCTTACCGGTGCCCGTTAACCCTTACCGCCCACCTCGTAATGAGGCCCATAGTCCTTCCCATCACCGCCTTGTTAAAGAAGGGAGTGAAGTTCCACATGGATCCAGCTGCTGTACAAGCCTTTCAGCAGTTAAAGGAGTAGTTTACTTCAGCTCCAGTTCTGGTGCAACGGGACCAGACACGTCAGTTTCAACTAGAGACTGACACCTCAGACAGGGCGATAAGTGCAGCTCTACTCCAGAAGACCGCTGATGACAGGGAACACCCAATAGCCTACTATTCTAGAACCCTCATGCTCAGTGAAACGAACTACCCAATCCTGGAGAAGGAACTGCTGGCCATAAAAGAGGACTGCGAAGAATGGAGGCACTTGTTACAGGGTTCAGTTCAGCCCTTTATCGTGAGAACGGATCATCGTAACCTCAGGGTCCTCCAACGGATGGAATGTGTCAATTCTCCCCAAGCCAGGTGGGTTTATTAGTTTTCCCAATTTGACTTTCAAATAACGTATCTCCCGGGCCCACAGAACATCTTGGCGGACGCACTCTCTAGAAGCTGGGATGCAGAACAGGACTCACTCCAAGGAAAGGAATTGCTCTTACCGGACAAGAAGTTCATTGCCCTAGTATCAAGTTTTCTTCAAGCTGTCCAATAAGGGATTCGGATGGAAGACAAGAGAAATCCCGACTTGATCCATAAGGATGGGTTGTTGCACCATGATACAGCATTGTTTATCCCTACACCCGATCTACAAGTACAAGTACTAGCATGGTGTCACAATGTACCTTTAGCTAGGAATAAGGGTCTGAAGAGCACTTTGGAGCTGGTAAGAAGACTGTTCTGGTGGCCAACATTCAATAAGGATGTTCAGAGCTATGTCTTCGCCTCTCCTGTATGTGCTACCAGTAAGTCAGCGACCGGTAGATCCTTGGGTCTGTTGCAGCAACCCCCATTACCATCACAACCATGGGAGCACGTGTCGACAGACTTCATAGTGGATCTTCCATTGTCAGAGGGTTGTCGAGCCAACATGGTTACTGTCGACACTTATAGAAAACTGGCCCACTTTTCTGCCCTCTCCGGTCTTCCCACCACTCCGAAAATGGCATCAGTCTTTCTCAGAGACACATAGTCTGGCTCCATAGATTACCAAGATCCATACTCTCAGATCGGGGGTTGCAGTTCACATCCAGGTTTTGGTCCACACTTTGCACACAACTGGGTTTCCAGAGGGCACTTTCATCAGGATTTCACCCTCAGAGCAATGGGCAGATTGAAAGGTTAAATACCACCCTTGAGCAGTACCGAAGATGTTTATGTAACCGCAAGCAGGACAACTGGTCATCACTGCTCCCTTTAGCGAATTCTCCTACAACAATACCTACCACACCGCCATAAAGATGAGTCCCTTTTACTGTACCTATGGCTACCACCCTCTGCATTTGCCTTGGATAAGCCATTCTACATCTAATTCCCCTACAGTGGACAGTCAATTGGACTTCCTCCAGACTACCCACAGAGAGGCCATGAGATCTCTAGAAGAAAGTAGAAAAAAGTACAAGGAAGGAGCCGACCACAAAAGACGAGCCAATCCCGATTGGGCTCCAGGAACCTTGGTGTGGCTGGCAACCAAGTATCTTCCCAGATGGGTGCATATGGTTAAGTTTGCTCCCAGATACGTGGGTTCTTACTCAATCCTGGAACAGATAAACCCTCTGGCGTATAGACTCAAGCTTCCCAAGAAGATGAGAAGGGTACACCCAGTCTTTCACACTTCCCTCTTAAAGCTGTATGTTTCTGACCCCTTTCTGAGGAAAAGACGTCAGAAGGAAAACCATTGCGACCTCTGAACCTGAAGAGTACGAGGCATCACATATCGTCGACTCCAGATATCGAAGAGGTACTTTACAATACCTGGTTCACTGGAAAGGTAACTCAGAATCAGAGCTTACTTTGGAACCTAGAAGCCATCTTCATGCACCTCTGCTCTTGCAACAGTTTCACAGACGGCATCCGAGCAAGCCGGGGGGACCCAGACGAGAAGGAGGCATACTGTCATGCGGCCACCTTGGCGATTGTGGCACAGATGGAAAAGGTTTTGTGGTTCTTGTTCGAAACCACGTTCTGTTATTAGACATCAGAAAAGCACTGCACGTGGTCTAGTCCTCTACCAACATGGTTGCTGCATTTCAGCATTACTATAACAACGTGCCGTGATCTCAGCTCTGTCCGTTATATTGTTCTTCCTGGTACACGGTGCAGCACCTCTCGCTGTTTCTCCTTGTATCCGGTGCTTCGTGGATTTTGCCTCCTGGGGTCCTCCTGCTTCTCGGAGTTCCCCCTTTAGACTGCTTGCTGTTTCCCTTCTACTTCCGTACGCCTCCTTTTGCCTTTCCTACTCGCTTTCACCTGAGAACCTCCTCGGCTGGTACCCTCTCTGTAAGGTACGCTCTCTGTCTTTAGTCAGCTTTGCCGCTTATCTCCTTGTACGCCGCTGCATTCTTAACGGAGGACTTTCTTTCCTTCCGTGACTATTCCTGACTTTCCTGTGCCCCTGCACTCCCTTCAGCCACCCTGGCATTTGCCTTTCTCGCTTATCTCGTTTCTGACAGTTCCTTCCGCTACCTGTCTTTCCTTACTTCACATTTCTTACTGCTATCTGCCTTTCCCTTCCGGATGGCTATTTGGCCAATAGCTGCATTGACCCTAACGTATACTACCCTGGACTCATACCTCCAAACCAAGAACTCTAACCTCATTGATTACCAGAAGGACTATCATCAGCAGACCATCTGGACCTACATTACAGCAGGGTTTTTTGGTGCTAAGAAGTTTTTTCCTTGCTTTTGAGGCTGGCTCCCTGGGGTTCCCTTTGGCCAGGAATATCTATCCTGCCAAGGTGGCCTCCGCTGGAGCCTGTCCTTACCTGCGCGATAAGAAGGTCAAGACCAAGAAGTGCACAGGTGATAAGAAGTCCCAGTGAAGAGACATCTGAGACCCAGACCAACTCCCCAGAGGGCAGAGGTGAGGAGGGGTCATGGGAGAATTCACTAGATAATACCAGGCACGACAGTCGCCTACTCCTGTGGGAGAGGGGCCAGTAGCTCCCGAGGACCCTACTTTGGTAGCAGGCAACTCAGTGACTTCAGAGTTGCCTGGCACAGTGCAGGAACCTGAGGTGGAGGACCAGGTGGGCGCAGATCTGAAGGGCTTTCCCAAGCTGGATGAGTTTGCATCTGCTAGCGGCCCAGATCAGATTTACTTCTTCACAGCCCAGAAAGAGTGGCCCACTCTGGCAGGTCTGCAGAAACAGGCGGAGGAGCAGACTATGGGCGAGGCCCCTGGACTGTTCAAAGTGTACTGGGAGGATGGATTCCTTTACAGTGAGCCAAAAGACTCTGAGGGCGATGGCACCAGAAGGTTTGTCGTTCCCCGGTGCCACAGAAAGTTCCTTTTAGATTTGATTCACCACATTCCTTTAGTGGGTCACTTGGGAGTGACTAAGACATCGGGCTGGTTGTCTGTGCACTTTTACTGGCTGCAGTTTGGCGTAAAGTTTAAGGAATTTGTCCGGTCCTGCCGACTTGTCAAGCTTCTGGCAAGTCAGGTGGTGCCACAAAGGCCCCCTTAATACACGTGGTTGGCGGCCTTTCGAGAGAATATGCATGGATATTGTGGCTCCTTTGGATACTCAAACCGGCTCAGGGAACAGGTACATCTTGGTGGTGGTAGACCATGCCACAAGGTACCCTGAGGCTGTCCCTATGAGGAGCATCAAAGCCCCTGTGGTTGCAAAGGCTCTGATTGGGATATTCTCCTGTGTTGAATTTCCCCAACTAAGTAGTTTCTGACAGGGGATCAAATTTCATATCAGCATATATGAAAGCTATGTGGGAAGAGTGTGGAGACACCTACCGGTTCCCTACATCCTTCCATCCGCAAACAAATGGGTGTGTTGAGCGGTTCAAAAAGACCCTGAAAGGCATGATAGGTGGTTTGGAAGAGCACCTGAGGAGCAAATGGGATATTCTCCTGCCATGCCTTCTGTTCGCCTACAGGGAGGTGCCACAGAACGGAGTAGGGTTTAGCCCCTTTGAAATTCTGTTTGGACACCCTGTACGAGGCCTCATTTGTCTAGTGAAAGAGGGATGGGAGAGAAAATCTGCATTCCCTACACGAGATGTGATTTACTATGTACTTGACCTTCTGTCTAGAATGGTCAAGTACATGGAACAGTCAACGAGAAACCTAAAGGCCAGTCAGGAGCTGATGAAGCACTGGCATAACCAGAGTGCCACAGTGACAGTCTATTCTCCAGGCCAGTGGGTGTGGATTATGGAGCCTGTCAAACCCAGTGCCCTTCAGGGCAAGTAGACTGGGCCTTACTGTGTCCTGGAAAAAGTCAGTGAGGTGAAATATCTCATTGACATGAAAGAACCTAAACAGATGTGCAGGGTCTTTTGCGTCAACCAGCTAAAATCCCATTATAGCTGGGATGACTAGGTCATGGCATTAGTGACGGACAGAGAGACTGAGGAGGAGGTCAATCCCCTCCCAGAACTCCTGTACACTGAAGCCACAGATGGGTCAGTTGAAGGTGTCAACCTTACAACCAACCTGTCAGAACAGCAACTGACAGCCGTCGCAGTTTACTGGGACAGTTTGCTGGTCTGTTTTATCTGACTCCAGGTCGTGCAGATTGATGCACCCATGATGTGGACACTGGAGACAGTAAGCCGTTGAAGAATAGGATTCACTGGATGTCTGATAAGGTCAGGGACACTATCAAGGAGGACGTTTCCAAGATGTTGTCCATAGGAGTGATAGGGCTATCCTGCAGTCCCTAGGCTAGCCCAGTGGTACTGGTCCCTATAAAGACCAGTGGTGGGAAGACTGAAGTTCACTTTTATGTGATTTTTTTCACGCAGATGCTCACCCCATTCCTCAGGCAGATGAGCTCATTGACAAGCTTGGCGCTGCAAGTACCTTTGACCTTATGGTAGTGTATTGGCAGGTCGGCTTGACAGATGAAGCGAGAGAGAGGTCAGCATTCTCAACCCCAGAAGGACATTATCAGTTTACTGTGATGCCCTTTGGATTGAGGAATGCCCCTGCACTTTTCAGCGGATGGTTAACCAGGTTCTGTTTGGTCTGGAAAACTCAGTGTTGTCTATTTAGACGACATTGCTGTGTTCAGCCACACCTGGGAGGATCACTTATCCCACCTGAAACAAGTGCTTCAGGAGCTGCAGAATGCAGGTCTGACTATCAAGGCCAGGAAGTGGCAGGTAGCGCAGGGTACTGTGACTTACCGAGGCCACCTGGTCCATAGAGGTACGAAACAACCTCTCGAAGCGGAGGTGCAGGCTGTGAAGTATTGGGACATCCGCACCACAACAGACGCAGATGAGAGCCTTTGTAGGTCTCACCGGGCACTACCGGTCATTCATCAGAGGGTATGGGACCATTGCCATGCCCCTGAAGGATGTAACTTCCAAGAAGATGCAGAAGAAGGTAACTTGGACCCCCGCCTGTCAAATCTCATTTCAGGATTTAAAGGATGGATTGTGCAGGGCCACAGTTCTGAAAGTGCCAGACTATGGTCAGGAGTTCATTATCCAGACAGACACCTGTGATTTTGGGATTGGAGCAGTGTTAGTGCAGCTGATCTCTCAAGGGGTAGAGCACCCTGTTGCCTACATTAACAGGCTGTTGACAAAAGGGACAGGAACTGGGCTGTTGTTGAAAAAGAGGCTTACGCTGTCGAGTGGGCCGTAAAGAAGCTGAAACCCTGCATCTTTGGGTCGCACCTTACGATGCAGACAGACCACCGGGCCATTTTGTTGGTTAATGGCCATGCAAGGAGAGAACCCTAAGATTCTGCGTTGGGCCATATCCCTACAGGGTTTGATTAGATACTGGATGAAAATATGACAGGAGGCTTGTTGAAGTATTCAGGATGTTTAATCCAATAACTTGGCAAGACTGCGGCTCACCCTCACAAGGGCTTCTCTCAACTGACTCTCAGAATCTATTCTTGAACCACAACTATTCCACTAGATGATATGTTGATGTTGTTACATTCCACATTCTAGGAAAGTAAAACCTATTTACAGAGAACGTATTATAACTATGTACATACAACAATGCTTGGAATCACATTGCATAAAGTAATTAACTTTACAACAGTTTAGTAGTAGTCGTTGGGCTGAGTAAGCACTCTAGCCATTCCTCATTCCTGTGTCCGTCACAGGAATCAGGAAGTAAATTTGCCTGTTTTTTTCCACAAATATGTCCACAGTGTCAGAGGTCTCTTCATGCTCTCTGTATGATAAGAGGGCTTTCGGTTATTCTGTAGACAGAACAAAAGACTGTTGGAAAACATTCCAACTGCTCGTGTTGTATGGGACAACATGAAAAGGATATTTCATGTTCAAAGCAGCAATTATGTGGTGGATCATGGACTGCCTCAAATCCTTCTACTCGGTGGTAAAGGAAGAGTTTGCTAGAGTCACGACATTCCACTAGAGTATGGCAGCATTCCTAGCCAAAATACTCTGGAAAGTGTGACAGTGCCAGCGTTGTGGCTCTGTCGGTCAGGAGAGAGGGAGCCCACCCCACTCTGACGCGGGTGCTTGAGTGTGGGCAGGCCTGCTCCCCACACCACCTTACCTGCTCGGATGGCAGTGTTAGGAATTTAACCATCAGTACGGTGGGTGTGCGCTCGTCTGGGCTTTTTTGAAGTTTTAAATGAATGTGAATGATGGTAGATCAACCTCTGGAAATGTGTGGGGATCATCCGCACACATTTTCCTATGCTCACTGCACAACGTACGCAAAGACTGTGTATTCTGGGTGGACACAGCCAACAGGCACAGTCCCACTGTCATTTTTCACGGGGATCAGACAGGTGGAGTACACGATTCATCCTCAGGAGGTGGAGGACCAAACCTCCCCCCTGCCATGGCCAGTCTAATTAACTAAAAAAGGCTCCATGGATCCATCCTGTTGTTGAGCCCTGTAGCTGGTGGCAGCATTCACATACTAATCAGAGTTTTATTCAAACAGGCCCACATGGGGCCTGGCTGCAGAGACTAACAAAGGAGACAAGAAACCCCCAGCACCCTTTTATATGCACTGTGTCAACCGGATGCCAGCTCCTGCCTTCAGTATCGATTGACATGGAAATGTGATGTCTGGGACTGTGTTTGCACAGTAGTTCTCCCCGTAGGGAGACCTCATTCAGAGGGTAGGAGTTTGTAGTTTGACTGATACAGAAAGTCTGGTCTCGCTGCAGCCTCAAGGGAGACCTGCCGCTTTAATCAGGAACCACATAGAGCTCCATTAACCAGAGGGACCCTTGGATCCACAACAGACAATAAGATGGGTGGGACTTAGTATTACATGTTTTCACCCCTCTACCTTTTCTGTTGCATAGCACTCTGGTTATAACCTCACACGTACAGGAGATTGTTCGTGGGGACCCAAGATTGGTTCATTATGTTAGCCTTATCCTACACTAATCACTGTGGCCCATTTTGCTGTAAAAGAGGGCTGAGCCCCTCTTTTGGGCAGATCATCTGAAGACTTTGCAAGGAGTAGGAAGAAGAACTCTGCATTGGACCCCGGCTGAAGGTACAGTCTGCCTTAAATCTTCTGCCAGTGAAGGAAGGCCAGGACCTCCAAGAGGGAAGCAAGATTTCTCCCCTAAACATCTCCCAAGGAACAGAGGTAGATTCTGAATCCAGAGAGGACCCTCCAGCAGCTCCAGAACTGGGACCCAGTCAGCACACAGTGTGCCCTGCTCAGCTCTGCAGCAGGCTTCCGCAGTGGGAAGTGCCAGAGAGTCTCTGAACCAAACCAAGGACGAGGCAGCTAGTGCCTGCAACACTCTCCTCAGCTTTGGGCCATCCGCCTTAAAAGACAACACAATAGCCTTGTGAAGAAGAAAGGAGGAGTGCATCCACCAGCACCTACCGATGTCTGCCTTAAAGAACAATTTAGAGCCAGTCAAGTCCCTCGAGCTGCAAACTACTGCACCGCTGAATGTTGTTATGCTGCAGTCGCTAAAGCCGTCCCGAGACGTCTCGACCAGTGTTTCAGAACCACCGACCAGCACTGAGACAACAATTTCTAACCCGAGCCGCCATCTAGGCCAGCCTGCAGCCGTCCGTTCAGCCTCACTCACCGAACTGCCTGCCACCTGATACCCGCAGCTGTCTCCTGTCTAGAACTCTGTAGCAGAAGCTGAAAAGCACCCTGAAATCGACTTGACTCCGTTGAACTCCATGAGCTCTTATAGACCAAGGTACATTGTGGTTCTGTCCCCCTGGTACTTCTCCTGAGGCCTCGAGTGACATTTTACGACCCAGCGCTCCCTGTCATGAACCGCCTACTGCATCCATTCTGGACTTCGTGGTCCCTGACCCATAGAGGACAGAATTCCGTGATCCTTCCAACATGGCCGTTTGGTGCGGAACGCAGCTTTCCAGTCTTTATGCGCTACGTTCAACATTCTCCAAAACAGACATGCCCCGCGGCGCTGCGTGTCTCAACGCTACTGCTCGGAGTAGTCTGATGTGTGTTGCTGGAGTTCGCTCGGGCTTCCTTCCGAGTCCAGTTTCTCGATTCCTTGAATCCACTTCCTTTCCTTTCCTTTCCTTGAACTTACCTTCTAGCTTCTTCCTGGATCCTCGCCTGCGCTGGGGTCACGGCGTTCCGTGGCTCCGAGCTCGGACATTGTTTCCTTCCTGGTTCCCGGTCCTGGACATCTGAATGCCTCCTGGTGTAGGACTGCTATCCTCACGCTGGAACCCGAAGACCAGCACACGGGTCTATACAAATCCCGGACCATGCGAAAGAAATCACCCAAGAAGGTCGCAAGCAAGGAAAAACAGGTGAGAAGGGTAGAGACTTGTGACACTCCCTTTGTGTTGAAACCAAGTATCCTTGAACTATTGCAATTAATTACTATACAGACTACCCCCGTCAGTATCCAGGGTGCATCCCTTTTTCTTCTTTGAAACTGTCCTCTGCATTCCTTTACAGGGTGGGTTGTATTTTATGTTGTGCTAGAACTGTCTGTTGTGATAATAATAAAGTAAATATTTGTAAACAACCTTGGCTAGACAGTTCCTTTTATCATTGGGTATTTTTTGTATTTTCACTGTATTGCAACTAACCAACGATCAACGATCTTTCGTAAATAAGCCTGCCCTTCCGTCCACGTTACCAAAATTGGACAAGGGGATTTAAGAATGACCCGTGTTTCCAATCTGTTTGGATCCCTTCTGGTGTACTAGAGGTGTGGGGCTGATTGATGGTTTAGAAACAGATATTCATGCCTGGACCACTGGTGCCCCGGAAGTTGATTGGCCACATAGCCAAAACTAAAAATTAGCTTTAATAAATAAAAGGGAATAAATAACTTGCTGTGTGTAAAATTGGCTTCATGACATCACTCTGCTTCTTGCATGAAGTTGAACAGCTAGACCGTTATGCGTCTTTCAATATTGTGGTACATTCTCACGCATCGTTCCTTCACCATTCCACAAGAAAGAAAAGAACAGAGCTCTAGATGTGTGTGTGTTTGTCCACATTCTTCTACGAGTCTGTCTCCAGTCGTTTATTTGTATCCTGCGTTGCCTTGATCAATAATATGCAAGTGGTGCCTTGTCTTTATTAAAATGAGATCCATGTTTTCTTTCATACTTCATCTAGAGCTGTTACTCCAATCTTTCCTGTACTCAGTCCCCTACCGTGCCTAGCTGTTAAATAAAGCAGCTCCCAGTAGTGTCTAAATGATTGGCTGCGAGTATTCTCATTGTTTGGACCAGCTAGTTGATGAATTGCCCCTTGCTGCAGCTAGTGTGATCATGATTATTTATAATGAAATGTTCCACTAGGGGTGCTGTTTTAATGGGATTCTTTATAAACCTACTACGTTCAATAATCGCCGTTTTCACTTTGCGGGTGCTTTTAGCTCGATAGAAGTTAGTATAAATACCACGTTAGTTGGCATGCCGGCGTATTTGTAGCACCTGAGGCGCCCACTCACGCTGGCTCTTGCCTAAGGTTTGATTGACCTCCATTGGGTGCTATAATTAAGGGGGGCGAAATCCCTGTTTGGATACTGTGCTGCATGGCATCTACATGCCAAACGCATGCATGACTGCACGTCCCATTACCGACGACCTGCATCACATACCATTTGGATCGGGGTTGTCCTCTGGCTCAATGACTGCAAAGTCCCTGAGAACCTGCAAGCAAACGGTGAAAACCTTAGAGACTGGACTTGTATGGACTCACTGTGGGCGTGTTCGCCACTGAACCTCGAATATTGAAATGTCGGCAAGCCATTGCAAGCAGTGGGCCAGCAGAGGGCCTTAACCACTGTTACAAGGACTGCTGTTTCTCTGCCAACATGCTGCCTCGTTCCGCCAAGGTGAACCACTTTTGTGATTGATTTTGGCATATTATATCTATAATGGCATACCGGCCCTGGGGGAAGAGGGATGTACGAGGTGTCATCATCTCTTACCCTCGTCTTCACCTCGCGCTGATAACTCGGAGGATCGTACCAGGGCTATAGCGCCTCATTAGTTTCCAGCATTATACAAGGCTTCTTGGAACTTAGCCCCTATAGAGTTCTGGGGGAGCTATTCTCAGCCGCTTCGCAGGAGGGGAGAGCCTTTTATGTGTACGTTTGCCCCATGTCTGCCATGGATTTTACAGCATTTGGAGCTTTTGATTATCGCGTTTTACTAAAGTATGCGGTGGAACCTTTCTAGGAATACATGGTTATATATGTTTTTTTAATAATCTGCAATTATTTAGAGTGTATATATGTGCAGTGCGAGACAGGCCGCCTGCTTCTAGAGAGTATAGCTCTCTAGCATAGGCTGAGTAGTGTGGGTTCCCCCCCTGCTCTTTACCCTGTTATACTGTGCCCTGCCCCATGAATGATAACGCGACAGCTTTGTTTGCGTGGAAAAATTAAAATGGCCGTAGGCCTTTATTATATACAAACAAATGGCACTGTACACTGGTTATGACAGCTGTACTTTTTTGGGCACCTCGTGTCCAGGGGTTGGGATGCCCCCCTTCCTTTAGCCTCCCTTTCGATGTCCTGTGGCATCCTTTCCTGGACACGTGCCGCCGCCTACGACTTTTTCTTCTACCGTGTACCGTGAAAGAGTACTCGGCGTTCCTGTTCCGGTTTTCCTCTTTCCTTTCTTGTAGGGCGGGTTGGGTGGAAAACGAATCCTTTACCGCTTTAACCAGGCCCTGGGAGCTTACCCGAGTGAGGTGAGCTCCTAACCTGGTTGTGTCTTGTTCCTGCTTCTCTGGGGTATTTGTACCCCTTCCACCTTTTGTTGTGCTGATTTTATGCCGCCGGTGCTCCTTCCTGTCCTCCCACCCCCCTGTTACTTTTCCCACCTTGCTTCTGTCTCCTTGTGTTCCTTTGGGTCCCGCCGCGGGTGGGGGCGCCGCTCTGGCTGCCCCTCCCTTTTTCTTTTCCTGCCTGTTGGGATCCCCCCACCCTGCGCCTAACCCCCCAGGCCCTCCATCGTGCCGCACTTCGTGCAGCACGGGGCCTGGGGCATAGGCTGAGTAGTGTGGGTTCCCCCCCTGCTCTTTACCCTGTTATACTGTGCCCTGCCCCATGAATGATAACGCGACAGCTTTGTTTGCGTGGAAAAATTAAAATGGCCGTAGGCCTTTATTATATACAAACAAATGGCACTGTACACTGGTTATGACAGCTGTACAGTAATTAACACTTTTTTGGGCACCTCGTGTCCAGGGGTTGGGATGCCCCCCTTCCTTTAGCCTCCCTTTCGATGTCCTGTGGCATCCTTTCCTGGACACGTGCCGCCACACCTGAGGGGTTGCTTGTCTAAACCGCTCAGGTCCCCCCAAAACAGTGATCTTGCCCAGCCCCTCATTGTATTCCTTAACCGTGTGCTATCTGTTGGGTCCGTCACCCCGGCCACCTTTGTGGTATATGCGGCCGCAGACAAATGTGCTGCTGCCCATCTTTTCCTTTTACCCTGGGCCAACGCTTTTTTAACAGCAAACGCCCCTGTTGGCCATTGACATTTTACCTACGTCTTGTCCTGTTTCCGCTATCACCCCTTTACCTGCTTTTTGTACTGCTTACCCGTTTTGTACGTTCCTGTCCTGATTCTCCTTGGCTCGCCCTGGTTCCTTTGGTTTTACCTATTTCTCGGACCTCTTTGTTGCTATTTCCGCTTCTCCTCCCGTGGCACCCATGCCTTTTTCGGGTGTGGGTGTTAATTTCTTGCCATACACCTGGCCATCTTTACCTTTCCCAGCCAAACTTATGGCTAACCCGTTCCTTATTTCCTGTGCTCATTCGTGGAACCCATGCCTTTCCCGGTATGGGCGTTATTTTCCTGCCAACCCGTGGCCATATTTTCCTTTTCCGGTCGGCCTTGTGGCTGACCTTTTCATTATTTCCGATGTTTCTCCGGGGAACCCATGCCTTTCCCGGTATGGGCGTTATTTTCCTGCCAACCTGTGGCCATATTTTCCTTTTCCAGTCGGCCTTGTGGCTGACCTTTTCATTATTTCCGATGTTTCTCCGGGGAACCCATTCCTTTCCCGGTATGGGCGTTATTTTCCTGCCAACCCGTGGCCATATTTTCCTTTTCCAGTCAGCCTTGTGGCTAACCTTTTCATCATTTCTGATGTTTCTCCGGGGAACCCATTCCTTTCTCAGTATGGGCGTTATTTTCCTGCCATACATGTGGCCATCTTTTTCCTTTTTCCAGTCAGCCTTATTGGCTAACCTCTTAATTATTTCCGGAGCTTATTCGTGGAACCCATGCCTTTCCCCGGTGTGGGTGTTATTTTCCTGCCCTCTACGCGGCCATATTCTCCTTTTCCCGATGCTTTATTCGTGTAAGCTTAATGGACACTTTGGCATTTCCCCTTTCCTGCCCTTCCTCTTGTGCTCCATTCTCCCAGCTATGCTTTTCACGCTATCTCCCCTGCCACCCCTTTTGCACCGTTGGTGGTCTGTTACTTTGCTACTCTGCCGTCCTCTTTGTTTCCCCTATTGACTGCCCCACAGGTTCTGTTCCCCTGACCTCAAATGATTCCTTGTCGTTATTATCATGTCCTGATGTTTGTACCTGTCTTTGCTTCTATCATTATTTTCCCATCATGCCCAAATGCTTTGTCTCCTTTAAGACTTTCTGTTGGTATGTTACAAGTGACACCCCGTCATCTGTGTATTACTGCAATATAACAATGTACCATCTTTGGAAATCCGCCCTCCCCTTATAACAGGGGTCCTTGCTACTGGTGCCCTTTTAATGATCCTTTTTCATCCTCCTACATGTCCTCTACCTTACAGTCAGGTAGACTGGTCAGGTAACACCCGTTCCCTGGTAACTCGACCCTGGCGTACTTCCTTGTGCCACCCTCTGTCGTATGGGAAACCCGTTGCCCACTGGTCCAGGCCCCCCTTTTCTGTTCGTTATTGCTCACTACTCCCTTCCTATTCACTCATGCCTTTAAATGGCCCCCCTCTTTACCTTTGCTACTTTTCGTCTCTGAAGACGTTACCCCTTGCCTCTTGCTTCTTAACCTTCCCTCCACGGGTTCTGGGCGACTTACCCTGAGCCGTGCTGCATGCTTTTAACCTTTTTACCAATTTTCCCCCAACTCTGTTCTCTCTTTTCACCGTACCTTTCCTTTGCCTCCTCCACGGCGCCTCCGGCTGCTCCTGTGCCCCTCTTGGGTCTTCTCTCCGCCTCTTTTGGCCTTGTGGTATTCCTCCTTGCTGCTGCTGGACTCCCTTAGCAGCAAAGGCGACCTTGCCCTTGCCTTTTCATCCTTCTTTATTACATCCAGCACCCCTTGTGCTCCATGCTCCAAGGTTCTGGGCGACTTACCCTGAGCCGTGCTGCATGCCTTTCACCTTTTTAGCATTTTTTCCCCAACTCTGTTATCCCTTTTCACCGTATCTTTCCTTTGCCTCCTCTACGGTGCCTCCGGCTGCTCCTGTGCCCCTCTTGGGTCTTCTCTCGACCTCCTTTGGCCTTGTGGTATTCCTCTTCGCTGCAGCTGGCCTCCTCTAGCAGCAAAGGCGACCTTGCCCTTGCCTTTTCATCCTTATTCATTCCATCAAGCCCCCATTGTGCTCCATGCTCCCCGGTTCTGGGCGACTTACCCTGAGCCGTGCTGCATGTCTTTAACCTTTTCACCATTTTTTCCCCAACTCTGTTATCCCTTTTAACAATACCTTTCCTTTGACTCCTCAACGGCGCCTCCGGCTGCTCCTGTGCCCCTCTTGGGTCTAGCATGTTCTTCTCTGGCTTCTGCGACTCTTCCGCCACTTCTCTTGCCCTCTTCTGTCCTTGGGGTACCGCGGCTTCCTCGTCGCTGTTCGTGGAATCCTCTAGCAGCAGGGGCGACATTGCCCTAGCCCTTTCTTCCTTTTGCATCACATCCAGCACCCCTTTGGCCCCCTGGTCTTTTTCTGCCTTTTTGGCCCATGCGCTGAATTCTTGCGTTCTTCTTGTTCTTTCTTCCGTCATTCCCGACTTTTGCCTCTTCTGGCTTTCCTGTAGACTTGCCTTTGCTCGCCTTGTTCCTCCTGTATTGTTACACCGGGCCCCTGTCTGGCTTCCCGTGTTGCCTGTTCCGACCGTTGTTCTAATTTGGCACGTACTGCCTCTTTAATGCTTACTGCTGACTGTATTTACTGCTTGTGCCACGGGTGATTTTAGAATATGGAATGCTTCACGAATTTGTGTGTCGTCCTTGCGCAGGGGCCATGCTAATCTTCTCGGCGTGCCTTTCCTTTCTTCAGGTGCTTAATTGTCTCCTGGGCGGACGCTGCCCTCACCAGCTTGATCTCCTACATGCGGGCTTCCCCAGCAAACCCCATACTGATTGTCGGATCCACCGTGCCTGATGCGGCCCGTGATAACACCCTTGGCACAGAAAGGAGAAAAACACGCAGGGCAAAACAGGGGCAGCCTCATCAACTCGGTCCCTAATATTTACCTCCCTTCGTTAACTTTCCTTATTTTACTACATGCGCATGGCTACCAAAAACACCCTTGACTCCCACTTACGGCCAGAGGGGGCTACCACTCCCATCCTCACTCCTAAGCACTCCAGAAGCCCCTTTCCCACGACAGTTTTAAACAATTGCTAGTCACTGGTGCGCCCATGGTGCCGTGGTCGCAAAAAGGGGGGGCCTGCCATCCAAGCAACATTTCCCTCAAATTACCTGCATAGCGGCCATAAACCGCCGTGGCCGCCAGAGGGGCATGCCATCACAGAAACTGTGTCATAAAATGTATGCATATCGCTGCGCCACATGCAACACCATTCTTAAACCTCCCCCACCCCCCAGGCCCTCCATCGTGCCGTACTTTGTACTGCACGGGGCCTGGGGCATTGCTAGTTGGCTCCCTCTCGGAGCTGTGAACTGACCTGACGCTGGCCCCCCCCACCGCCCATGCTCCTGGTCTGCTCCGTGTCGTCCTGCTTCCAATTTGTGCACTGAACGCTGTCAATTCAGTGACTGGCCTGTTTTAGGTTCTCGTGGCAGCATTCGATCCTTGCCAGCTGCTGCCTCCGTGCGAAGCTGAGGGTAAAACGGACTGGTGGATCTGCTTTGCCTGTCCTTGCCTCCGGTGGACGCTGTGGGTTGTCCGTGTGCCTTTTTCCTGCACACCGTCTTTACTGCAATGACGAACTGTGGCAAGGCTGGAGGGGTTGGGACGATGTCCGTCCCTTCTGTTTGTCCTCTACGTCAGGCGCGCTGTTCGAATTGTGGAGCCTGCGGTATTTCTCCTCCTGAGATTCCTCTGCTGACGGTGGCGGGCAATGTTCTGCGGCCGGAGGGCTGCGCCGAACTCGGCCCTGGTTGGTTCTTGGGTAATTGGTGCTGGTGGCTCGCCACAAGCCCGGCCGTCGCTCGCGGCACTCTATTCTTTTTCTGGCCAATCGGCCGACGCGACAACTTCTGAGGCACCCGATCACTGCTGCCAGTATTTCGCTGCAGCCCGTTTTCCCTGCCCCGAAGCCCCAAAGCATTCCCAGCGCATGCTCCAACTGCTGGACCGGGCTCCTTACCGACCGCCCTTTCATGGCTGCTGCGAAGTTCCCCCTCTCTGGAACCCGCGCCACAACTGGAAAACTTCTTCCTCTCGGTCGGAAACACTGCACGGCCTCCCTGTTCAGCCCAACTGGAAAAAGCCCTCTTCATGGTCATGGACTGCACCGCATTTCCGCCACTGAAAACCATCCTCGTCAGTCAGGAACTGCAGCAAACGAAACCTGGGAAAACGAAACAAAATCCACGATCCGGTGCCTGCTGCCCGCGTAGCTTCCTGGTTGCCTGCTTCTCCCGCGTCATTCACTGCCTCCGCAGCCTGGTTCCCGACGATGTCTGTTGTGGCGGTCTTCTTTCTTCCGCACGCAGCTCCGGCCTTCGGGTCCGCCGCTGCTGAACTTTCGCCAGCCGTGGTCCCGCTCTTCTCCGTTGGGCTATGCTGCCACCGCGAGGTGGTTCTTCCTTCTTCTGCACGCCGCTCCAGGCTCACGGGTCCACTGCAGTTGTCCCCGCTTCTCTCCAGCTGGGGTCCCGCTCTTCTCCGTTGGGCTACGCTGACACCGCGATGTGGTTCTTCCTTTTTATGCACGCAGCTCCAGGCTCACGGGCCTTCGCTGCTGTCCCCGTTTCTCTCCAGCCGGGGTTCCGCTCTTCCTGGGGTCTTCCTTTTTCTTCGCCGCAACCGTTCTTTGCTCACCGCCGCCGCACCCTGTGTTTCCCGATGACGGCTTCCTTCACTCCGCAGCCTGGTTTCCCCCGATGTCTGTTGTGCGGTCTTCTTTCCTCTCCCTGCAGCTCGCGCTTCCCGGGTCCTCCGCTGCTCACACCGCTTCCCGCCAGCCGGCATACCTGCTCTTCTCCGCTGGGTCTGCTGACGCGATGTGGTAGGTCTTCCTCCTTCCCCACGCAGCTCCGGCTTCCCGGGTCTTCTGCTGCTGTCGCCGCTTCTCGCCAGCCGGGGTTCCGCTCTTCTCCGCTGGGTCCGCAGCCGCGATGTGTCGGGTCTTCCTCCTTCCCTTGCAGCTCCGGCTTCCCGGGTCCTCCGCTGCTGTTCCTCTGGATCCGCTGTCCCCACGAGGTTGGGCTTCCTTCTTCTTTGTTCCTTGACCGTTCTTCCCGCCGTTTAAACCCGCAGAGGTGAAAACGACCAGGGAAACCGACCTCGATCCGCTAAGCCCGCAGAGGCCAAACGAAAACGAATCCTTTACCGCTTTAACCAGGCCCTGGGAGCTTACCCGAGTGAGGTGAGCTCCTAACCTGGTTGTGTCTTGTTCCTGCTTCTCTGGGGTATTTGTACCCCTTCCACCTTTTGTTGTGCTGATTTTATGCCGCCGGTGCTCCTTCCTGTCCTCCCACCCCCCTGTTACTTTTCCCACCTTGCTTCTGTCTCCTTGTGTTCCTTTGGGTCCCGCCGCGGGTGGGGGCGCCGCTCTGGCTGCCCCTCCCTTTTTCTTTTCCTGCCTGTTGGGATCCCCCCACCCTGCGCCTAACCCCCCAGGCCCTCCATCGTGCCGCACTTCGTGCAGCACGGGGCCTGGGGCAAATGTTTCACTCTAAGTAGGACGACGTTTGGGTTACCCCCGAATACCCCGACATTTCGCAAGCAAATCCTTTCCTCGCACGCCTGCCGAGGGTGGAGTCGCTGAATGAGCGTGGTTTGCATGCAGAAGACATTTAGCCAGCCCTGGGTTCAGGAAATCTTTGACTACCTTCTGGAATATTCAAGCTTTTGTCGGCATAATCAGTGGCTCGTGAACCAGTGTGTTTTATTGTTCATTACGATGCGTATGAATTATTTGGGAAAGTGCATTTTAGGCAAAATGAGTTATCAATGTTTTACTATGGATTCTGTTCTGGATATTATAAGGATAATTCAAAGGAAAGGGCAGTCAGTACCTTTGTGCAGAGCCTCCGTTGCCATGTGGCAAAGTTCCCGTGCATCTGGTCCTGTGGCCTGCCCGGGTGGCTACACACCCTGGTCCCTGTCTCCTGCAGCAGTCTCTCTGTCCTGCAGCAGTCTCTCTCGTCTCTGCTGCGCCCCCTCCCCCTTCTCCATCCCCTCTCTGGCTTTGCTTCCCGTGCCTTCGCCTGCGCGGACTACCGTTCTCCTCCTGCTGGGGTTTTCCTGCCCTCTCGCTCACTCCGCTGTGTGTAGTCTAGCCTCTCCTCTGACGGTTACCTCCGTCGCAACACCCTCTCCGGGGTCCCCCTCCCGGGCCCCTCGCCGGCTGCACCTCCTGCCGCCCATCACTAGGGGGCGTCGGATGGCTCGCAGCCGAATTGTGAGCATTTGTGGAGGAAGAGAGAAGCCAGCAGCAACTTCACTCTGTGCGCCCCTTACTGTCTCAAAGCCGGCACCGCCAGCGACCCCAGCCCTCCCTACAGTTTGCAACCGGACTCTAGTCCCCCAACCCCCTGCCAGGGGGACCTACACTGTGCAGAAGGACTCTGGTCCCCAGGCGACCCTCCCCACTGCAGTGTGAAGGAGGAGGGGCCAGCAAGCCCACCCACCCATCGCCGTGTAGCAGGGAGACCACGAATCGCAGCACGCCGAGCCCCCAGCCCGCTCTGCAGTGTGAGCAGGAGATCTCCCCACACACACACGTGTAGTAGGAGGAGCCGCTGCCGACCTTGGCTGCCCTGGGCCCCCTCTTCACAGACACTTCCTATGGGGCACCCAGGAACCGAAGAAGAGACACAGCCTGCGGCCATCTGTGCACAGGGAGAGCCCCGGACCTGCAGCGCATAGAAGAACCACGGGGACGGCTGCCACGTCTGCACCCCCCTCCGCCCCCATCTCTGGATCTGCGGCACCTGTGCATGGAGCACGCGGCATCCCGCGGCTGCTGGGCTGCTGATGGGTGCGCGGTGTAACTGAAGGCAAAGTTGCTTCTGTTGGATCTGCGGAGCAGTCACGGAGAGGCAGGGTCTGCGGGCACGGGATCAGCCGGGAGGCAGGGCACCTGGAGATGCGGCGTGCCGGGCTGGGGGAGTGAGACCCCCGATGGCACTTCACCGGGCGGGCGGCTGAGCTGCTTCTGGGGACCGGAATCAGGGAGAGCTCTCCCAGCGGAGCCCGACGCCGCAGCCATGATCAGGATCTTCCCGGATTTCAGTGTGCAGGTGACGGCAGCTTCAGCCGGGGGCGGCGGGGGAGGCGTTCCCCCAGTCCCGGGGGTTGGACGCAATGGCAGCCCGCAGAGCGTGCAAGGCATCACCTCCTACCAGCAGCGGTAAGAAAAGCAAGCGCTCCCTGCAGCTCTGGGTTCACCTGCCCATTCTGAGACCGAATGCCAGCATGTGCCCCTCCTCCCTGTGAGAAAGGGGGCATCAGCCCTGCCCTAGGCTCTCGCCCCTTCACCATCAGCCCTGCCCTAGGCTCTCGCCCCTTCACTTGTCGCCCCCTCATTCTGAGGCTAGTTTACCTAATATGCACCATGGAAGCCCCTGCCATTGGCGCTCATTCACAGGTATAGATCGACTGCGCCGCCCCCCCCCCTCCCAGGATATAGTGTCTCCCACCTGGGGTCAAAAGTGGCATAGCTGTCAGTATGTTAAACGGTACCGGCGCTTCCAGTGCCACCTTCTCCCACCTGGGACCAGAATCCTTATGTCGGTGTTGGTGTCTTGTACCCCGCATTGCCAGAGCCCCCTTCTTGCATCTGGGGTCAGGACCTCCGTGTCAGGGTTAAATATCGTGTACCAATGCCAGATCCGTCTTCCAACTGGAGTCACGGGCTCCCCATGACGGGGATCAACATCTCGCACTTCCCCCTAGCAGGGTCACCTGCTCCCGCATGGGACTAAGGGTCGTCCTATCTGTTTGGGTGCAAGTTTGTCCCGTTCCCCTGAAAGTCAGTCAACTGAGCCCACTTGTTGGTCGGAGTGGCATATCTGTGTCAGTGTCCCAGCTGGAGAATATGCTCCCATCTAGGGGACAGCATCTCCATAGCAGGGTGCAATATCTAGAACCACGGGTAGAGTCACCTGCTCCCCCTCCCTAAAGTTGACTGCCCGCCAAGTCGTATGGCACAGTTGCCCTCGTTTCTTCGTCAGTTCCCATGGCCGTTGTCTCTGTCATTTCAGGGTGGCGTGGAGCTGGTTCTAATCTGCTTGTAGGTCCCGCCGGGAAGTGCCCTCAGTGTAAGTCATTTCCGCATTCCCTGCATCTGGGTTTGGGTCATTTCGAACTCGCCTGTCCCGGGTTGGTCGTTTCAGGTTTGTGTCAGTGCCTATGTCCCGCTGCTCAGTTTTTTCAAGGTCCTTGGGTAGAGATTTCTCATTTTAAAGTCCCCTGCCCTCGGTGGCATTTAAATTCTAGGGCCATCTTCTGTGTGCTGCTTGCAACCTTCCTTATCTCAGGAGTTCCCCACTTTAGGTTAATTCTACGGTTATCAGTCTGCTTGTCTTTTATCGCTTCTTGGGTTCTCTAACAGGTTAGGTTCCCCTCTCCTGGGCCATTTGCTCCTATCCATACCATTGCGAGGGTGTTCAGGACCCATCTTCCCCTGGTCTTATGAAATGTCCACCCTCCTCTGCTCCATCTTTTGTTAGCCCTTCACACCTGTCATATATCATTTCTAGGGCTCTCTGCCTTATTTAATTGCTAGAGTCAATTGTCACTTTCTGTTTTATTACCCCTCATATTTCGTGCAAAGGCTCCTCTGCCACCTGTCACGTAACTTCCAGAGTCATTTTCCCGATCGTTCTTCGTTGTATGGCCACTTGTTACGTCATTTTACCACCCTCTGCCATTGTCTTATGTCTTCCAGGGGACCCCCTCACCAGTCATATTTATTTCTGTTCCACGTCATTGCTAAAAGTTGCTCCCCAATTCTCTCATTCCCGGCTCCTCTGACTGGCTTGTCTCATTTCAAGAGTTCTGTCAGTCTTGTCTCGTATTTTTGGGTCCCATAGTGGGACTCCTATATTCAGGGGCGTTGCTAGGGGGGGGGGGCTAAGGGGGCTATAGCCCCTGATCTTTTGGTTGTAGCCCCGGATAGAATCTCAGGAGCTACAGCCTAAAGACTAGCTAGCCCCCAGTCCCAACAGCTTAGCCCCGGGTCTTTTCCAGACCTAGCAACTCTCCTGCCTATATTATTTGTCAGGTGCTCTCTCTATCATATCCAGAGTTATTTCGCTCGGTCTTATGCCATTTCTGTGCTCCTCTCCCTTTCTTGTGCCATTTTTAGTATTCGCTGCCCCTTGTATTGTTTTTTTAGTGCCCTTCCTCTCTGCCTTGTTTCATTTCTAGGGTCTTAGGCTTTCCTCGTTTTATCACAGTTTTGTTTTACCGCCCATATTTCATGTCGTTTTTATGATTCTTTGCTGCTATCTTACATCATTTCAAGGTTCTGCTGCCCCCCTCTTATTACAATTTCATGTTTGAAAGCCATATTATTTCTAAGGTCTTTCTACCCGGCCATGTTATTTTTTTGGATCCCATGTCTATTGTCGTTACTAGTATCTCCAACCCCTTGTTTTAAGTAATTTTGGAATCCTCTGCCTTTTACTATTGTCGGATAAGGATTCTGTACTCCTCTCGTGCCATTTTTCGAGTGCTCTCCATACTGTGTGACATCATTTTTCAGGGTCCTCTGTACTGCTCTTCAGTTATTTTATGAGGCTTCACACAGACACAGTCTTATTTAATATCTAGGGTTTTCCATCCCTACCTTATACCCTACCTTGTTCCATATTCTTGGATTCACTTTCTTTCCTTACTGGGGTCCACTGCCCTCCTGCTTAGTACTTTCACAGGCTCTGGAATCTACCCCCTTTTGTCTTTTGCATATAAAAGATCCTCGGCAATCGTTCATCCCTGTCTTGAATCAATGGCAGGGCCTTCAACTCCTCCCAGAGTATTTCTGGGTTTCTGCCCCATCGTATGCGGTTTTGAAAGTCACCCCTTCTCTGTCTAATGCCATTTTGTGTTCATCGCTCCAATGCTGCCTTCCTTTCAAAGATCCCTGTCCCATGACCTGTCATGTGTATAGGACCTGGCTTCTGAATTTCAACATTTCTACGCTCTTCTGCCCCTTGCTCTCACACATTGGGGTTCTCTGCCCCGTTTAGATATTCTCATTTTAGTTATATATGTTTACACTTTGCTGACTCGTTCCTGTGTAATATTTAAAATCATTTGACCGTCGAACGTCACCTGTAGGAATGTAAGCATTTGCTTTTGTATTGCATTGCTCTCTTAAGCTCTTTCGCCAAATCGCTGTGACAACAGGTTCAACAGACGTTACAAAATTCAGCTATAACTACACCTGTACTGTATGCATATACTCTCTGTTTTATTGTGCTAGCTCAATTCTAAAAACTGTAACATATTGTAACTATTGTAAATATTGTAACTCATGTCGAACGTATTCTTGCAAGTGTATGTAAAATGCACCTAGATACCTTTGGTTTTGGTGCGCCTTGTAAATATAATCAAACAAACAAACAAGCAAACAGACCATGGGCAAGAGGATCAAGGGGAGCAGAGTCGGGCTAAGGGTTGGGGTTGAGTGGAAAAGCTTTGAGGCGGGTATGACAAAGGTCTAAAGATGACAAGGATCTGACATCAGAGGGAGGGAGGGAGTTCCAGGGCTTGGGTGCCAGCGGAGAGAAGGAATGGAAACGGGACAGTGTGCAGGGGGGTTTGGGCTAGAAAGTAGGAACTAATTAGCAGAGTGACGTGACCTAGAAGGTACATAGAATGGGAGCAGAGAGGAGAGGCCGGGAGGAGCAAGACCATGGGTGTTTTTGTAATCAATGGTCAAAAAGTGGAACAGAACGCGATTCTCAGATGTAAGCCAGGATAGAGAACGGAGAGATGGTGCGACGCGGAGCGGGGGGGGGGGGGGGGGATAGGCAGAGAATGCGTATAGAGGAATTAAAGATGGAGTGCAGCGGGGCAAGACAATCGGAGAGAAGACCAATGAGGAGAGAAGAAGAGTGGTTAAGAGAGGCTTAGTAGCATTAAAGGACAGGAAAGGCCGAGCCTTACGCATGTTAAAGAGCTGCAGACGACATGTTTTGGAAAAGGCAGCGACATAAAAGTAAAGGAAGGGGAGGTGTCAAAAATAACCCCCACCTTACAAGCAGCTGGAACAAAGGAAAGCAAAAAGGAGGGAAGGAGGACGACGAGGAGAGGGAATAGCAGAAGAAGGGAAGAATAGGATTTCAGTTTTGAGAGCATTAAGAGAGAGAAAATGATCGTTCATCCAAGATTGGAAGGCAAGAAGACAGGCTGAGAACCAATAAAGAAGAAAAAGAAAGCAATGTTTGGGAATCACCCGCATAGAAGTGGGATGATAACCTCAAAGAAGACAGGATGGAAAATAAGGGAGCGCTATAGCGAGAAGAGTAGAGGGCCAAGCACAGAACCTTGAGGGACACCAAGAAGGAGGGGTTAGATGGGGAGCTTTTACCACACCAAGAAACCAAGAGACGGCGCATCAATTCTTTTACCCTCTGTCTTATGTAGTTTCTACACTCCTCTGCCCTGTAGGTCCTTTCTATGGTTCTTAGTTTTCTTATGATGTATAAGGCTTATTGCCCCTGTCGTATTTCATTTTTAGGTGGTATCTACCCTTTCCTATGTCCTTTTCAGGATTTTTTGTCCCTGTATGATGTAATTTAAACAATATGCTTCTCCTGTCCTGTGGAGATTTTATGATTTTTCTGCCAACGGCAGTGTATTTTTTAGACTACCACACCCCTTTCTTATGTAATGTGCAGGTTCTTGGCGTTCTATCTTATATAACTTTTGTCCTCTTAAGGATCCTCTGACACTGCCTACTATTTGTAGGATTTTATGTACAATGTCGTTGTACATTTATGGGATCCTCTTCCTTCTGATGTATGTAGTTTACAGCATGTGCCCTATGTTTCCCATTTCCATAGTTGTCTGCTTCTGTCTTGTGCTATTTTTGGATTGACTTTACTGCCTTGTGGATTTGTACAGATTGTCACCCTGTCATGTGATATTTTAAGGGCTGTCAGCCTATGTCTTGTGCAGTTTCCGTAGTCAACTGCCCCTGTATGCTTCTTAGCATCCTCTTTCCCTTGACTTAAGTTGATTTAGTGGTCTTCTGCCAGCCTCTTTTGTGAAATCTGCAGCCCTCTGCCTCCTGTCATTTCTATATTCCTCTTGCTCTCTCTTTTGTAAAATCTATAGCTGTGACCCATCAACCTCCGGGGCACCAGTAGTCAAGGGGGGAATATCGGTTTCTAAACTATTAATCAGCCCCACACCTCCAGTACACCAGAAGGGATCAGAACAGATTGGAAATGCAAGCAAACTATAAACCTCCTTGTCCGAACTTTGGTAACGTGGACGGAACGGCAGGCTTATCTTCGCAAGATCGTGGATCATTGGTTAGTTGCAACACAGCCAAAATACGGTTATTACCTAATGATAAGGGACTGTCCAGTCAAGGTTGTATCAAAAATATCAACTTTATTTATATCACAACAGACAGTTCCAGCAACACTACGGAATTCAATCCACCCTGTAAAGGAATACAGAGGACAGATAGTTTCAAAGAGGGAAAAGGGATGCACTCTGGATACTGACAGGAGGGTAGTCGGTATGGTTAATAATATACAATTTAAAGGTTACTTGGCTTCAGCACAAAGGAAACAATGGGTCTTAATATGTCTCTAGGTGCCTTCCGGGAAGGACCAGGGGGACAGAAGCACAATGTACCTTGTGCTGTAGGTGTTCTTGGTGCTAGACAGGGTCAAGTCGGCTTCAGGGCGCTTTGCAAGCTTCTGTGACAGAGTTCAAGATGGGAGTCAGCTGTGGGTATCAGGTGGGAAGATGGTTCGTCGAGCAAAGCTGGACGAACGGCTGCAGGCTGGCCTTCGGTGGTGCTTGGGGTCAGGAGTTGTTGTCTCAGTGATGATCAGCGGTTCTGAAGCACTGGTCAAGACGTCTCAGATGTGTTTAAGTGACTGCGGCTTGACAACGGTCAGCGTTGCAGTCGGTTGCAGCTCGAGGAACTTGACTGGCTCAAAAATGTCCTTTACAGCAGACGGCGGTAGATGCTTGTCGAGGCACTTTTCCCAACTTCTTCAATGGGCTTGTGTCCTTCTTTAAGGTGGAGGGCCCAAGGCCGAGGAGTGTTTTGCAGGCAGCTGCCTTGTCCTTGGTTTTGGGTTCAGAGACCTTCTGGCACTTCCTACCTAGGATGCTTGCTGCAGAGCCTAGCAGGGCACGCTGTGTGCTGTCGGGGTACTGGTTATGGAGTGGCTAGAGGGTCCTCTGGTATCTCCCTCTGATCCCTGTGAGATGTTTAGGGGAGGGATCTTGCTTCCCTTTTTGGAGGTCCTGATCTTCCTTCACTGGCAGAAGATATAAGGCAGACTGTCCCTTCAGCCAGGGTCCAATTATGAGTTCTTCTTGTTACTCCTTGTGAAGTCTTCAGATCTGTCAAAAGAGGTACTCATCCCTCTTTTAAAGCCAAATGAGCCGCAGGGATTGGTGTAGGCCAAGCCTACCTTAATTGACCAATTCTGGGGTCCCTACCAACAATCTCCTGTATGCATGAGTTCATAACCAGAGTGTTTTGCAACAGCAAAGGTAAAGGGGTGAAAACCTGTGATAATAAGTCCCACCCATCTTCCTGTCTGTTGTGGATCAAAGAGTCTCTCTGGTTAATGGATCTCTCTGTGGTTACTAATTAAAGCAGCAGGTCTCCCTTGAAGCTGCGGCGAGACCAGAGACTCTGGCTCCTGCAAAACACATTGTCGTACCTTATGAATGGGGTCCCACTGCGGGGTGGACTACTGTAAACATGCAGTCCCAGGCATGACAGTTCACTGTCATCTATACTGAGGGTGGGAGCTGGCATCAGGTTGACACAGTTAGAGAGAGAGCAAGAAAACAGGAGACTGGCAGAGGACCACTAAATCGACCTAATTCAAGGGAAAGAGGATGCTAATAAGCATAATGGGGCATTGACTACTAACTGCACAAGACATAGGCAGACAGCCCTTAAAATATCCCCTGACAGGCTGACAATCTGCAAAAATTCCCCACTTCCTAGTGTCAGTTCTAGAATATGCCTTCCCGTCCTGTGTCATTTGTAACATTTTCTTCCACTGTCTTCTGGATTTCGAGTACTCTTCTCCTATATTAAGTGAATACCATACTCTTCTGACTGCCTTTTGCCCGTTTTTGGCATTTCTAGCTTCCTTTCATCCGTGTGTTTCTTTTACTTCCATGACCCTCTTCCAAATCCTGTGTAGTTTCTAGAATCCCTGGTCCGTTTTGGATTGTTACTTCTTTATATATTTCTCTAGCCCTTTAGGCTTTCTAAGGCCATCTTCTCTCTGTCTTGACATTTCTAGTTACCTGCACCCATTCCCTCATATTTCCAGGGTTCTCTCTCATAGTCTTGTATCATTTCGAAGGTCACAGGCTTCTTTTGGCTTGTGTTACTTCTTTCTAGATTCCTCGGGCCTTGGAGGCTTTCTGGGTCATCTTATCCATGCCTTGCCATTTCTATGGACCTGTGCCCCGCCCCTTTTATTTCCAGGGGCCTCTTCACAGTCTTGTACCATTTCTAGGATCACTGGCTCCATTACTTCTTTCTAGATTTCTAGAAGCCTCTTGTCCTGTTGTGTGTCATGTGCCCTTTCTAGTGTGAAGTATCCTCTGTTCTGTGTCACTACTAGAGTCCTACTGCCCCGTCGTAGGTCATTTCTTGGGCCTTTTCCTCCTTTTTGTGAGTTATGAGCAAATGGCAGCTGTGAGCTGTACAAATTCTAATATAATATATTAGGCCTCTCTTCCCCGTCTTGCACGTCTAGGTTCTGCCTTGCCATGGCATTTGGCATTTCTAAGTCCTTTGACTTCTGTCTCACAGAGTTCTTATGTTAAAATATTGTTGGTTACAACATTTCATAACAAACTCTTTACCACATTTACAAAAGAAGTTAAAAAAAAGATGAGAAAATATCTCCATCCAGGCTTACATCGAATGTTTTTAATTTCGAAAATCTAAGGCCTAGTTCATCAGATTTTACATACATGTTTAGTTTTTTAAAAATTGCTACAACTGCAACAACAATGGATGTAGTCGATCTGGAAAGATATATGTTTGAATACACTTTGTTCCAATACACTTTAAGGCATGTTCCACATAGTGCCAGAACCAGGGTGAATACACTTTAAGGCATGTTCCACATAGTGCCAGAACCAGGGTGAATACACTTTAAGGCATGTTCCACATAGTGCCAGAACCAGGGTGAATACACTTTAAGGCATGTTCCACTTAGTGCCAGAACCAGGGTGAATACACTTTAAGGAATGTTCCACATAGTGCCAGAACCAGGGTGAATACACTTTAAGGCATGTTCCACATAGTGCCAGAACCAGGGTGAATACACTTTAAGGCATGTTCCACATAGTGCCAGAACCAGGGTGAATACACTTTAAGGCATGTTCCACATAGTGCCAGAACCAGGGTGAATACACTTTAAGGCATGTTCCACATGGTGCCAGAACCAGGGTGAATACACTTTAAGGCATGTTCCACATAGTGCCAGAACCAGGGTGAATACACTTTAAGGCATGTTCCACTTAGTGCCAGAACCAGTGCCAGAACCAGGGTGAATACACTTTAAGGCATGTTCCACATAGTGCCAGAACCAGGATGAATACACTTTAAGGCATGTTCCACATAGTGCCAGAACCAGGGTGAATACACTTTAAGGCATGTTCCACATAGTGCCAGAACCAGGGTGAATACACTTTAAGGCATGTTCCACATAGTGCCAGAACCAGTGCCAGAACCAGGGTGAATACACTTTAAGGCATGTTCCACATAGTGCCAGAACCAGGGTGAATACACTTTAAGGCATGTTCCACATAGTGCCAGAACCAGGGTGAATACACTTTAAGGCATGTTCCACATAGTGCCAGAACCAGTGCCAGAACCAGGGTGAATACACTTTAAGGCATGTTCCACATAGTGCCAGAACCAGGGTGAATACACTTTAAGGCATGTTCCACATAGTGCCAGAACCAGGGTGAATACACTTTAAGGCATGTTCCACAAAGTGCCAGAACCAGGGTGAATACACTTTAAGGCATGTTCCACATGGTGCCAGAACCAGGGTGAATACACTTTAAGGCATGTTCCACATAGTGCCAGAACCAGGGTGAATACACTTTAAGGCATGTTCCACATAGTGCCAGAACCAGTGCCAGAACCAGGGTGAATACACTTTAAGGCATGTTCCACATAGTGCCAGAACCAGGGTGAATACACTTTAAGGCATGTTCCACATAGTGCCAGAACCAGGGTGAATACACTTTAAGGCATGTTCCACATAGTGCCAGAACCAGGGTGAATACACTTTAAGGCATGTTCCACATAGTGCCAGAACCAGGGTGAATACACTTTAAGGCATGTTCCACATAGTGCCAGAACCAGTGCCAGAACCAGGGTGAATACACTTTAAGGCATGTTCCACAAAGTGCCAGAACCAGGGTGAATACACTTTAAGGCATGTTCCACATGGTGCCAGAACCAGGGTGAATACACTTTAAGGCATGTTCCACATAGTGCCAGAACCAGGGTGAATACACTTTAAGGCATGTTCCACATAGTGCCAGAACCAGTGCCAGAACCAGGGTGAATACACTTTAAGGCATGTTCCACATAGTGCCAGAACCAGGGTGAATACACTTTAAGGCATGTTCCACATAGTGCCAGAACCAGGGTGAATACACTTTAAGGCATGTTCCACATAGTGCCAGAACCAGGGTGAATACACTTTAAGGCATGTTCCACATAGTGCCAGAACCAGGGTGAATACACTTTAAGGCATGTTCCACATAGTGCCAGAACCAGGGTGAATACACTTTAAGGCATGTTCCACATAGTGCCAGAACCAGGGTGAATACACTTTAAGGCATGTTCCACATAGTGCCAGAACCAGGGTGAATACACTTTAAGGCATGTTCCACATAGTGCCAGAACCAGGGTGAATACACTTTAAGGCATGTTCCACATAGTGCCAGAACCAGTGCCAGAACCAGGGTGAATACACTTTAAGGCATGTTCCACATAGTGCCAGAACCAGTGCCAGAACCAGGATGAATACACTTTAAGGCATGTTCCACATAGTGCCAGAACCAGGGTGAATACACTTTAAGGCATGTTCCACATAGTGCCAGAACCAGGGTGAATACACTTTAAGGCATGTTCCACATAGTGCCAGAACCAGGGTGAATACACTTTAAGGCATGTTCCACATAGTGCCAGAACCAGGGTGAATACACTTTAAGGCATGTTCCACTTAGTGCCAGAACCAGGGTGAATACACTTTAAGGAATGTTCCACATAGTGCCAGAACCAGGGTGAATACACTTTAAGGCATGTTCCACATAGTGCCAGAACCAGTGCCAGAACCAGGATGAATACACTTTAAGGCATGTTCCACATAGTGCCAGAACCAGGGTGAATACACTTTAAGGCATGTTCCACATAGTGCCAGAACCAGGGTGAATACACTTTAAGGCGTGCTTCTTAAAAACATTCCACCGGCCAATGTTCGAGTGTTTCCCGTTGCTCAGTAACCTGACAGAATCTACAGGAAAGCAACTCTACATTGACCAAACCGTATCGCAATAGGGTCTCTTTAGTGTGGATGAAATTCCAGTGAAATCGCAGGAATAATTGGCGAGTGCATTAGTCAGGATAGATTTACAAGAAAGAAGCCAGTGTGCCACGCTCTTTATGATCGCCCCTCAAATGACACATCGAAGCGTTGTCATGGAATTCGTCCACTGTGGTGACCCAATCCCAGTCATATGAAAGTCGTTTCACCCAACATGGGTTGACAATCAATTCCGCCACGTCGCTGCCACATTGAAGGAGCAAATCCATGCATAGGGTCGCTAGTTCTGTCGCCAAACTTTTTTCAGAGCCTGTGACCACTAATTCCTCGTACAGTGAGTTTCTACAAGGAACTAAGATGTTTCTATATAGGGACAGATCTCGCCAAAGAGCCCTTGCCTTCAAGGACACCAACCCGAATTAATAACGCATCAGTGTGTGTGAAACAGAGCTAGACACACAAAGGACTCTTCTCCAGATCAAGGCTTCTAGCACTGATAGTCAATTGTTGAGGAATCATGATTTTAGGAACACACTTTCCTTCATAGTATGGAATCACTGGTTTATGCAAAAATGTACCATAGATAGCGTGTACTCTAGACAACTGATTTGCTAGATTCACAGCTTTTGTTCGAAGCCAATGCTGGGTGCTCTTTGTGCACCTCCTTGCGGATCTAAAAAAGCCAAGATACAGGAGGGAATCAGTCGTGTGTAACTGCTCATTTCCGATAAACTATTTGAAGGATATTTTTTTCTTTTTGTTTACGAGTTGCATCATCTTTGTTTTACTTATATTGATTTCAAGGGAATGGGTTGTGACGAAGTTAGCAAGTCCTTCCAGAAGATGTTATAAACCTACAGGTGTCTTGTCGAAAATCAGGCGGTCATGTGAATATGGTAACCAGAACGGTCTAATGTTGTCGTGTTTTGGCGTCAGTAAAGCTCTAGCATGGAGCTAGTCTCCCACATCTGTCATATATAGATTGAAAAGGCAGGAGGCTAGAAGGCCCCCCCTGCCCGACCCCTCTAAACGGTGGGTATGGATCGTGACAGTAGGCCTTGCTGATTTAACGAGACTCGGATAGCAGAGGGATCGTAGAGCTCCTCCATCAGCCTCAGCAATCCCGCGGGGATACCCCAACCTTGTAATTTGCGCCATTGTAGTTTCCTGTCCACCGCATCAAATGCTGGGATAGGTCCACAGAGGTTATGTAAATAGGAGTGGTCGCCATTGCCCAGGCCGAGCTCTGGATACATGTAATCATCAATCCATTCAGCAACGTGCCCATATTCCTCCTAAATCCAACCTGCCACTTTAAAATGGGCCCGATGTCACTGGTCCATGACTCCAGATGCTGAAGTGGCATGATGGCAAAAACGACCACGACCAGAGTCTAGTATTGCAATGGGCCGGTAATTGCATGGATCCGAACGGGCACCTCTCTTGCATATAGGAAGGATGTGTGCACGTGCCCATGTGGGAGGGCAGTTGGCCAGCAACACTGACCGATTGTATCACTTCTTAACGGCTTCCACACCCACGTCAGCACTAAGAATGTCATTAGTTGAATGGGTGGGGCGAGATTATTGTTGTTGAGTGTCTGAGGATGGGCGAACAAAGCTGTAAAATTGGCTACCCAGTCTTCTTCCGCGACTGCTTTCACCAGCCTACCAACTTTATGAGTGTCGACATTGTTCAGATATGACAAAAGGCCTGGGAATTTTTGTTACGCAAGGCTGCAAGCATATGTTCTGCATCTAGTTGGAGCCTGTGCGATCGTGATGCCCTCAGCCTATTTTTATAATAGTGACATACTCGCCAAATGTACTCCTTTTTGTCTGGACCAGACAAAAGAAGGTTCTAATAGAGTTCTTAGCTCCCTGTCTCTTAGAAGAAAGTGGAAGGGGACTCTAGAAAGCCGATTTCTCTAGCACGCTGCCCCGTGTCCTGAGTTTATAGAAGCGTTTTTACCGAGTCTTGCATCAGCATCTCCTGTCTTGATGATTTGGTGTCCTCTGCCTTGTGTCATTTTTAGGCTGCTCGGACCCCCTTCTTCTTTCCTATATGTCTAGGCACCCTGCTTGTCATTTCTACAGCATCCGGACCTTTGTCCTACATCTTTTGTGGGTTTCTTTATGCTATTAGTTCAAGAGTCTTCGACCTTAAGAGAAGTGTATGATTCAGTGGCAATGTCTTGTTAATTGTAAGTTCATTTGCTCACCACCTGTTATTGCCATGCTTCTATGCCAGTCTCCTGTTATTTCTAGTATTCTCTGCCTGCCTCCTATGTATACCGTCCAGCTAGTTTGATTCCTGTTAAGGCCTCCTATTATTCATGGTTTATAGTAATATTTTCGAATGCCATTATGTGGACGCAATTTAGCCGAAAAAAATGTTTTCGCATTTTTTTTCATTTTATGTTTAAAATGGGTGGGGGGTCCCCCCCCCCAAACTCCTGTTATTTTTTTAACACCTTTTTTTACTTACCAAACAAAAAAAAAATATTTGAATAAAAACATTTCTGCAAAATGTTTTCAACATAATGGTGTTTCGAAGATATGTATTTGAAAATATGACCGGATACCTTATTTATATGGTCATGTGCAGCGTGTACCCTATTACTTCTATGGTCCTGTACTGCACATTTTTTATTATGTTTGTTTTGTTTAGACGGTCTCCTGTTATTTTTAGTATTCCGTTTTCTATTCTGCCTAGGTTCTAGGATCATGAGCCTGTCTCCTGTTATAGCCGGGGTCCTGTACCCACCTCAGTGTTGTGTGTAGGATCGTATCCCTATCCTCTCCCTACTATTTCCAAGTGTCTGTACCCCCATTCGTCTCTTATTTCTAGGGTCTTGTGCCCTAACTTTTTTATTCGGTCCTATGCCAGCCTCCTATTACTTCTTGGGTCCTATGCTCGCCTCTGGTTATTTCTAGGCTCCTGTGCTTGCTTCCTATTACTTCTTGGGTCCTGTGCCCGCCTTCTGATACTTCTTGGGACCTATGCCCACCTCCTGCTATTTCGAGGATTCTATGCCTGCCTCCTATTACTTCTTGGGTCCTGTGCCTGCCTTCTGATACTTCTTGGGACCTATGCCCGCCTCCTGCTATTTCGAGGATTCTGTGCCTGCCTCCTATTACTTTGTGGGTCCTATGCCCGCCCCCTGTTATTTCTAGGATTCTGTACCTGCCTCCTATTACTTTGTGGGTCCTATGCCCGCCTCCTGTTATTTCTAGGATTCTGTACCTGCCTCCTATTACTTCTTAGGTCCTATGCCCGCCTCCTGCTATTTCTAGGATTCTGTGCCTGCCTCCTATTACTTCTTGGGTCCTGTACCTGCTCCCCATTACTTTGTGGGTCCTTTGCTCGCCTCCTATTACTTCTTGGGTCGTGTGCCTGACTCCTATTACTTCTTGGGTCCTATGCCCGCCTCTTGCTTTTTCGAGGATTTTGTGCCTACCTCCTATTACGTCTTGGGTCCTGTGCCTGCTTTCTATTACTTCTGGGGGTCCTGTGCCTGCATCCTGTTAGTTCTTGGGTGCTGTGCCTGCCTCCTATTAATTCTTGGGTGCTGTGTCTGCTTCCTATTACTTCTGGGGGTCCTGTGGGTCCTGTGCCCGCTTCCTATTAATTTTTGGGTCCTGTGCCCACCTTCTGTTATTTCTAGGATTCTGTGCCCGTCTCCTTTTCCTTCTTGGGTTCTGTGCCCGCCTCCTATGACTTATTGGCCTCCTATTACTTCTTGCGTTCTGTACCCGCCTCCTGTTACTTCTTGGGTCCTGTGCCGGCCTTTTGTTGCTTCTTGGGTCCTAGGCCAGCCTCCTGTTATTTCTCGGATTCTATGCCTGCCTCCTTTATCTTCGTGGGTCTTGTACCCATCTCCTGTTACTTCTTGGGTCAAGTACCCGACTTCTGTTTTTTCTAGGATTCCGTGCCTTTCTTTGGTTACTTCTTGGGTCATGTGCCCACCTGTTATTTCTAGGATTCTGTGTCCACCTCCTATTGCTTTGTCGGTCCTGTACCCGCCTCCTGTTACTTCTAGGATCCTGTGCCTGCTTCTTATTACTTCTTGGGTCCAAAGCCATCTCCTGTTTCTTCTTGGGCCCTGGGCCCACCTCCTATTATTGGTAGGATTCTGTGCCCGGCTCCTGTTACTTCTTGGGTCCTGTGCCGCCTCCTGTTATTTCTAGGATTCTGTGCCCGCCTCCTATTCTTGGGTCCTGTGCCCACCTGCAGTTATTTCTAGGATTTTGTGCGTGCCTCCTGTTCTTAGGTCCTGTGCCCGCCTCCTGTTACTTCTTGGGTCCTGTGGCTGCCTCCTGTACTTCTTAGGTCCTGTGCCCACCTCCGGGTGTTTCTAGGATTTTGTGCACGCCTCCTATTACTTCTTGGGTCCTGTGCCCTCCTCCTATTTCTAGGATTATGTGCCTGCTCCTATTACTTCTTGGGTCCTGTGCCTGCCTCCTGTTATTTCTAAGATTCTGTGCCCGCCTCCTATTCTTGGGTCCTGTGCCCACCTGCTGTTATTTCTAGGATTCTCTGCCCACCTCCTATTCTTGGGTCCTGTGCTTTCGTCCTGTTACTTGCTGCCTCCTGTTATTTCTAGGATTTTCTGGCTGCTTCCTATTCTTGGGTTCTGTGCCCGCCTCCTATTATTACTAGGATTCTGTGCCTGTTACTTCTTGGGTCGCATGCCCGCATCCTGTTTCTTCTTGTGTCCTGTGCCCGCCTCCTATTACTTCTTGGGTCCTGTGCCTGGCTTCTGTTAATTCTAGGATTCTGTGCCTATTACTTCTTGGGTCCAAAGCCACCTCCTGTTACTTATTGGTTTATGTGCCCACCTCCCATTATTGCTAGGATTCTGTGCCTGCCTCCTGTTACTTCTTGTGTCTACGGTGTGTGCCCTCTTCCTGCTGTTCCTTTCCACTGCCTCTCGCATGTTATTTCTGGGACCGTGTGCCAGCCCCCTGTTGTGTCTACGGTGTGTGCCTTCTTCCTGCTGTACCGTTTTCACTGGTCTTGTATGATCGTCTTGTGCCTAGGGCGTGTGCCCTCTTCCTGCTGTACCGTTTTCACCGGTCTTGTATGATCGTCTTGTGCCTAGGGCGCGTGCCCTCTTCCTGCTGTACCGTTTTCACCGGTCTTGTATGATCGTCTTGTGCCTAGGGCGTGTGCCCTCTTCCTGCTGTACCGTTTTCACCGGTCTTGTATGATCGTCTTGTGCCTAGGGCGTGTGCCCTCTTCCTGCTGTACCGTTTTCACCGGTCTTGTATGATCGTCTTGTGCCTAGGGCGCGTGCCCTCTTCCTGCTGTACCGTTTTCACCGGTCTTGTATGATCGTCTTGTGCCTAGGGCGTGTGCCTTCTTCCTGCTGTATCGTTTTCACTGGTCTTGTATGATCGTCTTGTGCCTAGGGCGTGTGCCCTCTTCCTGCTGTACCGTTTTCACCGGTCTTGTATGATCGTCTTGTGCCTAGGGCGCGTGCCCTCTTCCTGCTGTACCGTTTCCACCGGTCTTGTATGATCGTCTTGTGCCTAGGGCGCGTGCCCTCTTCCTGCTGTACCGTTTCCACCGGTCTTGTATGATCGTCTTGTGCCTAGGGCGCGTGCCCTCTTCCTGCTGTACCGTTTTCACCGGTCTTGTATGATCGTCTTGTGCCTAGGGCGCGTGCCCTCTTCCTGCTGTACCGTTTCCACCGGTCTTGTATGATCGTCTTGTGCCTAGGGCGCGTGCCCTCTTCCTGCTGTACCGTTTTCACCGGTCTTGTATGATCGTCTTGTGCCTAGGGCGCGTGCCCTCTTCCTGCTGTACCGTTTCCACCGGTCTTGTATGATCGTCTTGTGCCTAGGGCGCGTGCCCTCTTCCTGCTGTACCGTTTCCACCGGTCTTGTATGATCGTCTTGTGCCTAGGGCGCGTGCCCTCTTCCTGCTGTACCGTTTTCACCGGTCTTGTATGATCGTCTTGTGCCTAGGGCGCGTGCCCTCTTCCTGCTGTACCGTTTCCACCGGTCTTGTATGATCGTCTTGTGCCTAGGGCGCGTGCCCTCTTCCTGCTGTACCGTTTCCACCGGTCTTGTATGATCGTCTTGTGCCTAGGGCGCGTGCCCTCTTCCTGCTGTACCGTTTCCACCGGTCTTGTATGCTCGTCTTGTGCCTCTCACGTGTTATTTCTGGGACCGTGTGCACGCCTGCCGTTATTTTACGTGGCTGTGTCCTTCTCGTGTTATTTACTAGGCTCCTGTACTGTACTATTCAGTGCCCGCCCCCTATTACAAAATTCTTGTACCCCAACATTACCTTGGTTCTGTGTCATGTGTTTCATGTTTTATGGCACGGCTGCTTTCCCAGTCTGGCTCTTTCATAAGTACCAAGGGGCAACACCCCCACACCATCCTCACCCCTCACCACCCCCCACTTCCTCCCTCTGTCTTGCACTTCCATAGTACACTTTAAGGGCTTGATTCGCAGAGCGGTTTCCAATGGAATTGCACCATAATAAAAGACTTCTGGGACTCAGGCCCTACTCGGTTTGGAATGTGTTCTCGATTCATTTTTGAAACGCAGTACTTTTCCGAATAATGATTTCTTTTTGCCCCTTGCAATCTTTATTCTCGCCTGGGTGGTTTGCCGTGAAAGGGTGCGAATTATTATCGGATCTAGGTGCCCCGCTCGCATTCCCTCTCGCTGCGACACACTCTGTGTTCTACACCATATACTGATATGAATGTGCACGACGTGCTCTGGGGTTGTTATGAAACCTTCGGCACATGTTGAAAATGATACTTTATTTGAGAGACATCTTATGTAGATCCTCGTGCGTGTGATATGCGCGTTCTGTCTGAGGATGCGGCATTGCACGCTGCTCAATACACGCTGCAAAGTTCTTATACGTTTTTCCTTCTACCATTTGAATTGGTGCTTTGAACGCAGTTGTTTATCAAATGCTCCTTTTTGACATTGCATCATTATATAGCTGTTTTTCGGTGAGGAACGGCTCTGCTCGGTGCACCCGCTGTTCAGCACCCTACACCCCTCGATGGCATTGGCACCCTGGCACTCTGCTGGGAACCGGGTGCACAGTCCCCAGGGACACGCCGCCCCGGGGCTCTGCTCGGTGCACCCGCTGGTCAGCACCCTACACCCCTCAATGCATTGGCACCCTGGCACTCTGCTGGGAATCGGATGCACAGTCCCCAGGGGCACGGCGCCTCGGGGCTCTGCTCAGTGCACCCGCTGTTCAGCACCCTACACCCCTCGATGGCATTGGCACCCTGGCACTCTGCGGGGAATCGGATGCACAGGCCCCAGGGGCACGGCGCCCCGGGGCTCTGCTCAGTGCACCCGCTGTTCAGCACCCTACACCCCTCGATGGCATTGGCACCCTGGCACTCTGCGGGGAATCGGATGCACAGTCCCCAGGGACACGGCACCCCGGGGCTCTGCTCGGTGCACCCGCTGTTCAGCACCGGCATTGGCACCCTGGCACTCTGCGGGGAATCGGATGCACAGTCCCCAGGGGCACGGCGCCCCGGGGCTCTGCTCGGTGCACCCGCTGTTCAGCACCCTACACCCCTCAATGCATTGGCACCCAGGCCCTCTGGGTATTAAGGACTCGGGTGTGTGATGCGTGCCCCCGCTATCATCCTCTGCAACACTGACGTGCAAAGCCCTTTTCCCAGTGAGAAGCATCGAGATACACAGCTTGAATCCGAGGGTGACTTCAGTCCCACCCCCGCGGACGCAGTCAACAGGTGCGGCGCGGGCATGCATGCGCCCGGGGGCAGGCCCAAAATGGGGTGCTCCCGTGCTCGCAGACAGAAGAGAAACTATCGGGGTACGCGCCTTCTGCGTGCTTTCTTGGGAAATTTAAGCGCCTGTCTTTTCAATCTCTAAGTGGAAATATACAGGAAAGGGAGAACACGCACGAGTAAGTAACGGAAAGGACGTATTCTTGAGGCACAGACATGTAGTGCCAATGTATATTGCGCATGCATAGTACGCATGGCCAGCATGGGCACCCCAAGCAAATGGTTAACAAGAACTAAGACACGGCGAGTCGCCTATTGTGGCGGCTAATGTCTGGGCTCATCTGTTGGGGAGAAAGCTGCAGCTTCCTGTCCGGACACGCCACTGCCCTGCTCCTTCTTGGGGGTCATCCTTCTATGATCTGAACCACGCGGAGCCGTCATCCACAGGAGGACACGCAGCTTCATCGAATGCCTCGCCTGTGACGGGGGGCAGAGCGTACACAAGCTGCCAGCTGTGTGTGACGGGGGCGCGGGCGCTGCACACCCTGTGTGTGGCGGGGATGAGAGCGCACAGAAGCTGCCGGTGCCAACCCTGTGTGGGACGCGGGGGAAGGCGCACACAACCTTCCAGTGCCATCTCTGTGTGGGACGCGGGGGAAGGCGCACACAACCTTCCAGTGCCAACTCTGTGTGGGACGCGGGGGAAGGCGCACATAACCTTCCAGTGCCAACTTTGTGTGGGACGCGGGGGAAGGCGCATACAACCTTCCAGTGCCAACCCTGTGTGGGACGCGGGGGAAGGCGCACACAACCTTCCAGTGCCAACCCTGTGTGGGACGCGGGGGAAGGCGCACACAACCTTCCAGTGCCAACTCTCACACAACCTTCCAGTGCCAACCCTGTGTGGGACGCGGGGGAAGGCGCACACAACCTTCCAGTGCCAACTCTGTGTGGGACGCGGGGGAAGGCGCACACAACCTTCCAGTGCCAACTCTCACACAACCTTCCAGTGCCAACCCTGTGTGGGACGCGGGGGAAGGCGCACACAACCTTCCAGTGCGAACTCTGTGTGGGACGCGGGGGAAGGCGCACACAACCTTCCGGTGCCAACCCTGTGTGGGACGCGGGGGAAGGCGCACACAACCTTCCAGTGCCAACTCTGCGTGGGACGCGGGGGAAGGCGCACACAACCTTCCAGTGCCAACTCTGTGTGGGACGCACAGAACCTTCCAGTGCCAACCCTGTGTGGGACGCGGGGGAAGGCGCACACAACCTTCCATTGCCAACTCTGCGTGGGACGCGGGGGAAGGCGCACACAACCTTCCAGTGCCAACTCTGCGTGGGACGCGGGGGAAGGCGCACACAATCTTCCAGTGCCAACTCTGTGTGGGACGCACACAACCTTCCAGTGCCAACCCTGTGTGGGACGCGGGGGAAGGCGCACACAACCTTCCAGTGCCAACTCTGCGTGGGACGCGGGGGAAGGCGCATACAACCTTCCAGTGCCAACTCTGTGTGGGACGCGGGGGAAGGCGCACACAACCTTCCAGAGCCAACTCTGTGTGGGACGCACACAACCTTCCAGTGCCAACTCTGCGTGGGACGCGGGGGAAGGCGCACACAACCTTCCAGTGCCAACTCTGTGTGGGACGCACACAACCTTCCAGTGCCAACCCTGTGTGGGACGCGGGGGAAGGCGCACACAACCTTCCAGTGCCAACTCTGCGTGGGACGCGGGGGAAGGCGCACACAACCTTCCAGTGCCAACTCTGTGTGGGACGCACACAACCTTCCAGTGCCAACCCTGTGTGGGACGCGGGGGAAGGCGCATACAACCTTCCAGTGCCAACTCTGTGTGGGACGCGGGGGAAGGCGCACACAACCTTCCAGTGCCAACTCTGTGTGGGACGCACACAACCTTCCAGTGCCAACTCTGCGTGGGACGCGGGGGAAGGCGCACACAACCTTCCAGTGCCAACTCTGTGTGGGACGCACACAACCTTCCAGTGCCAACCCTGTGTGGGACGCGGGGGAAGGCGCACACAACCTTCCAGTGCCAACTCTGCGTGGGACGCGGGGGAAGGCGCACACAACCTTCCAGTGCCATCTCTGTGTGGGACGCGGGGGAAGGCGCACACAACCTTCCAGTGCCAACTCTGTGTGGGACGCGGGGGAAGGCGCACATAACCTTCCAGTGCCAACTCTGTGTGGGACGCGGGGGAAGGCGCACACAACCTTCCAGTGCCAACCCTGTGTGGGACGCGGGGGAAGGCGCACACAACCTTCCAGTGCCAACCCTGTGTGGGACGCGGGGGAAGGCGCACACAACCTTCCAGTGCCAACTCTCACACAACCTTCCAGTGCCAACCCTGTGTGGGACGCGGGGGAAGGCGCACACAACCTTCCAGTGCCAACTCTGTGTGGGACGCGGGGGAAGGCGCACACAACCTTCCAGTGCCAACTCTCACACAACCTTCCAGTGCCAACCCTGTGTGGGACGCGGGGGAAGGCGCACACAACCTTCCAGTGCGAACTCTGTGTGGGACGCGGGGGAAGGCGCACACAACCTTCCGGTGCCAAGCCTGTGTGGGTCGCGGGGGAAGGCGCACACAACCTTCCAGTGCCAACTCTGCGTGGGACGCGGGGGAAGGCGCACACAACCTTCCAGTGCCAACTCTGTGTGGGACGCACAGAACCTTCCAGTGCCAACCCTGTGTGGGACGCGGGGGAAGGCGCACACAACCTTCCAGTGCCAACTCTGCGTGGGACGCGGGGGAAGGCGCACACAACCTTCCAGTGCCAACTCTGCGTGGGACGCGGGGGAAGGCGCACACAATCTTCCAGTGCCAACTCTGTGTGGGACGCACACAACCTTCCAGTGCCAACCCTGTGTGGGACGCGGGGGAAGGCGCACACAACCTTCCAGTGCCAACTCTGCGTGGGACGCGGGGGAAGGCGCATACAACCTTCCAGTGCCAACTCTGTGTGGGACGCGGGGGAAGGCGCACACAACCTTCCAGTGCCAACTCTGTGTGGGACGCACACAACCTTCCAGTGCCAACTCTGCGTGGGACGCGGGGGAAGGCGCACACAACCTTCCAGTGCCAACTCTGTGTGGGACGCACACAACCTTCCAGTGCCAACCCTGTGTGGGACGCGGGGGAAGGCGCACACAACCTTCCAGTGCCAACCCTGTGTGGGACGCGGGGGAAGGCGCACACAATCTTCCAGTGCCAACTCTGTGTGGGACGCACACAACCTTCCAGTGCCAACCCTGTGTGGGACGCGGGGGAAGGCGCACACAACCTTCCAGTGCCAACTCTGCGTGGGACGCGGGGGAAGGCGCATACAACCTTCCAGTGCCAACTCTGTGTGGGACGCGGGGGAAGGCGCACACAACCTTCCAGTGCCAACTCTGTGTGGGACGCACACAACCTTCCAGTGCCAACTCTGCGTGGGACGCGGGGGAAGGCGCACACAACCTTCCAGTGCCAACTCTGTGTGGGACGCACACAACCTTCCAGTGCCAACCCTGTGTGGGACGCGGGGGAAGGCGCACACAACCTTCCAGTGCCAACCCTGTGTGGGACGCGGGGGAAGGCGCACACAATCTTCCAGTGCCAACTCTGTGTGGGACGCACACAACCTTCCAGTGCCAACCCTGTGTGGGACGCGGGGGAAGGCGCACACAACCTTCCAGTGCCAACTCTGCGTGGGACGCGGGGGAAGGCGCATACAACCTTCCAGTGCCAACTCTGTGTGGGACGCGGGGGAAGGCGCACACAACCTTCCAGTGCCAACTCTGTGTGGGACGCACACAACCTTCCAGTGCCAACTCTGCGTGGGACGCGGGGGAAGGCGCACACAACCTTCCAGTGCCAACCCTGTGTGGGACGCGGGGTAAGGCGCACACAACCTTCCAGTGCCAACCCTGTGTGGGACGCGGGGGAAGGCGCACACAACCTTCCAGTGCCAACCCTGTGTGGGACGCGGGGGAAGGCGCACACAACCTTCCAGTGCCAACTCTGCGTGGGACGCGGGGGAAGGCGCATACAACCTTCCAGTGCCAACTCTGTGTGGGACGCGGGGGAAGGCGCACACAACCTTCCAGTGCCAACTCTGTGTGGGACGCACACAACCTTCCAGTGCCAACTCTGCGTGGGACGCGGGGGAAGGCGCACACAACCTTCCAGTGCCAACTCTGTGTGGGACGCACACAACCTTCCAGTGCCAACCCTGTGTGGGACGCGGGGGAAGGCGCACACAACCTTCCAGTGCCAACCCTGTGTGGGACGCGGGGGAAGGCGCACACAATCTTCCAGTGCCAACTCTGTGTGGGACGCACACAACCTTCCAGTGCCAACCCTGTGTGGGACGCGGGGGAAGGCGCACACAACCTTCCAGTGCCAACTCTGCGTGGGACGCGGGGGAAGGCGCATACAACCTTCCAGTGCCAACTCTGTGTGGGACGCGGGGGAAGGCGCACACAACCTTCCAGTGCCAACTCTGTGTGGGACGCACACAACCTTCCAGTGCCAACTCTGCGTGGGACGCGGGGGAAGGCGCACACAACCTTCCAGTGCCAACTCTGTGTGGGACGCACACAACCTTCCAGTGCCAACCCTGTGTGGGACGCGGGGGAAGGCGCACACAACCTTCCAGTGCCAACCCTGTGTGGGACGCGGGGGAAGGCGCACACAATCTTCCAGTGCCAACTCTGTGTGGGACGCACACAACCTTCCAGTGCCAACCCTGTGTGGGACGCGGGGGAAGGCGCACACAACCTTCCAGTGCCAACTCTGCGTGGGACGCGGGGGAAGGCGCATACAACCTTCCAGTGCCAACTCTGCGTGGGACGCGGGGGAAGGCGCACACAACCTTCCAGTGCCAACCCTGTGTGGGACGCACACAACCTTCCAGTGCCAACCCTGTGTGGGACGCGGGGGAAGGCGCACACAACCTTCCAGTGCCAACCCTGTGTGGGACGCGGGGGAAGGCGCACACAACCTTCCAGTGCCAACTCTGTGTGGGACGCACACAACCTTCCAGTGCCAACTCTGCGTGGGACGCGGGGGAAGGCGCACACAACCTTCCAGTGCCAACTCTGTGTGGGACGCACACAACCTTCCAGTGCCAACCCTGTGTGGGACGCGGGGGAAGGCGCACACAACCTTCCAGTGCCAACCCTGTGTGGGACGCGGGGGAAGGCGCACACAATCTTCCAGTGCCAACTCTGTGTGGGACGCACACAACCTTCCAGTGCCAACCCTGTGTGGGACGCGGGGGAAGGCGCACACAACCTTCCAGTGCCAACTCTGCGTGGGACGCGGGGGAAGGCGCATACAACCTTCCAGTGCCAACTCTGCGTGGGACGCGGGGGAAGGCGCACACAACCTTCCAGTGCCAACCCTGTGTGGGACGCACACAACCTTCCAGTGCCAACCCTGTGTGGGACGCGGGGGAAGGCGCACACAACCTTCCAGTGCCAACCCTGTGTGGGACGCGGGGGAAGGCGCACACAACCTTCCAGTGCCAACTCTGTGTGGGACGCACACAACCTTCCAGTGCCAACTCTGTGTGGGACGCGGGGGAAGGCGCACACAGCCACTTAGTCGGCATAACCCTAACGGTGATATGACTCACAGAAACTACCGCGCAATATAAGGGGGTGAGAGTGCACACGTGCGAGCGTGCGTGTACATGAAGGGGATGCTACTGCACACGAGCCCAGATTGTCCATGTCAGTGATTGGGTTGAGATAATTGCTAGGTTTAGGATATTTACAATATGTTTAGAATATACACATTTATACATGTAATGCTCTTACTGGGTGAGTAAGTGGCCGCCACGTTGCAGTGTGTTTACTTTATGCTTCAGCAGTGGTTCGCAACATGGTGTCAGGAGTTCTGTTATGGAATGTTTTCTTTAGAGTGTGGGGGGGGGGGGTGATCAGTTGGCAGAGTGGTTTTTTACCAGTGCCTCCTGTCGCAAAGGCTCTTACTTAATAAACTTGTTTTATAATCTTCTCCTGCGTCTGCATCAATTTAACAATAATGCGCACAGGCTAACATACACGCACCAGAGCTTCCGGCAATGTATAGGACGTGCAAGAAACCGGACACGGGCTGTCAGCATTCATATAACAGACAACTTAGAAGCATATGCGACCTATGAGAGCGCAGCGCGCACATGTTGGGCATACATATGATGCGAATTAGAGTGGACACATGCTGTCATGCATTTATATAACGCGGGAAGAGGGCACAAAGACATACAGACATGTATATGCTGTACATTAGATTGATCAAACGCTCTCGGGCATGTATATGACTGGGGTGACCGTGCAGAGGTTGTCAGACTTGCATATGACAGCTGTAAGAGTACACACAGGCTGTCAGACATGTATATGAGAAGGATGACATCGCAAATGGGTTGTCAGGCTTGTATATGACGGGGCGACAGTGCTGATGTTGTCAGTGTGACGAATCATCTTCCGGGGCTCCAGTGGTCCAGGGATGAATATCGGTTTCTAAACCATCTATCAGCCCCACACCTCTAGGACACCAGAAAGGATCCGAACAGATTGCAACACAAGTCAATCATAAACCTCCTTCTCTAATTTGGGTTATGTGGACGGAGCAGCAGGCTTATCTCTGCAAGGCTGAGCATCGTTGGTTAGTTGCAACACAGCAAAAATACAATTATTACCCAATGATAAAAGGGACTGTCTGTCCAGTCAAGGTTGTATACAAATATCTACTTTATTATTACTACAACAGACAGTTCTAGCAACACTACAAAATACAACCCACCCTGGAAAGCAGTGGTCTTCAAACCTTTTTGGACTGAGCCCCCCCTGAGCAAAATGTGGGCTGACCGCCCCCAACCCAAAATGCCAAATGGACAGTATGTACAAATTGCCATGAAATATTGAGCACCGTCGCCACACCTTACTCCCTGGGATCCCCATCTGCTCCCATCAAAGTCACTGGGCTCCCTCATCCCACTCCTACCCAGTCCCTGGGCTCTGCCCACCCCATCACAGACCCTGGGCTCTCCTCATACTGGTCCCACCACTATCCCAGTGCTCCCGCCCATCCTGCACCCACCACAGTCCCTGGGCTCCCCCCACCCCGTTCCCAACACTGTCCAAGGGCCAGTGTGAGCTGGTGTTTTTTTTAAGTGGTGGGGCGTAAATATTTCCCACAAAAATGTCATAGCAACAGAGCGCAGCCAGGGCGCCCGAACCAATCAATGGTGGTTCATGGGAGGAGTTCCACCCGTACTTTTTTTTTAAATAATGGGTAAAAAGCCAAACGGTTTGCAATTGGGGGCCAAGGGGGAAAACACACACACACACACACACACACACACACACACACACACACACACACACACACACACACACACACACACACACACACACACACACACACACACACACACACACACACACACACACACACACACACACACACACACACACACACACACACACACACACACACACACACACACACACACACACACACACACACACACACACACACACACACACACACACACACACACACACACACACACACACACACACACACACACACACACACACACACACACACACACACACACACACACACACACACACACACACACACACACACACCCCTACACTCACTCATAACACAAGCATACACGCACCCATCCATATATTTAAATAACAAATAAATGAACATAAACATACCTTCTGCAGGGGCCTGCACGTGGGTACTGAAATGCCCCACTCCAGGTTGCTCTGTCCGTATGTGTGAGGAGGCGCAGGAGCTCCCCCTCGCACATACAGTCATGCAGTGCCCCAGCCAGTATTTCCAATGAGCTATGCAAGGCTGACAAAGTAAAACGCCCCCAGCGTTGCATGGCTCAGTGAGCATGTGCGGCTGATGAACTGAACTGTCAAAGGGAAACAGTGTTTCCCTTTAACAGTTCAACCAGCCCAGGAGCACTCCCTCAGCAGGAAAAAGCAGCTGAGGGAGTGCTAAGTGTTTCACCGGGCTGTCTCATTGTCTCCTCCATAATGGGTGGGGGGGCCCCGGGGTGGACGCCCCCCTCGGCCATTATGGATGAGCCACCAGGCTCGGTCTGGCCTATAGAGCAATAGGGCAACGCCTGTAGCAGAAATGCAAAATGCTAGTGTAGGTCAGTCAAAATGGGCCACTTTTTTGGCCAATGTGGGCCAGTTTGATGAGTTACCTCACTATGCAGTTAGTAGTTTTGACCATTGTTGCTGAATAAATATTCTTTAAATATCACAATTTGCTCATTTTAACAAAAAGAAAACCCTTGGGTACTATTCAAACAGTCTGTGACTAAAGGAATGAATATCTATTTGCAACCGCGGGCCACTTTTTCATTGGTACTTGAGACAGTTTTATGGTCCAGTCTGACCATGTGAGCCGCCCCTGCCCATTTCCACCAATTTCTACCAGCCTGAAGACCTCTGCTCTAAAGAAATGCAGAGGACCGACAGTTTCACAAAGGAAAAGGGATGCACTCTGGATGCTGACAGGAGAGAAGTCGGTAAAGCGATTAATCGCAATATTTCAAGAATATTTGGCTTCAGCACAAAGGAAGCAATGTGTCGTAAAATGCCACCAGGGGCCTCCAGAGAAGGACCAAGGGGACAACCACAATGACCTTGTGCTTGTAGAAGTTATTGCTGCTCGACAGTGTAGAGTCGGTTTCAGGGTGCTTTGCAACTACTGCAACAGAGTTAAAGGCGGGAGACAGCTGTGGGTATCAGGTAGCAGACAGTTTGGCGAGCGAGGCTGGATGGACGGCTGCAGGCTGGCCTACACGGCGGCTCGGACTCGGGAATCATTGCCTCAGTGCTGGTTGGTGGGTCTGAAGCACTGGTCGAGGCGTCTCGGACGACGTTAGCGACTTCGGCATGACAACAAAACAGTCAGTGGTGCAGTCGGGTCGCCTGGCTTGAAAATGTCCTTTAAGGTGGACGCTGGTTGAAGCGTATCGATGCACTCCTCCAAGCTTCTTTCCTGGGCTTGTGTCGTCCTTTAAGGCGGACGGCCCAAAGCTGAGGAGAGTGTTGCAGGCAACAGCCTTGTCTTTGATTTGTTTCAGAGACTCTCTGGCACTTCCCACCTAGGAAGCTTGCTTGCAGAGCGTAGCAGGGCATGCTGTGTACGAACTGGGTACCGTTTATGGAGCTCCTTTAGGGTCCTCTGAATTCAGTATCCCCCTCTGTTCCCTGGGAGATGTTCAGGGGAGGGATCTTGCTTCCCTCTTTGGAAATCCTGGCCTTCCTTCACTGGTGGAAGCTGTAAGGCAGACTGTACGTTCAGCCATGGTCCAAATGAGTTTGTCTTGTTACTCGTTGCAAAGTCTTCAGATGATCTGCTAAAAGAGGGGCTCAACCCTCTTTTAAACCCAAATGGGCCCCAATGATTGATGTAGATAAGCCTACCTTAATGAAGCTGTGGCAAGAAAATACTTTCTGTCTCCATCAAATCACATACTCCTACCGTCTGAATGGGGTCCATCTGCGGGGGTTGCCTACTGTAAACACATGTACCAGACTTGACAGTTCGCTGCCATTTGATACTGAGGGGCGGAGGCTGGCTTCAGGTTGACACATTGCATATCAAAGGTTGTTGGCAGTTTTCCTGTCTTTTGTTAGCCTCTGCAGCTAGGCCCCATGTGTGCCTTTTTCAAGTATACTCTATTAGTATGCTAATTATGTTTAATTGCTGCCACCATCCTGCCAGGCCAACAAAGGATAGGGCATATCCATGGAACCTTTGTTATTTTATTAGGCTGGACATGGCAGTGGGAATGTGTTGCCCTCTCCCTTTTGAGATGCCATGATGTACTCATGGGTGTCACATTCCAACAAAATGTTACAGGGAGTACTGCGCCTGTAGGCTGTGTCCACCCAGAGTACACAGGTCTGTATGTATGTTGTGCGGTGAGCATAGGAAAATAGCCCCACACAGTCTCCAGAGGTTGACCTACCCTCATTCAATTTCATATAACATTTAAAAAAAGCCCAGGTCAGCGCACACCCACTGTGCGGCTGGTCGAAGGTGTACATTCCAGCCCCTGTAACACCCTCCACATCATCTTTCCCAACACTGAATGATATCCCCACCAGAAGTGTCTGCCTAGTCGACCTGAAGCTGTGGATCCTGCCAGAGCCATCGCCTGTGACCAGCTCCTGGTTAAGTGACTGTTCGTTCAGAGCAACTTCTCAGTCCTCTGTCCTAAGGTCTATAGATTCCAGTGCCTCCCGCCAAGAAGACATTTCAGGAAGTTCAAATATGTCAACAAATATTCATAGACATCAGTGTCTCTCTAATGATTCGTTAGTACAAAGCGTTCCTGCACTCTAATTTAAAGTGGTTACGTCTTTATAAGTTTCAGCTGTAAGCTGTTAGGGCACTGCATTTATAAAAGTATACTATAGAGGAGTGGGCCAGCAGCGTGTTGTAGCTCCCACATTGTTTAATCTTTGCCTCGCAGATCTGTGGGACGAAAATAAGAGCTGGAAGTGTTATCCACTGAAATGGAAAGACGTGAGGGTAAATATAATTGCCTCTGCAGATTACCTTGTCTTGTTGGCCTATACTGAGGCAGGCCTGGTGCTGGTTCCCCTGGCCTTGCATACACCTTTTTGGCAGTTGACTGCTTCCAGTTTGATACATTGGTTTAAAAAAAAGTTTTTTCCCTAATGTCCATCAGTGTTTGATGACTTCTTGGAGGCCCCACACTGGATGAAAACTAGTGCTATTGCCCCATTTTCCATGGTGGTGGGGTCTTTTTTGGACATTATAGCCAGCACGGCATGTCGTGGATCAAAATAATGATCCGTGCATCACGACTGTGACTGGACATGTCAATTGTCAGTAAAGTTTTGTATTGACATCAATAACCACGTCAATATGCCCATTCCAAGATGGGGAGGCGCAGGATCTTACACGTGCGCACATTCTCACGGTAATCCACAATCAGGAAGAGAGCGATTAGGAAGTTGTCAACTCCAACTTGTAGGTGAATAGGTAAGGAAACACTTTTTGAGGATTTTTGGTAACTGTGAGGAATGCTAGAATACATTTTTTTTAAATGTTAAAATTGGAAGAAACAGCATACATATATGTAACGAAATGAGACTATTTAACTATATGGAACTATTTTTGTGTTGTTTCTTTTAGTGAATTTATGTTTACATGCCGCTTTTGGTTATGAGTTAATGTGTAACTGAAATGAGAATAATTTTCTTTTGATGTGCAATCGAAATGGATATCTTTTATTAATGTTTATTAATGTTTTAAATTTGTATAAGCTAGAACTTAAATGAAATTGTAAAAGTTGATGAATTCAGCTGAAAACATAAAAAAACAACCTTTTTTCGGTCCATGACCGTGGTACCATCATGTCGATATACGGAGCAGCAAATTGGGCTACGCGCCGAGAGATGATTGAACGAATATTGTGATAAATATGGCAAGGCGCCAGCAATTCGTAGCGAGGCATGTAAGCCTATGACTTTACATTGGGAATGTTTCATTATTATGGCTATACCACTCGTAGTACCTTGGGAAATTGTCTGGATTACATGCTGTTTTGTCAGCGTGTTTGTAAAAAAAGCACATTAGTGGTTTTCAGGGAAACCCCCCGCTCCCTCTTTTTCAGATGAATCACAGAAATACTTTTGGCACTTCGAAGTGACTTAACGATCTTAAATACAGGAGTGTCTCCAGCACAGGAACAGGTTGGCTTATTCATTTGTGACGAAGTAGTGGAGCATCACAGGTATTTTGCTCTGGCAGTTGGCTCTTAAGTAATAAGGGAGCAAAGAAGGTTTCTTTGGAAATAACAGGGATTGGGATCTCTTCCTTTTCTCTGTGTAGTTTCAACAAGAGAATAAGTAAAGCATGCACTGAATGTTGGGTGCGTATAATAATAAGTGGCCCAAGACATAAAGAAGAAATCTAAGGTGGCTAGTGAAATGGTACCCTTTTTGGTCAGTGTTTTACTATTTTTTTTATTTCTGATGCTTGTTAATCTGCTTAGAATCACATGCTGTGCATATGGTCTGACATCCAGTGGTAACCGCAGAGATTTCTTCTTGTCTTTCGGGGACCGAAAGGGGACGTTGGCATAGGCGTGTCTGTAACACTATCCCTATCGTGACGTGTGTAGTACCCAAAACCCCTCACGTGCCGAGGTTCCTCAGATTGTTTTTTTCCGCCCAGATAACTGGTCGCCCTATAGCGGAGCTGTTACTAGAGACATTGTTTATCTTTACCGAATTGTCGGTTCATTCCCCGTTAAGTCACTTTGCCAATAACTACATCTTCGACGAAGACTACAAGGGAATTGTCTACGGCTGTGGATTTCGGCACCTAAGATCCGGCGGCCGGATTGTCCACGTGGTCGGCAGACCTATACAGCAGGGAGAGTGGGCTCGGGGTGGCCATATTGTTTAGTATGTCTTTCCTCCTTTCCCCTCTTTTCCCTTGCGGTCTGGTCATCCTTCCCATTTGCTATGGAAAGGACTCCTTTTCGATTCTGCCCTAAATGTAGGGTCAGATATCCTTGAAAGGACGAACACAGGACGTGTAACGCCTGTCTCCCCCTAGAGCACGACGAGAAGTGGTGTGTGGCGTGCAAACTCCTTCGGCCCAAGACCCTTAAGGAGCGCCGTGTAAAGCGGTGGGCCGCGTACGGTATGTCACGCGTGGAGCCCACCTCCCCCACCGCCACACCAGCCGAAAGTGACGGGGGTACTTCGGATGACCAAACGTCCAACGCGGATGTTATAGACCTTGAGTGGGACACTTCTAGATCCGCCACCCCGTCCCCGACCCTTCCAGGCTCGACTCTTGTCTTGCTATAGGGACCACACCCGGCGACAGGGGCGTACAAGCGCATCGCAGTAAGCACACAACCCCTACGCCAATTTCGACGCCTTCGTCGAAAAAGGAAAAAGCGCCAACGGGGCCGCCAAAGTCTTCGCCGGTTCGCTTGGATCGCTCTGATCCAAAGCCTTCCCCGCCTTTGCTGCAGCATATGGCGACCCGGCAATCAAAACAAATCAAGGGCGCTACTCCAAAACCTACACGCATCGAAAGTCGGGAGTTCGGCGCTTCGACGAGTTCCAAGGCCTCTGTAGGGCTGAAAACTACGGCTAGGCCTCTACCCGGAATCCAGACTGCTAAGCCTCCTGGTGGCGCAGATGGTATTTTTACTTCCGACAAATCATCAGAGCTTTTGTCTCCCGACAATTCGGCGACTATCCAAAGTAGCATCGGAAGAATCGCAGCAGCGGTGGGCCTTATTCCGGTTCCGCCGAGGGTTATGAGTCAATCCGCGGAAAAGATTTCGGCGAATTGGATTCCCGATTCCAATGATATCTACGTAGATAGTCCAGAGACTCTCTCCGACACCCTTGGAGGTTCCCGTCAGCGCCAAAGTTCTGAGAACGTCACTTCTCCTCCCTCTGGCCCGTTTGGGTCCTCTAAATGGACTACAGAAAAATTCAAGGGTTATATGGATCGGCTGGAGCGAATTATCAGTTCTTCTGATCATCCGCCCCTGATAAGGGCTCGGGTAGACCCTAACCCCCAAGTTCAAGTAGATCAGTCTCAGGTTTTCCAACAAGAAGACGTGATCCATATGGATACTTATAGAGACATCTATAATGAAGAAGAGGAAGCTTCCTTTCTCGAAAACTATGAGGAGGATCAACAGGATACGACGGACAACTGGGAGGAAATCCAGCAGGAAGGTGAAAACCCTTGGACACAACAAGATCAGGACTCTGATATTTTGTGCCTAGATTCTCCTCCGTCCACCCCGGCTCGCCAGGCCTCCCCTGTGGATGACCGAATGGCTTTCAACTCCATGTTGAAAAAAGCGGCAGAATTCTTTAAAATAGCCACTCAAGAGGCAGTACCAGAGCAGGATTTCGTGGAGGATATTATTAAAGAAAAACCTCCGGCGAGTCAATCCATCCCCCTTCTTAACTCTGTTAAAAGACGGGTAGCTCCCTCTTTGGTCACACCTGCTCAGAAACGGGCAGTTAACCCGAGAGTCGAAAAATTATTTCGGCCTTCTCCTACCGACCCTCTGTATATCAAAGGGCACGCCATCCCGGACTCACTGGTAGTGACTACCACTCGAAAGAGGGCAGGGGCACCCCTTGCCACGGGAGAATCACCACCAGACAAGGAGTCTAAAAGGTTGTATGCCCTGGGCAAACGTGTCACATCAGCAGCTGCATACACCATTCGGGTTGCTAATAATACTACGTTATTAGCAAGCTATGCTGATGCCCAATGGAACTTACTCCAAGAAGGCCTCCAGGAGGTTCCTGAACCTGCCAGAACAAAGCTTCTCGCCATTGTCTCGGAGGGAAAGCTGGTTAACCAGAATGAGGTGAAGAACACCCTGGACACTGCAGAAACAGCAGGCAGGTCTCTTGCACAAGGTACTCTTCTGAAAAGACACGAATGGCTGCGTACATCGGGCTTCAGACCTGATACTCAGGCCTCCCTCATCAATTAACCCATTGAGGAGACTAACCTCTTCGGGAAAGCAGTTGATGAAGCGTTGGAGACGGCCAAGAAGGAGCATGAGACTAGTAGGTCTTTGCACCAAATTACACAAAAACCCTCCTCCCAGAGGGGTAACAATTCTTGGCGGTCCTTTCGAGGACAAGCTCGTACCGGTCAGTACAACTACGGCACGGGTAACTTCAACACGAATCAAGCATCCAGAAGCCCTACTTAGTATCCCTCAAGGTGTCAGAAACGTGGCAAAGGTAGAGGCAGAGGCCTCAATCCCAGAGGAGCCACAGCCTCTGGTCAGAAATGACCAACAAGTCCAGGTCCCCTCCCATGTCCCCCCCCCCCGGTCGGGAGGCGATTAACATCTATCCTCAAGGCATGGGAGGGGATAACTTCCGACCAGTGGGTCTTAAAGACGGTCGCCCACGGTTATTGCGTGGAATTCGCCCGACCTCCACAGTTCAGACCGCAGCGCTCACGGCGTCTTTCACCGGACCATCTGGAGATCCTGATCCAAGAGGTGGAAGCACTGCTGGGAAAGGACGCCATAGAAGCCGTCCCTATTCTTCAAGTAAACAAGGGTATTTATTCAGTGTATTTCCTTGTACCCAAAAAAGGATCTCACCATGCGTCCTGTTCTGGATCTGCGCCCAGCGAACAAATTTATAAAACTCCAGAAGTTTCTCATGGTAACACTGCAGAGGTGATCCCATTGCTGAAACAGGGGGACTTCATGGTAACATTGGATATGAAAGATGCATTCTTTCATATTTCAATGCTGCCAGCGCACAGAAAATACCTAAGGTTCATGATCCAGGACAAACACTACCAGTTCAAAGTACTCCCCTTTGGCCTCGGCGCCAAGGGTGTTTACCAAAGTCCTGGCAGTGGCAGCAGCACACCTGCGCAGACTATCAGTCCCAGTTTACCCTTACCTCGACAACTGGCTCATTACGGGGGACTGGTTCGACGCTTGTTTTTCGAACACCCAAAAAACAGTAGATGATCTCTTCAGCCTGGGTTTTTCAATCAACGAGAAGAAATCCAGCTAAGTCCCCAGCCAAGTAAAACAATTTCTGGGAGCGCTAATTCGGACGGAAGACGGCCTTGTCTTCCCCTCCAGTGAAAGGGTTCAGAACATGCTCTCTCAGATGCCTCAATATGTAGCCAGTTGGGAGGTGACGGTACAGAAAGCGATGCGTTTGCTAGGGATGATAGCGTCATGTATATACTTGGTTCCCCACGCGCGGCTGCGCATGCGTCCCATGCAAGAGTGGCTCAACAGCCAGTGGTGTCGGGCCAGCGGACAATGGGAAGATCTGTTGTCTCACCAGCCCTCGTTCTCTCTCTGCTGTGGTGGTCAAGAGAAAACCTCTTGAAGGGGAAGACCTTCACCACCCCTGCAGTGGAAGCCACACTCACGACAGACGCATCTCTCACGGAGTGGCGGGCTCACCTGCTTCAGCAGACAGCACACGGAGTGTGGTCCCCTCAAGTAGCGTCCAACCATATAAACTTACTGGAACTACTAGCGGTGTTCAAAGCACTGAAAGCCTTTCAGGTGCTTCTGCAAGGGAAGACAGTACTGATCCTAACAGACAGCACTACAGCAATGTATTATCTGAACAAACAGGGGGGCACTCACTCTCCAGTGCTATCCAAGCTGTCCCAAAACATTTCGATATGGGCTCTCAAACACAAGATGTTTTTGCTGCCCCAACATGTTCCAGGGGAACTCAATCTTCTGGCAGACGTACTTAGCAGAGATTTTCCTCTGCCAGAAGAATACGAATGACGACTGCACAAAGACATTGTGTCCAACGTCTTCGCAGAATGGGGTTTCCCAGAGATCGACCTGTTCGCTACTCAGGAGGACGCCCAATGCCAAGACTACGCCTCCAGGTACCCCTAGAACCGATCCAAGGGGAACGGTCTCTGGATAACCTGGTCAGGAAATTTGTCTACACTTTTCCCCCGACTCGCCTTCTCAACAAGATAGTGCACAAGATGCACCAGGAACCAGTCACCATGACACCATGATACTGGTGGCCCCCATGCGGGCCCGCCAACCCTGGTTCGCTCACCAGATGGAAATGTCCCTATCCCCACCAGTCAAGCTGCCCTGCCCGTACAACATGTTCTCTCAGGACAGGGGGGAGACCCTACACCCATGCCCACAAACTCTGAATTTAGCAGACTGGCTCCCGAGATCATAGAGTTTGGACACCTGCAACTCCCTCAGAGATGCATGGACATACTCAGGGAAGCGAGCAAGTCTAATACACGTTATTGCTATGCCAGCAAATGGAAACGTTTTGTCATCTGGTTCAATTCCAAGGGCGTCAATCCCATCGATTGCTCACCCTCACACATTGTGTTGTATCTAACCCACCTGTTGGACTCGGGGTTAGTCTTCAATTCCCTAAAGGTTCATCTGGCTGCTCTGTCAGCCTACACCACATCACAACAAAAAGTATTGTAGTGTAAAATACCAGTAATTAAAGCCTTTATGGAAGGGGTCAAGAGGATTTATCCTCACATCCCTCACCCAGCCCCTGGGTGGGATCTGAATGTGGTTTTGACCAGGCTCATGGGAGTTCCCTTCGAGCCTATGCATAAAGCAAGTCTGAAAGATCTCACTTATAAAACAGCCTTCCTAGTGGTTATCACTTCTATCAGAAGAGTTAGCGAACTACAGGCCCTGTCTGTATTAGACCCCTTTGTTACAGTCCAGAAAGATAAGGTAGTTATGCGCACACATCCCAGGTTTGCGCCTATATTCATTTCAAAGTTCCATGTGAACCAGTCAATCGAACTACCCACTTTCTTCCAGAACCCTACTAACATGGCCGAAAGAAGCCTTCACACACTAGACGTGCGCAGATTAGTCATGTTTTACCTGGAAAGAACTAAACCACTAAGGAAGACTCAACAATTCTTTGTTTCAGTGCCAGCTGGTAGAGAAGGGGATCCTGTCTCTAAATCAGCGATCTCAAGGTGGATTGTCAAATGCATCACACTATGTTACACTCATGCGAAGAGAGAACTGCCCTTAAAGCCTAGAGCACACTCTACTCGAGGCACTTGGGCATCCATAGCATTAATTGCAAATGTTCCTCTTGAGTCCATTTGCAAAGCGGCAACCTGGAGTTCTGTACACACCTTTACAAAACACTATTGCCTAGACGCTCATTCTAGGGCTGATTCTCAGGTATTAAGACATCTTTTCTCTACTGTTCCTTCTCTCAACCCACCTCCAACTCCGGGTACTGCTCGCTAGTCTATGCACAGCATGTGATTTTAAGCAGATTAACCAGCATCAGAAGACATGCATTACTCACCGTAATAGCATTTCTGATGATTGTATCTGCTTAGATTCACATGCGCCCTCCCTACCTCCCCGCTCAGGGTGGAAGGAACATAGACGTCTTACTACTTTCTCTCTTTATGTACTCACTCACTATAGCCTTGGACTCCCTCATGGCAGAAAAAATACAATCGGAGGAACCTCGGCGTGAGGGATTTTGGGTACTACACACGTCACAATAGGGATAGTGTTACAGACACGCCTATGCCGATGTCCCCTTTCGGTCGCCGAAAGACAAGATGCAATACTCCACAGTTACCACTGGATGTCACACCATATGCACAGCATGTGAATCTAAGCAGATACAATCATCAGAAATGCTATTACGGTGAGTAATGCATGTCATATCAATTGTACTATGAAGTCCTACACAATTCCCCCTTTTTGTAGTGTTTGTTCTAAAGTTCGAGGTGATTGTCCGACGTATTCCATATCTATGACAGTAATCACCACAGCTGTGCTGCTTTGGAAAATCTTTCTGCGTCCTGCATCAATGACGTCAATACGCTGTACTCGAGGGCCTCCGTCGAGCCGACGTCACTGGATGCTATAAGTAGGACGCACGACGCCCGTAGCCTCAGTTCCGTTTTTTCTGCAAATGTGTTTGCTTCGGAGATCTCGGCGCGCCTCGATTCTACTGAATCCTGTTCTTGCGGTTCTTCTAACCTGTTTCTTCGTTGCTACTTGTGAGCATGATGTCTTCGGCTTCTTCCACCCTGTGGTCCGGGTTTAAGAAGTGTCGGGTGTGCGGGTCCAAGATGTTGCTAACGGATTCGCACACCGCTTGCCTCTGGTGCCTCGGGGAGGACCATGATACGCATGACTGTGTCGAATGCCAATCGCTCACATCGAAGGCCTTGCAGGAGCGTAAGAAGAAGTTGTCGGTCGGTAAGGTGGCCAAGACCCGGAAGTCGCGTTCCACTGGTCTTTCGACGGACGATTCGAGGGGCGACTCTCTGCATCGTCGTCGTGAGTCCGGGGGTTCTCGGTCTGGGAGTTGGTCCCGCCATTCCTCTGCCTCGTCGAGGCACTCCAGTAAGCGCCGTCACAGGTCGCCTTCCCCGTCCTCTTCCGAGGACTCCGCCCGTTGGCAGGTTACTTGTCCCAACAAGCATTCCACTCCTGAGGAATGGGATTCCTTCCGAAAGGAGATGTTGGCGATTTTTCAATAGCAGGGCTCCGGTCCGTCCACGCCGTCTGAGGACGCCGGTCGTGGCTGTGCTAGAGACAGCGCTCGTCCGCCTTTGGGCTCAAGCAGTTGTCGCGACCACCGGGCGCCTTCGAGGTCCTGGTCGGACAAGGATAGTTGCTCTAGTCCTGCCTGTTCCAGGTCCCAGTCCTCGACACCCTCGAGACCGCGAGAACCTGTGCAGTCTTCGAGGAAGACTTCGACGCCATCGGCGCCCAGGCTGTCGAGAGACACGCTCGGGGCTCCGCCCTCGAGGCCTGTGTCGACGCCGTTGAAGCTGTTGGCAGAGCGTTCGACGCCGATTCCATCGACGCCTTTCGAGGCGGCTTTGTCGGGGATGCCTCGTGATACGGGGGCACCCACCAGAAAGGCTCTGGCTAAGGCAAAACATGTCTTTGTTCCTTTTTCAGTTCCCTCTTTCCAGCCTCTAGATTATATTTCTGAGGTGGACGAGGGGTCTGAGGAAGGTGAGGTTCCTGCAGAGGTTCCTGAGGACCTCCTTTCTGGTCATAGCCAGCTTGAGGACCTGCGCTAGTCGTTGCATGACGCCAGTGGGCTCGACACCTCTCCGGAGGTGGAATTTGGTAGGCCTGAGCCTGGCACTCATGCCGACTCCTCTTATCGGCGCCTGATGTCGAGGGTCACAGATTACCTGGGGTGGTCTGCCCTCCCTGGGGATTTTCAGCAGGATGACCTGTCTGATATCCTCAACCAAGGTCCCCCAACTGACCCGGTACTACCTTTCCATATGGCCTTGCAGAGAAGGGTGGCTGCGGCTTGGACTTCTCCAGAGAATCTCCCGGCAGTGAGCAAGTCCATGCCGAAGAAATATCGCCCAGCAAGTGGCGACTCCTGCTACTTGACCAGGCACCCTACTCCAGAGAGTTTGGTGGTGCAGGCGGCTACGGCCCCAGCAAAGCAGGCGTCGTACCCTACCATTCCTCCTGATAGGGACGACAAACATTTTGATGGCTGGGCGAAGAAGGTATTTTCTTCTGGGGGTATGGCGCTTCAGGCTGTCAACTCCGTTTGTGCCTTGTCTCGTTTCACGCACACTCTGTGGAACTGTATTTCCCTAGTGGCTGATAATATTCCCGAAGGGGGGGAACGGGATGGTTTCCTTGCTATTGTGCAGGATGGCAAGGATGCCATGTGTGAGTCCGTTCAGTCAGGTCTGGACATGATTGATTGTGTCAGCCGGTCCATGGTGGCGAGCACCGTGTACGCAGGTTTGCGTGGTTGCAGAAGTCAGGGTTTGCTCCGGATGTACAAGCCTGGCTCCTCAACATGCCCTTTGATGGTGACCATCTTTTTGGCAGCAAGGCTGACGAGAGCCTTGAGAGGTTGCAGACCTCCAAAGCTGCAGCAAAGTCGTTGGGCGCTGCAGTTCGCCAGCCTCCACCTTTTCGTCCTAGGGGACGGCAATGGAGGGGAGGTTCCTTTCGATATTACTCGTCCTTTAGTAAATCGAGAGGAGCTGCAAGTCAAAGGGGCAACCGTAGGAGTGCCAGAGGTGGGAAACAAGATACTCGAGGTGCCAGGCTGCGCAAGCAGTTGCCTCTTTGCTGCAGCCGCTTCAGCTCAGTCATGAGGCCCATGCTTCTCCGGTTGGGGGAAGGCTGGCACAGCATCTTGTGGAATGGCATGCCATTACTTCAGATGTGTGGGTTCTGGAGATCATAGCCCACGGCTATTGTCTTCCTTTCCGGCAGAGGCCTTGCGACAATCCACCAGGGAATCTCTCTTTGAAGAGTCCGGATCTGCTCCTTGCGCAGGAAATTCAATCCCTGCTGCAGAAAGGCGCCATAGAACTGGTGCCTGTAGCGTAGAGGAGCGAAGAAAGACGGGGGATTGAGACCCATCATGGACTTGCGCGGTTTGAACATGCTCCTCAGGAAGGACAAGTTCAAGATGGTTACTCTTTCTCAAGTCCTCCAGGCCCTTCAACTTCAGGACTGTTTGGTGTCTCTCGACCCCAAGGACGCTTATATTCATGTGCCGATCCATCCAAAGCACAAGAAGTACCTGAGGTTCGCGGTTGGCGACTCGCACTTTCAGTTTCGGCTCCTGCCATTTGGATTGACCTCCGCCCCGAGGGTCTTCACCAAGCTCATGGTGGTGGTGGCAGTGCATCTCAGGAAAGGGCGGATTCACGTCTACCCCTACCTGGACGATTGGTTGATCAGGGCACGCTCTCCCGAGCAAGTCCTGGATCATCTGTCCGTCACCTGCCACTCCCTCCACAAGCTGGGCTTCTCCCTCAACTTAAAGAAGTCCCACTTGATGCCAACACAGTGCGAGCGGTGCTCGACACATCCCTGGGGGGAGTGTTTCCCGCCCCAGCAAGAGCTCTTCACATTCAGCAGATGGTGCACAAGTTTCAACTTGCCCAGAGGCTCCAGGCGTTCGAGTTCTTGAGGTTGCTCAGCCTCATGGCATCTTGCATTCTTCTGGTGCCAGAGGCCAAGTTGCGGATGAGATCTCTGCAATGGGTCCTCAAGCTTCAGTGGTCACAGTCCTCCGGCAGGTTGTCGGACCCCGTTCAGGTGCCGCCCTCGGTCGCCAAGGACCTGCTGTGGTGGGCCGTCGAAGGCAATCTGATGAGGGGGGCTCCATTTTGGCTGCCCTGGCCCTGGCCGGAGGTGACGATCGTGACGGACACATCCCTCACGGGATGGGGAGCTCATGCCAACGAGCTGACTGTCAGCGGTCGTTGGTCTCCGTCGGAGTCCAGACTCCATATCAATCTGTTGGAGCTGAGGGCCGTCAGGCTTGCCCTGAAGGCTTTTCTGCCGACTGTGCGAGGGAAGAATGTCCTGATTCTGATGGACAACACAGTGGCCATGCACTACCTTAACAAAAAGGGGGGGCAGGGTCACTTCCTCTGTGCAGGGAGGCGATGCAGCTCTGGTTCTAGGCCATCCAGCAGGAATTTTCGATCTCAGTAGTTTATCTGGCCGGAGACGAAAACGAGACGGCGGACGCTCTGAGCAGGAAGAGCGCGATGTCTCACGAGTGGGAGTTGGCTCAGGAGATTCTCCTGGAGATCCTCGCACTTTGGGGGACCCCTCAAGTAGATCTCTTCGCCTCCAGTGTCAACCAGAAGTGCGAAAAATTCTGCTTGCTGGAATTTCTTCCAAGAGGAGCCTTAGGGGATGCGTTCGTGGTGGATTGGTCCTTCCCAATGCTGTACGCGTTTCCTCCAGTCGCCGTCATCCCGCAAGTGCTATGCAGGCTACGGAGGTTCGGTTCCCGGATGATCCTCATTGCTCCGGCATGGGCCCAGAGGACGTGGTACCCGGACCTTCTCGACTTGTCCATCTGCCCTCCACGTCGTCTTCCCTACCGAGATGATCTGCTCTCATGGGGGGGGGTCAGGTTCTCCATCCAGAGGTCAGATCCCTCAACCTTCACGCTTGGCTTCTGAAAGGTTGAGGTATAAGGATTGGGACCTCCCTGAAGACATGATGGAGGTGTTGCTTTCGGCCAGATGGCCGGCAACAAAGTCCCTGTACCGTTGCCGTTGGAGAAAGTTCTGCGACTGGTGCAGGGTTAAGAATGTGGATCCTTTTTCATGTGACATTCCTGTGATTCTGTCTTTTTTGCTTTCTTTAGCTTGCAAGTGGGTACCGTTAAAGGTTACCTGGCAGCGCTGTCCATATTTAAGCGCTTGTCTGAGGAGTGTTCTTATTTTAAAATTCCTTTAATTTCTCAGTTTCTGAAAGGGCTCACTAATGTGTTCCTCCGTCACCTTTCCAGGTGCCCGGTTGGGATTTGAACCTTGTTCTGAAATTCCTTATGGGTGCTCCATTTGAGCCTTTGCATTCTTGTCCTTTGAGGCTGTTGTCCCTGAAAACTGTATTTTTAGTTGCGGTCACTTCCGCTCGCAGAGTGAGTGAGTTACAGGCACTTTCAGTTAAGCCACCCTTCACTGTGTTTCATAAGGACGGGGTTGTCCTTCGAGTTTGTCCTTCTTTTCTTCCGAAGGTGGTGTCGGATTTTCATTTAAGCCAGAAGGTTATTCTTCCGGCATTTTATCCTCCTCTGCATCCTGGTAAGGAAGAGGAGAGGCTCCATAGGCTGGATCCTAGGAGAGCTTTGAGTTTCTACATTTCACGCATGTCCCGGGTCAGAGTGGACGATCAGCTCTTTATTGGTTACGCTGGAAGGCGTTTGGGACAAGCTGTGACTAAGCAGACTTTGTCTAGATGGATTATCTTTGCAATTTCTGAATGTTACCGCCTGGCGGGTAAGGACCCTCCGGTAGGCTTACGGGCCCATTCTACTAGGAGTATGTCTGCCTCTACCGCCCTGCAGAGGGGTGTTCCTATTCGTAACATCTGTGATGCAGCCACCTGGGCTTCGGTCCATACTTTAGTACGTCACTACTCCCTAGATTCTATCCATGGGCAGGATGTGGCCTTTGGAAAGGCGGTCCTTTACTCTGCAATTTCATTGGACATTCTAAATTTGTATATTCTAAATTCTTTTCCCTCCTCCTGACGTTGGTACTGCTTTGGGAGTTTGTCATAGATATGGAATACGTTGGAGGACCCAATCCCCTCGAAGAACAAGTTACTCTCTTACCTGGTAACGTTCTTTCGATGGGATGGTCCGACGACGTATTCCATATCGCTCCCTCCCTGCCTACCCCGCTACAGACTTTCTTATGCGATTGAAGCTTAAGTTTCTGCAAGGCTTTCTGTAGTCACACTGGCAGAAGATTGTGCCACACGTTCTGGGAAAAAACTACAACTGAGGCTACGGGCGTCGTGCGTCCTACTTATAACATCCGGTGACGTCGGCTCGACGTAGGCCCTCGAGGACAGCGTATCGACGCACAGACGCCGAAAGATTTTCCGGAGCAGCCCAGCTGTGGTGATTACTGTCATAGATATGGAATACGTTGTCGGACCCAATCCCCTCGAACTTTAGAACAAACACTACAAAAAGGGGACCATCCCATCGAAAGAACGTTACCAGGTAAGAGAATAACATCTCTCCATTACTGCAGATCAAAAGTGTGTTACATCGCGTTGGGCTGTGTGTCCTGAAGAAAGCTTGTAGGGGAGGATTAAAATGCGAACTGAAACCAGAGAAAGTTCACCTTCGAGCTGGAAACTACACTTACAGAGGCTATTTTTTACTATGCCGTACATATTAGAATGATAGGTCTCGCAAGATGACCACCCAGGTAGTGGTTGTGTTATTGTATTGTCATGTCATGTTTTAGACATGTTTGTATTCAGAATATGTGTACTTTTGATATCAGCTGTAAATAAATTTGATTTTAATTAATGAAATTGGCGACTGATCATATGTACGGGTGGATTTTTTACACCGTCTAGGTTGTAGCTTTGTTTCTAACCACGTTTGTGTGGAAGGGCGGGGTAGCCTGAGCTCAATTGTGGTTTTATGACTGATTCCTTTTAAAACAGGACATGTATAGATGCCCTATAAGGAAACATTGGGAAAACTGTGTTGTGGCTACCAAAGTTGACCACAATTGCTGCAATTTGGCTAGAATTGGGCATTAAATCTTGGTGGGCTCAGTTTGTAAAAATAAGTCTTTTCTTGCTGTACAAAATATTGATGGGAGAAGAACCTAACCTGGGTCATTATTTGTATGATTACCTAATAAATAGGCCACATTAAGTACCTTTTTTGAGTAAATGTAACAAACGCTGCCTGGTATTTATTTATTGTGCATTTGTAAGGCACTTATAAAACAAGTAAATTGTGTTTACCAACTGAGCTGAAAGTGTCTGATTCTGACTATGTTAAGAAAAAGAGGTTTCTGCGATGGGATAGGATCATGGATGGGGCAGATTTGGAAAGATTAAAGTTATTCAAAGGAAAACAAATTTACTACGCCTCAAGGCATAAACTGAGAGAGTACTTGGACAAATTACCGTCGCAGAAACTTAGGGAGTGTTATTTAAAATTCTGCCTCATTGCTCTTCCCACACTAGAAGTTATGGGTCCTAAGCTTGCCCTACCATTAGAATTACGAGAGTGTTGTGCATGTGGCCAAGCTCCGTTGGAATCATTATTCCATCTACTACTGAAATGTCCAAAGTTCATGAGTGAGAGAATCAGGCAGCTAGGTCCTTGCATGCACTCAACCTCATCAGTTTTGACATACTCACCTTGGGACACGCTCACGATGACTACAAATCAGGCTCTGATACTTGGTTTGACTAAATTAGTGGGAGAAATGTTCTCTGAGCTGGAAAAGATCCTACACCAGGGTGAACGAGATTGTCGAGAAATTTGGGATGATGTAGTCTAAAATGGCGTGCTATTTGATTAGATTTTTTTGGTCATTGTGTTGGACATTATTTTTAGGAATAGTACTTGATCTTTTATTTTGGCTATGTGTGCTTATTTATGGTCATTGAAGAATTGTATATGTTGCATGGTTTCCTTTTTAAAAATACAGTGTAAAAGTTTATTTGCAAACTGGTAAACACTGAAAAATAACATATATAAAAAATAAACATATATTTTGTTTTACAAATACGTCTGTTTGGACGCTACATATCTGCTTAGCTCCTCTAGAGTTCATGCTCTCAGCTGCACCTGCACCCCTTTTGGTGAGCCAAAGGTACCTCAAAGCTGCTTTTCACTCCCCTCCGGTGACATTACTGGGTTCGACTGTTGTGAAAACGCTGCTAAGATTGGTTAGCCTTTTGCCACTCTCCCACTCTTGCCCTGCCAGTCGATTTCCCCCATAGACTTTTTTTTAGAGCTCCATCTCTCTTCCCTTCCAGAGCCTAATACAAAATATCAGAGGGTACCTCTTTTTTCTTATTGGCCATGTGTGAGTACATCTACGTACGTTATGGTACATCTTACCCACAGACTATTGCAGATCTCAGTAGGACCTATTGAGAACATCCTCTCTGAGAAGGCTTTATTTCTCTCCCATGGACTAGGGGGACCAGATGACTCCATGTCACTGGGGCACCCGTTTTTCACTCATGGGATTCCATTTAACAAACACGTGCATTCTGGGATTCCTTCCTTTGCTTTCTTTAGTGCAATAAATTGAAATTCATCTTTTGATACCAATTGTTTGAAAATGGAAATCTCATAATTGGAAAAGTGCTATCCGGATGACACTAACTAATGCAGAGCTTGGATCACTCACTCTCACATTGCACCTTCTTACACCCCACTTCCCCTACTCCTGTGTAGTATTTTAACTATTTAATGTATAATGCAGCTGTCTCATTCATAGCTGTTTTATGGCAGGGTGGTCCGTAGTCTCCAGGCTCAATTTCCAGTTGATTCTGAAGGCACGCCCCCAAGACATGCTTGCAAGGATAAGAAGTATTTATTTCTACAAAATAGAAATGCATCAGCAAAGAACTCTGCTGTCGCCTAACGTTCTGAGTTCCGTAGGCATGTGTGGTACATTATAAACTCAAACCATGTCACTAATGATGTAACCCTATATAGTACAATTCTACAATGCTGATTTGAGGAGCACTATACATGTAGGGCCTGCTCCATATGGGATGCCAGGCCATTGGTCCATCTTCATCTGTCCATCTTCGTTCACGTGGGTGCTGCTGGGCTCGTCATCCGCGGTGAGCTGACATAACAATTAATTAGCTACTCTGACAATGTTATTCTATGGTGGTAACAATGCCCCTGGCAGATACCGGGATGGGCTCAGGGGAAAGCCGAGGTCACACTGACTCACACACAATTCACTCACTCCCAGACAGATCAGCAACTCCCAAAGTCCTTCACCTTACTTGCAGGCTATAATTCTGATGCCACCCTGCACCTTGCTGCACAAATCACGTGACAAATTCCTGAAGACGCAATAGCCGTGCCTTCTGATCTTAGTGATTGATCGAGGGGTGTCACATGTTTATGGTCGGTGGTCTGGGTTTGGATGGTGCTATGGCATGCGGGGGTCATGGGATAAAAGCATGGCAAAGCTCTATTTCTCATATGGTGATCGTTACGGGCAGGAGGGAAGGAGGGCCTTGCTTTCTATTTCATGTGATGGTACTGCCAAGAGGCGCTCTGCTCCCTTCTCATGACCTTGCAGGGTGCATTCTTCCCAGGGCGGAAGGGCCTGTAACTTTCTGAACAATGGAGGATGTTGTGGATCTCTGAGATCTGGCCAGGGTGGGGGTGGTGTTCGCGCTCATGCAAAGAGCCCAATACTAACACACAAAACGCTATTTGCTCCACTTGGGCCTAACTTCTAAGATGGCTGTCGCTTCCCAAGATGGCGTTCACAGCCGCATCTACAATGCATGGACTATGATGATCGTGCGCCCCCTTCTATGTGCACCCCCCGGCTCCCTGGACGTGCTCTCTTAGCGTTTATTTCTCATTCTGCCTCAGGGGGTGGGAAGACCGTCTATCCTTCCAAACATTACCCCCTTTCGTTATTCCTAAATTAACTGACTCCCCTGCAGTGTCACTGGCAACTAAATTCCAATATATGATCTCCCCACTTTGCATCCTTCCCAACCTTTCAGCTTCCAGGATGGTGGTGGCCTGTCCTTTGGAACCCATGCTCTGCAAACATCTTGCAAACGTACTCCAGACTGGGCATAATACTCTGGGCAACATTTCATATAAATACAGCCCCTGCTAAATCTACCCAGGGCTGTGTATAATTTTCGGGGTCTAATGGGGGTGCGGTTGTGGTGCCAGAGGAGTGTTAGGGATTTTAAATCTCTATCAAGCGGGGTTTGTTTGGGTCGTCTGTCTTGGTACCATTCTCTGTGGTACCGCTAGGTGCTTTGGGTGTTCCCCCAATTGAGACCATTATCATTGCGCTACTGGGCACTGCTTTGGCACATCAGAGTCCCATTTGGCACATGCAAAAAATGACCAGGATGAAGGCGATGATGGGCACTAGCAGTCAGGATGGGGCTCAAGAGAAAGTCAGATCGACCCAGTCCTCATTTTGTATTCCAGCTTCTTTCTTCATCGCGCTCCCAGGTTGTGCACAGCTTCGATTATTTGTGACAGCCATTTTCAGTATCTTTGAGAGGCACGAACGTGCAGCAGGAATCACCATTTCTTTTGCACACACCTCCCTCCATGTCAGTAAGCATATCTAAGATGTAGCAATTCTGCATTATCATCAGCCTTAGGGTGCAGAGTTCCACCTTTATGACGTTGAACCCTTGCTTGGTTTTGTTAGCCAGCTGTAGCAGTTCCCAGCTGACAATCTGCAGCCATTTAGCGTTGGCCGCAGCTTGCACACCGGGCAGTAAGAAAGATGCAAGGAAAGTCTCTTCTTTGGTAAAAAAACAGTATTCGTCTGGTATTTCCTGAATTGGGTTTGACGAGTCCTTGGACAGATAGTTCGCTCTTTTTTTTCTTCGCAGCATTACACCCTTTTCTTTCCCAGGAATGGTGTGGAACTCTGGCGCTCGCAACAGGTTTCTTGTTTCTTCTTCAGAGATTGGGAAGGTGGTAGGGGCAAAAGTCTCTGTCAGTCCCCCTTGGAAATGTATTTCTGGGATTACAAGCAGGGCTGAGTGCAGCATGGACATCAAACAATAGCCCCTCCATGATGGTATGAGGTGCAAGTACGCTTGTTGGCCGCAGACCCAGTAGTAATCCATCACTGCTGCTGTGCATTTCTTGAGATCAGGAATGAGCAAAGTCTTAATGCAATGTTCGTTGGCCCCTACAGATACTGTTTCTGGCACCGTAAAACCAAAGTTCATATGATTCTTCTCTGTGCACTTTCACTGGTTTCTCCATTGCCTGAATCCATGTTAGTTTTGTGATATGTTCAGTCCAGAACGGTGGACACACTGCCTCCACCCGTGCTAGAACCCCTTCGTCGTATCCCATCAAACCCTCTGCCATGCCGCTTACTGTTGTTTCTTGCTATTTGTTATATGTGTATTTTAATCCTTCTATCACCACGTGGGGTCTCTTCATGCATGTTCCACCTTTTGAATTTGTGTCGCATTGCAGGCTGTCCAGATCAAAGAGTTTGAGTATTACATTGTGTGCCTGGAAAGTGCCCCAGAGCCTACATAGCGCTAAATGTACTAGGCATTGCGCCTGTAGAATTGGTACTTTCTGTGGTACTGGGACCTCGGGAGCCCCTGGCACATGCAGTATCAACATTCACACATAATAACTGCCATTCCCTATGTTTCTCCCCACTGAGCTCATGTCTGTATAAAAACTGTTAGACATTTCTGTGTGACACACATCTTCTAGGGCGTCAAGACCAATCCCGTGGTAGGTGTCGTATTTCGCCCTTCCTGCTTGTCTCCTTGTATGTTTGGTGGCACTTATTTATCCATTAATAACATCAGTAATATTATTTACATTTGTAAGATTTGTGTTATTGAAAGCATTGTGAAATTTTGAAAACAGTAAAGACCTAGCAATGTATTCTAACAATCCATTGCGAGGAGGTGGATTCTTATTGTGTTCATAATTGTTCACCTGTTGTTGCCTAAAGTTGGGCCTTGTGGGCAATACATATTCAGTTTCATTTGAATGGTGTCCAGTTTTGTTTAAGTGGACATTTGACCTAATTTTATATGTCCTTAAATATAAAAGAAGCTCCTAAATAAATTCCTAAAACAAACATTCAAATAGTAAATATACCGATATGAAATGCATTGCACACATATATGACTATGAAAACCTAGGCATAATACTATAATTACAATTCTTTCTAATGTATAATGGGTGATTTGAGAGCGCTCGTTTCATCTTCTTTAAAATCTGAAAGGTAAAACATATGCACACAAGAAGAAAGAGAGAGAAGGATATAGAGACAGAGGGAGAGAGAGCATGCAAGAGAGTGCCCCCTATGTAAACGTAATGTTTTTAGCAGCTGTACGGAGTAGTTCAAATTTAAATACAGGCAGTGAGAAGGGAAATGAGGTAGATGCACGCTACCAGTGTTTTAAAGTGCTGGTGCAGCTTTGAAGGTGCCTTCCGGATATCGGATAGGTGGATCCAATAACAGAGACCCTTCACTTTCACTGCAAGCGCAGTGGAAAAAACCACTTGAACGGTCCATTGAATCTCAGACTTTTCCACCTGCGGACAAAGGACCGCACGTAGACATGTTCTCCTGGCAGCAGCAGTTGAGTAGGCGAGGAATCAGTCGTGGAGCTAGTTGTGGCGCCTGGAACGTCTTCGGACTGGGGCGGTGCAATCTGTCACGAAATACATTTTAGTGCTTGAGTTAGTATTGTTAAATAGTCTTTGGGCCTCATTACACGGATGGCGGTGAACCATGGCGCTATTAGCGCCATGGTTCATGCCGGTAAAATACCGGCACCGCCTTGGTGGAAAGAGGAATTACCGCCCCATTCCAAGGTTTGCGGGGCGGTAATTCCCCCTTCCACCATTGCCCTTCCCCATTCCCATTTTTGCCCCATAGGGCTCTATGGGAATGGGGAAGGCGCTAATTACGGTACCGCAAATTGCGGTACCGTAATTAGCTCCACTGGTCCCTTTGCGGGTTGGTTTTTAACGCCTGCAAAAAGCAGGCGTTAAATTCCCCAACCCGCAAAGGGACCTCGTAGTAAGGCGGTAAGGATTTACCGGTACCGGTAAACCCTTACCGCCATCCGTGTAATGAGGCCCTTTGAATTCGTTGCCTAAAGCAGCTGCTGCCCTATGTGCATCTGACGCTCTTCTGATGGGAGATATTGGTGTGTGAATGCGGCGGCCAGTCACCACTTCATTGGGTGATAAATGGTGGTCTTTGCTGGCCTATGTGTGCACATTAAACAATGCCATGGTTAGACAATGCGCCCAGTTCTTCAACATGGTGCAATGCTTAGACAGCGTACTTTTGAGGAATCTGTTGATCCTCTTCACAGCCTCGTTTGTCTGGGATGATGAATTGTGCACATCCAATGTTTAATGCCAAGCAGTGCTGTAATCTCCTTAAACAACGCATTGAAAAGGTGGGTGCCATTATCTGACCTTAACAAATCACACATGCCCTATCGGGGGAAAGCTTCACGGACCAGAAATTCGGCTGCACATTTGGCATCTGAATGTGCACAAGGACCACCTACCTATCGTGAGAAGGGGCAGTCGACAATGATCAGATATTGGGACCCGCTGCATCACTCGCCCATGCCCGTGTAGTCGATATACAACTCTTGGAATGGCTCAGTGGGGCGGGGCAGAGTGCCTCTCAGTGTCCTTAATTCCGTGCCTGTGCTGAATCTCTTGACACATGGGGCCTCATTACGACCCTGGCGGTAAGGGGTTAGCGCCATCGTTAGCTGCGCCGACCCCTTACCGCCAATCACGAGTTCCCTCTCCGCCATGGCGGATTTTACACCTGCTTCTAGCGGGTGTAAAAATCCATGGCGGTAAGGGAACTTGGTGTTAATTACGCCACCGTAATTTACGGTGGCGTAATTAACGCCTTCCCCACTCCCATTATGCCCTATGGGGCAAAAATGGGAATGGGGAAGGGTAAATGGGGATTGGGGATTTACCGCCCCGCCAAGGTCGGAATGGGGCGGTAAATCCCCTTACCGCCATGGTGTTAACGTAGTTAGCACCATGGCGGTAAAGTCACGGCCCTGGCGGTAACTTTCCGCCAGGGTCGTAATGAGGCCCAGGGTGCATCTAATAACCATGCTTGTCAAATTTTCCTGGATGTTTGGAATGAACCAGTCCTCTTGTGTGTCAGCAGCAATGTGGTGTTTGGAGCTGTGGGGGGGATGGGTGGTGAGGGGGTGATGGAGCTGATCAAATGCTATTATCAACAATTTGTGTGGCATTACTGCTTGTCCTGTACATTCCTGCCTCCACAATAAGTCAGTAGGGGATTGCGTGCATCCTCTCTTTGCCCACAGCTGATTTTCTTTTTATGGGGCCCTTCCTTGCAACTCAATTTGCACTATGGGCAGGGCATTGAATGAGACAGGTGGCTGGTCAGTAGCAGATGTTGTGATAACATACTCCGTCAGAGTTCGTACTGGGAGATATGCTGCTATTTTGGCCGCAGTGTCTGCTGCAGAGTTTCCGAGTGACACTTTGTCTGTGTTGTTTGTATGGGCGGCGCATTTAAAACCTGCCATTACAGAAGGCTGGGAGAGTGCGAAAATGTACTTGTCTAATAACGCTGCATGCTGTACTGGGGACCCATCTGCGCTTCTAAAGCCCCTCCTTTTCCACCTTGAAAGACAAGCATGCACTGTTGTAGTGACGTATGGCAAATCAGAAAAAACGGTCACATGACATCCTTGTGATGATTGCAGCACTTCGAGGAGCGCACTGAGCTCTGCTGCTTGCACTGGATAGTGCATCGGCAGTCTCTTCATAATTAGTGTCTTGTCTTCACAGTCCGCGGGACGTACCACCGCTGCACAAGTATGTCTAAGGGCCGTGTCCTGGTCAATTGTCACTGACCCATCAACAAGGTGGACCCCCCACCCCTCTCGAGTGTCCTGTCAATTGCTTTAGGGATGTCATCATCCTCCCCCTTGTATGTCACACAATCGTGTCTGGCCAAATCCTCATCTGCGCACTTTTCTGTTATCAATGTCACGGGGGGTCACTGTTTTACATCATACAATGTGTATATTTGGGCTGGAGAGAATGATCTCATATGCAGATGCTCTTTGAGTGGTCAGGGTAGATTTCGACCTTTCTATAGTGGCAAAGACGGCATGTTCCCCGTAGAGCATAATTGAACAGCCCATCACAATTGTGGAACTTTTCTCAATATCAAATGCTGCAGCTGTAAGAGCCTGTTCGCAAGCGAACTGCCCTTGCATTATTTAATATAACGTGCCACTGTAATAGGCCAATGGCTTGTAGCCCATCATGCTTTTCTGTATCCGCACAGCAGTCATGAGCTGGCCGCTAGAGTGTGAGAACAAGTGTATAATCAGGGGTTGCTAAAACAGGGGCAGTTGAAATCACCTTGTTTAGCTCATCAAAATGTCACAACATAGTTTCATTCTATGCTATTTGGTTGTCAGTTTTGCATGCTTCCTTGAGGCCCTGTAAGAGCGGCCTTGTGTGTGCTGCATAATCAAGTATCCAGGCCCTGCAGTAATTGCACAAACCTAAGAACCTTTGCATTTCTTTCACTGTCATGGGCTGGGGGTGGCACTTACAGAGGCAGCGCAGTCAGGTATTATTTGTTTGCCATGTGCTGATATCAACTGCCCTAGATATAAAACCTCTTGTAGACCGAATTACAGTTTTGCCTTGTCAACCTTGTACTCCTTGTGAGCCAGAAGCTGTAAGAAGTAATTGAGTCTTATCTGCAGTGTTGCTCAGTGTTGCTGTACACCAGCAGGTCGTCCACGTAATGGATGATCATGCTGGACACTTGGATGTTGCCTAAGTCTGCGTGGAGTATTCTGGTAAAAATGCTAGGGCTCTCACAGTACCCTTGATGTACTTTTGTATGTTCGAACCTCATTCCCACATGTGTGAAGACAGTGAGGTACTGTGAGTCTGGATGCAATGGTATGGAGAAGAAAGCATTTTTGAGGTCAAATGTGTTGCCTCTTTGGGGATGCTACACAAGATCATGGCAGGGTTAGGAACCACAGGAAATTCTTGTTGCACAACATAATTTAGGGGGCGCATATCCTGGATCATTCTCCAATTGCCCCTGTTGTCTTTTTTTACAGGGTAGTTAGCCGTGTTGCTTGGGGGTAGATGGTACAATTATCCCTTGGTTGAGTAGTGCACTGATGGTGTCCTTAATTCCCTCCTCTGCCTCCCTGGAAAGTGGGTATTGTTTTACTCAAAGTAGTACTGCTCCTGTTTTCAGTGTTATGTGTAATGGTGTCACTCCCTGTAGGAGCCGTACGTCACAGGGATTAGTCATCCAAAGTCTCTCGGGTACCTGCTCCAAATCTGACTCAAGGAACTGGGGTGGAGCCACAAGGGCCATCATGGGACACTGACATTTCCAGTACTGCACCATTATTTCACAGGGGGTACATACTGCTAGCACAATTTCAACATCATCTGGCTGGTCCTCAAACAATTCTGCATCAGTTACCTCTTTCAGAGGTACCGTGGGGTCAATGAAAAGTACTGGTCAGTCCCTATCACAACAATACTCTTTGCTGAAACCACAAATCTTTGTAAATCCAGTGACAATATTGTACCGGCTGCCAGTTCAGGGGACACAACAGGGCAAAAAATCTGTGGCCACTCTCCAGCACCCTTTGCCAATCTGTGGCACCGCCTCCACAAGCATAGTGATTCCATACACAAACATGTCCGGGTCTATGGGAATACCATGAACCACCACCTCTCCTCTCATTGCATGAATTATCAGCATATCTTTGATGGCGCACATCCCCGGCGTAAACTCTGCACTGTCTGTGAGTTATATTGTAATGTTGAGCTTGCTGAGCAGATCCCTGCCCAGCAAGTTCACTGGGGAACTTTCAGAATACAATAGGAAGGGCCATACCACCTTACCCCCTATTTTGATGTCAACCTCCTTAGTGTATGGCACTGTGGAAACAGCCCCAGAGAAGCCCCGCATATCAAGACTGTGGCTTCATAATGGGAATCTCCCTCACTGATGCATGATTTTGTGGAACCTGTATCGACCATAAAAATGAAGTGTGTGTTTCCTATCTCTGTGCCCACGAAGAGATCCTCCTTAGCTTGGATGGTCATAGATGAAATGCGCATGCAAGCGTTCTCTGTGGGCTGTCCTAGTTAGATTATGCGTTGGTTTCTGGGAACAGGAAAGGGTTGTTTCCCATCACGCTCACCCCTCTGTATGGCACTATGGTGCCATTTGGTACTTTGTTGCGTGTGTGCATGTTGTTCCTGTTTTGGGGCATTATGTGTTGTGCGCATTGCTGTTGCATTTGGCTACTGTTATCAGTACTGCTTTTGAGGGTGTTGCTGCTGGGGGTGTTCCTGCTGGGTACGCCCCCAGGGGCTGGGGCAGGAGTTGTGTGTATGTGTGGTGTATTTCATAGGGTTGGAGGTCCTTCTTGGGGCCGGTATCTGTTGTGTATTTTGCTGTGGTGGGTGATAATTATTCTATGTGTTGTATTTAGGCCCTGGCCTGCTTCTACATTCTCTTGAAAAATGTCCCCATTTCCCGCAGTTCCAACACTGTGAGGAACCCATACCTGTCCCTCTCGGTCCCATGCCTACAAAGCCCCCCCCTTAAATTCACCCCTTCCGCGCTGCTGAGCACCTTGCTTGCACTCCTGGGTGGGGTACTGCTGTCAACCACCCCGCTGCCCTTCTCCTCCTTCTAGCCAAAACGCTGTTTGTTCGGACACCGCCCTTTCTACAGCTATCATAGCCAGCTTCCTCTGTACCAATTCTCCCTTATTTGCCTGCAACTGCTATGCCGTTTTCTCTCACATGCTTTTATTTGTTTGCGCTGGTGTATTATTGTAGTCTGTATTTCGGCCCACCCTTTTGCTTCAAGGCCCACAATTTTGTCTAGTGCCTTCTGCACTTCTTTTGCTAAACTCCTTTTTGATAACGAAATAGAAAAGAGGAACCGATCGGTCCCACTGGTCCCCCATCTCCACCTTCCACATCTCCTGAATCTTAACAATGTACTGCGCGGGGTCTTCATCATCACCTATAGTGTTTTGCATGATCGACTATATGTCTGAGGTGTCGGGCTATGTGCGCTGAAGCGCGGCCCACACCTGCACCCTGATGTTGTTGAACGGTGCGCCGTCATGTGCTTTGTAATCCAACATTACTGAGGGGTATCCTGCTTTAATCCACATCTCCAGCCTGCTCTCCTACTATCAACACTAATAAACTTTTCATATCACCTACGGCAAGGGGTACACCTACAGTCTGTTTTTCAAACGTGTATATCCATTTCCCTGACCCTGCTGTTAACGGCGGGAGCGCTTTGATCAAATCGTTCTTGTCCATCTGCACGCAGGGTACATAGTGTGCTCTCCCCATGCCCTTGTGTATCAAAGGCATCGGGAAACCCACTCTATTCCCTTCCTTTCTACCGGCACTTCCCTTTTTCCTCACTACTGCCATTCAACCAAACCTCCTTACCCTCTCATCCCACAAACTTTGCAAGGTGTTAATACTGCCACCTGTTGCTCTTCCTCAACATCATCCTCAAACTCATCCACTGTTCTCCACCTACATTAGCCCCTGTCAGACCTTACAGTTCCGTGCCCTGTGCTGCATGCTCGTTCATCTTCTTTCTTTCTTCTCTATATGCACATCCTTTATTGCAGCACTGTCCAACCTGAACAAAATGTTCCCCGCTCTCCACCCGTCTAGTCCGCTCCCCTTTGCCTCGCTCTGTACTGTTCGCAGTCGCTCTATCTCTGCTCGTGCTGACTCTAGTGCCCCTTCTAATTCCCACTGTCCTGCGCACTCCTGAGGTGGAGCGGTGGCTGGAGTGGGCATATATTGGGTTGGCTGGACCTTGGCCTGGGTGGACACATAGGCCGGGTTACTGCACCCTGTCGCTGGGAGTGCTGTCAATGGGTATAACCCCTTGTATTCTGTTTGTGTCCCACCTGCTTCCGCTTGCTGGCCCCCTTCATCGGTGTTCCGTGCCCCTCCCTCTTTGGAGTCTTCCACGCCCTCAATCATTTTCCATAAGTCTAAAATGTCCTTTCTGTTCTGTAACTGTTTACCCCTGTATCTCGCTGCTAGAAATGTATTCATATGTCCAAAATGTCTTTATTTTGGGTGTCCTGCTCTGGCCTGGACCGTGGCACCCCCCCTCGTATTTCTGTCACCCAGTGTTTTGTGGTTTTTCTCTATCTTCTCGGTACAAGGGCAAGCTCTTGTATATGTACTCAGGTGTCGCCACTCCCATTGCAACAGTGTATGCGATGTAGCGCCCCTATGCTTTAAATCGCGCTCTGCGCACGCTGCAAATGTCACAATAAAATAAATCTGTTTGTCATTCCCTCCTCCCCGTCAGCCTACGTTAATTCCCCTCTCCTCCCTTTGCATGCACCCACTCTCGCACTCCACACACGCTGCTATTTACATAAAGCCCCTCATAAGGGCCTTCACTACACAACAAAAAGCATGAAAACAATAAGCTAACATAACAAGCTAAAATAACAACCACTACTGACACAAGCTCACTAATTATGTGGGGCTCCTATGTATTTCCTTTTCCTCTGTTACACGATGTAAGTGGTACCACCTTCTCCCCTCACTCAGGAAGGCTCTCTACATTCTGGTTTTCCTTTCTGTAATATACGCCTTAAAAAATCAATAATAATAATAAATATACAACATCACACCCATACCACACAAGCAACCTCGTACACAAATGACCTTGTTCTCCACTTGCTCACAACCTACACTCTTTCCCATATGCCCTTCACCTACTTGTTATCCCATGCAAGGGTATACTCAAATTGGAGCATTCACCCGAACTCCTCCGGCACAGGGTTCCAACAACAGCCTGCACCTTCTCTGGAACCGTGCCCCGCTTCAAAGAGCAGACAGGAATTCTGTAAAAATGGCTCCTGCAAACCTCTGGGATCGACGTGTCTGGGTCTGCTCGCTGCAGGTGTGCGCAGACCCTCGGGAGAAGCGGCCTGAAAGCCTCTGTCAGTGCAGGGGTTGCTGGGATCACTTCGGGGTCACCAAATGAAGGCACGCCCATGCACACTCACACCAGAAAAAATACAGCACGCTACAGAAAAAGGCCCAAGACATGCTTGGAAGAATAACAAGTATTTATTTCTACAAAATATAAAAGCATCAGCAAAGAACTGTCACTGAACGTTCTGAGTTCCCGAGGCCTATGTGGTACAATATAAGCACAAACAACGTCACTAATGACGTAACCATATATAGTACAATTCTACAGTGCGGGTTGGAGGAGCCCTATACATGTAGGCCCAGCTCCATATGGGATGGCAGGCCATTGGTCCATCTTCATCTGTCCATCTTCATTCACGTGGGTGCTGGTAGGCCTGTCATCCGCGATGAGCTGACCTAACAATTAATGAGTTACTCTTATGAACAATGTTATTCTATCGTGGTAACAATGCAGGTGGCAGATACAGGGATGGTCTCGGGGGAGAGCCGAGGTCACACTAACTCACACACACTTCACTCGCTCCCAGACAGACCAGCAACTCCCAAAGTCCTTCACCTTAGTTTTAGGCTATAATTCTGATGACACCCTGCACCTCGCTGCACAAATCACGTGACCCATTCCTGAAGGCACGATAGCCTTGACTTCTTATCTTAGTGATCGATCGAGGGGTGTAACGTTTTATGGTCGGTGGTCAGAGTTTAGATGGTGCTGTGGCATGCGGGGTCATGGAATGAAAGTATGGCAAAGCTGTATTTCTCATATGGGGATCGTTGGGGGCAGAAGGGCCTTGCTATCTGCTTTGTGTGGTGGTACTGCCAAGAGGTGCTCTGCTCCTTTCTCATGACCTTGCAGGGCGCATTCTTCCCGGGGCACAAGGGCTTTTAACTTTCTGAACAATGGAGGATGTGGGTCTCTGAGACCTGGCTAGGGTGGGGGTTGTGTTTGAGCTCATGCTAAGGGCCTAATACGAAAACGAAAAATGCTGTTCGCCGCGCTTGGGCCTGACTTCTAACATGGCTGCCGCTTGCCAAGATGGCGGTCACACCTGAATTTACCATGTAGCTTGTAATGTATGCACTATGCACTATGATGATCGCATACTCCCCTCTATGTGCATCCCCCAGTCCCCTGGACGTGCTCTCTTAGCGTTTATTTCTCATTCTGTATCACCTATGGGGTGGTAAAACCCTCTCTCCTTCCCAACACTTCTCACTCCCATTATACTCATCTGCAGATCTTCAAACCAACGCTAACCGATATGTTTTCTAAATATCAGTAATGTGAATATTCAGGAGTAACATTATATTTGTTTTTCCCATGGACAACCAAAGTTTTTTCCCAATACGCTTCCTCTCACCACGAGCTGCTTGGCTTGAACATTGTGAGATATGACATTTCCCTGTCAATCAATACTGAAGGCAAGAGCTGGCACCAGGTTGACACAGTGCATATGAAAGGGTGTTGGGGGTTTCCTTTTTTCTTTTTTAGCCTCTGCAACCAGGCCCCATGTGGGCCTGATTGAATTGAACTCTGCTTAGTATGTGAATGCTGCCACCACCAGCTACAGGGCTGAACAAAAGGACAGAGCTGATCCATAGAGCCTTTGTTGGTTAATTAGGCTAGCCGTGGCATGGGGAATGTTTGACCCTCGCCCTTCCGACATCACATGGTGTACTCCTGCCTGTCATATCCCAACAAAATATGACAGGGGCACTGTGCCTGAAGGCTGTATCCACCCAGAGTACACAGGTCTATGCGTATGTCATAAGCGGGCATAGGAAAATGTGTGCGGTTTAGCCCAACACATTTTCCAGGGGTTGATGTACCATCATTCAATTTCATTCAAAAATATTTTAGAAACCAACCGAGCGCTCACCCACCGTGCCGATGGCAGAGTGGGTTACACACACATTTTCACTTTTTTATTAACCAAAGTGAGCTCAGTTATTGAAACTGGGGCAAGCTAGGCAGCCTTTATGAAGTGTGAATTTACTCAGACCAGGACTGTGCTTATCAGGACCGTATAATGCAAGGGTTGACACGCATGACATATTTCCCAGAGTCTGTGAAATTTGCCACAAACGTAAGCCCCCTAATGGGACATTGATTGTGCACTTTCCTGTATGATTAGTTTATTTGCGCTACCAATCGATAGAGTGCTATGGCTGCCCTTCCTACTACTCTAGAGTTGGTGTTTTTCCTGGGCTGGTCCGGCAATCACGAGATCTTGCAAACACAGTGACCTCAGTATACTTGTTTTATATGGAACACTAGTTTGGTGAGGGTATTTCCTCCTCTCCAGGAGTGGATTCAGGATTAACGCACTACTCAGGTTTCAATGTGCAGTTCCTCTCAAGCTGTGGCTCTTCCGTCCCACAGGTTCTTGGGTTTTTCCTGCCACCAAGTGGTGCCTAATGTAAGGCTTCATATCGGGACAGCACAGCTCCACCTGGTAAATAATTGGAAACAAGACTTCCAACCTTTGATTTCTATTTTGAAAGGATTGTGTCCTCCCACGTATTCCTTATCTTTGATATTTCCATAGCCAGCTTGCTGCTTCAGAAAAAAAAAGTTCAGTAGAGGGCGCTGTGCGTCGATGACTGTCAAGTCGATGTCCCTCGAAGGCCTGCATCTCGATGTCGACCTCATCAGTGGCATAAATGGTTGTGCGCAGCGTCCGTTGCTCAGTTCTGTTTTTCCGTGCTTCATGAGCTTCAGGAACGTGACGCTCGGTTCTGTGAAGAGAACAAATTCTTCAAGTTTTTGTCTAGAAAACCTTTGATTCCTCAATACGAGATGATTTCTTCGTCGGCTCCATCTACGCCCCGATCCGGCTTCAAAAAGTGTCAAGATTGTGGGGCAAAGATGTCCTTGACAGACCTGAACAGGGACTGTCTATGGTGCTTCGGGGCAGAGCATCCCTGTGCGGAGTGCGAAGAGTGCCTATCGATGACGGCGAAAGCCTTAAGGAAGCGCTGAGGGAAGCTGGAGACAGGTAGGCCTAAAATATCCATTACCCCTACCAAATTTACCTCAGACGAGTCGACACCACCGTCTCCTCAACGAAAAAAACACTCCTGATCTAGATTTCAGAGCGGATTGCATCACTCATCCGCTTTGAAGCACAGCAAAAAAAGTCATCACAGATCGCCTTCCACATCATCCTCCAGTTCACCGGAGAGAGTAACATGCCCTACCAAAAAATAGCTCCCTGGCTCAGTGGGAGGAATTTCATTAAAAAATGATGAAGGTGTTCGAGAATGTGGCCTTGCCCCCTCAGAGACACCCAGAGGCGATAACCAAGGAGAAAAACCTGGTACAGACAAAAGCCATGAGCCATCGACCTCGGCAAGACATACTCCTTGAGCGTGTGACAAACCCTGGAGTCGAGTCAAAGCCTTACACATCAACGCCTTTGGCACCTCTGTTGAAAAAAAGATCTTCGACGCCTCGTACGTCGACCCTATCGACACCAATAACTTCGATCCCCTTGACGACTTTGTCGAAGCTGTTGTCGATTCAACCGACGTCATTGAGGCCAATCACAAATCCATTGAGGTCACTGACGTCTACATCGACTGCGATAAGTTTAACCCCTCCTGTAATGACTGCCATAGCTCCTTCCTCATTGGAAAAGAGCTACACATCACTACCAAGCTCTGATTATTTCAGAGCTTTATCCTCAATTTATGAGGCGGGAGAGGATTCAGATACAGAAATACAGAAAGACCCTTTGGTCTAGAATGTGTTAGACCTCACATTCCAGAAGAACTAATTTCAGCAGAGGTCAGATTGAAAGATCTGCAGGATTCCTTGCAAGAAGCAAGCAGAATAGCTACCTCCCCAGAGATATATTGAAACAAGCCTGAACCAGGGGAACATGCTGAGAGTAACTATAGGTCACTCATGAACAGGGTCATGGAATATATGGGGTGGTCTAGGTCTGCACCACTATATGAACAAGATGACCTCACAGACATTCTTGATAGAGGACCACGAGAAGATCCTATAGTACCCTTTCACAAGGCTTTACAGAAAAAAGTGTCCAGCAATTGGGAAACGCCAGAGGTTATTCCTGCAGTCAGTAAGAAACTGTCAACAAAATATAGTGCTTCATCTGCAGACCCTCCATACTTCTCTAAACATCAAACCCCAGAAAGTTTGGTTGTTCAAGCTGCAACTTCGTCAGGAAGACTAACTGCATATCCCACAATCCCGCAGGATTGTGATGATAAAAAGGTTGACGCCATGGCCAAGAAAGTTTTCTCGCCATGCAGCATGGCGCTAAAGTCTTCAAACGCCACATGCACACTGGCAAGATTCAGCCACACCCTTTGGGAGTGTGGTGCTTCAATGGGGGCTGACCGTCTCCCAGAAGGGAAGGAACGAGACGGTTTCTTGAATATTATCAATGACGGGAAGGATGCGATGTGTGAATCCCTCCAAACCGGTCTCGACTCTGTGGACAGCATCAGCAGAGCCATGGCAGCTAGTCCCACAATCCGCAGCTTTGTGTGGTTGCGGAAACCTGGATTTGCTCCTGATGTGCAATCCAGACTTCTGAATATGCCCTTTGACGGCAACCCATCTATTTGGTAAAAAAGCTAATGACAGTTTGGAGAAGTTGCAAACTTCCAAAGCGGCGGCCAAATCCTTTGGAGCTGCAATTGGACAAACTTCAAACCACCCCACAGGTACGCCCTGGAGGGGCGGTCCTTTCGCTATTACTCAGCATTCGGAAAAGGCAGAGGACAGCCAGCTCAAAGGGGCCAGAAACGATTCACCCATGGTGGACGAAGCAAGGGTACTAAAACCGTATCTGCAGGTGCTGCTTTACCCTCAGCATCTGCTTCAGCTGCCCCAAAACCCCTCTGAGGTCTTACATCACAAGACATCAGTAAGGGGCAGGTTAACTCAACATCTGACAGAATGGCAGGCTATTACTTCAGATGCTTGGGCATTGGAACCAATTGCCCAAGGTTAATGCCTGCCTTTCCTACACACACCTCAGAGTCATCCACCGGGGAACAACTCTTTGATGTTTCCAGATCCGCTCCTGATGTAGGAAATTTTCGACCTGCTAGTGAAAGGTGCTATAGAACCGGTACCCGCGGTGGAGATGATCAAGGGTTGATACTCCCCATATTTTCTAATTCCAAAAAAGGACGGAGGAATAAGACCCATCTTGGACTTGCGAGAATTGAACAAGTTCTTGATGGGTACACTTTCTCTGATCCTTCAGGCCCTCCAACTCCAGGATCGGTTGGTATCTCTGGACCTTCAGGATGCTTACTTTCATGTGCCAATACATCTGAAGCACAAAGTACCTGAGGTTCGCCATTGGCAGCACTCACTATCAGTTTCGGGTTCTGCCATTTGGGCTTACCTCCGCCCGAGGGTCTTCAACAAGCTAATGGCGGTTGTGGCAGCGAGTCTCAGGAGAGGGGGATTCACATCTACCCCTACCTGGATGATTGGTTGATCAGAGCAAGTTCCCCCGGAACAGCCTCGGAATCATCTAGATATTGTTTGTCACTCCCTCCACAGGCTGGGCTTCTCCCTCACCTTCAAGAAATCCCGTATGATACTACCTCAGAAACTCCCGTTTATTGGAGCAATCCTGGACACATCCCGGGGAAAAGCCTCGCCACCAGAGGTGAGGGCTCAAGACATTTTACAGATGGTGACAAAGTTCCAAAATGCCCAATATCTTCCAGCCTTCGATTTTCTGAGGTTGCTCGGCCTGATGGCATCCTGCATCTTTTTGGTGCCTCAGGCCCGCCTGAGAATGAAATCCCTCCAGTGGGCTCTCAGGGCCAAGTGGTCACAATTCTCGGGAAAGATATCTCCTTCAAATACTGAACAGAGTTGCTGTGGACCTTCAATGGTGGGCTTCTCGAGAAAACCTCTTGAAGGGAGAACCCTTTTGGCAACCATGGCCGGAGATAACAGTAGTGACGGACGCCTCACTCACGGGGTGGGGAGCCCATACCAACGATTTGACCATCAGCAGTCATTGGTCTCCATCGGAGTCCAAACTACACATCAACCTTTTATAGCTGAGGGCAATCAGACTAGCACTGAAGGCCTTTCTGCCCTCTGTACAGGGAAAGAATGTCCTGATAATGATGGACAACACAGTGGTCATGTACTACCTCAACAAAAGAGGGGATTTAGGGTCACGACGACTGTGCAGAGAGGCAATGCAGCTCTGTTTTTAGCCAATACAAGAAGGAATCTCTCTGTCGGCAGTCCACCCAGCCAGAGGGATGAACACGGCGGTGGAAGCTCTGAGCAGGCAGAGCACAGTATCCCACGAGTGGGAACTAGCTCAGGAAGTCCTTCAAGAGATCTTTGCCCTTTGGGGTACCCCTCAAGTGGATCTATTCGCAACGAATGCCAACAGGAAGTGCGAGCTGTACTGCTCCAGGGAATTTCCCCCGAGAGGAGCTCTAGGGGATGCGTTTGTGGTGGACTGGGAATATCCACTCCTTTACTCTTTTCCTCCAGTCTGTGTCATTCCTCATGTAATAAGGGGGTTGGGAAGGTTCAGGAAAACCATGATCCTAATTACCCCGGATTGGGCCAGGAGAGTCTGGTATCCAGACCTTCTAGACATATCCATCTGTCCTCTGATTTGTCTTCCACAAAGAGAAGATCTTCTGTTGTGAGAGGAGGGTCAGGTTCTCATCCGGATACCAGGACTCTCAGCCTTCACGCATGGTTGCTGAAAGGCTGAGGTACAAAGTTTGGGACCTCCCGGACGACGTAATGGAGGTGTTGCTTTCGGCCAGAAGACCAGCAACCAAATCACTACACCGCTGCTGTTGGAACAAGTTCTGCAGCTGGCTTAGAGATAAAAATGTTGACCCTTTTTCATGCAATACATCAACGGTATTATCTTTCCTTTTACAAATAGCAAATGTAAGACTCCAGATCAGCACACTTAAGGGTTACCTAGCAGCGCTGTCCATTTTTAAACGCACTGCTGAGGAACCCTCATACTTCAAAATACCCTTGGTTATTCAATTTTTGAAAGGGTTGACCATTGTTTACCCCACAAATCCTTTTCAAGTCCCCCTGTGGGACCTAAATGTAGTCTTTACATTTCTAATGGGTACACCTTTCGAACCCCTTCATTCGTGCCTGCATTCATTACCTTCAAAACTGTTTTTCTAGTGGCAATAACTTCTGCACGGCGGGTGAGCGAGTTACAAGCTTTATCCTGCAAACCCCCTCACACTGTCTTTCATAAAGATAAAGTTGTTCTACAGGTGAAGCCAAATTTCCTCCCAAATGTTGTGTTGGAATTTCATATTACTCAAAAGCTAACCTTGCCTTCTTATCACCCTCCTCCTCATCCGGGGAAAGAGGGAGAAAGGTTGCACAGACTTGACCCAAAGCATGCTTTCAGCTTCTATATTAGCAGACTGGCAAAGTTCAGACAAACAGACCAATTATTTGTGGGATACACAGGCCACAAGCTAGGTCTAGCCATCACCAAGCAGACAATTTCATGGTGGATTATCCTAACATTTATAGAATGTTACAAATTGGCAGGGAAGGACCCTCGAGAACATCTGAGGGCTCATTCTTCCAGGGGAAACACAGCTTCATCAGCTATGCAATGGGGGGTTCCGGTAAAAGACATTTGTGCAGCTGCCACATGGTCGTCTGATTAATATTTTATTTCTATTGCGCTCGTACACAAGTGTTTCAGAGCGCGACAAGGCAAGGGAGGGGGATCAGGGGAGAACAAAACCGCGATCTTACTAGGCCCAGTGACATTGAGAACATGCAAGTGTATGGGAGAGCGGAAATGGAAAAGTGCATGGAAGGGGGGGAGAAGTGGAAAGTGCGAAGCATAGGAGAAACAGATAAATAACAATAAATAAATAATAAAGGCAACAAACAGTGGTAGTGCAGCCAGCAATTTGCAAGTGCTAGGTTTAAGGCAGCAGACAGGGTAGGTCTGATAAGTTCAGGAAGAAAAAAAGGGGGGGGCTGTATGGGTACAGATACAGACCCCAGTGCAAGGGGTAGCCCGGAGGCAGTGCGGGAGGGTGATGGGGTGAGCAGGTACCTGGGCCCGGAGGACAGAGGGTGGCCAGGTGCACAGTGCCAAGAGAGAACAGGTCAGCAGGGGAGAGGGGGAGCAAAGGCAGAAGAAAAGTCGAAGGTCTTGAGGTGGTACTTCCGGAACCGGAGATGGTTCTCCTCAAGTTTTAGAGTGACAGGGAGGCTGTTCCAGAGGGCGGCCCCAGCCGAAGACAGATCTACCCCCAGCTAGTTTCTTTGAAAAACGACTGACCCTGAGGGAGTTGGAGGTAGAGGAGCGCAGTGGTTGAAGTGTACGAAAAGAAGTAGTGGAACTATGTTCCGTGCTGGCCTGCACCCACTCCCCACAAACCCCATCACCATGTCCAATACACAAACCCAAACACTTGCACCTGCTGTTTAAGGGAACATTCAGTGCAGTGCACTGAAAATGCAAGTTTCAACTTCTTCCTACACTTTTATTTTAAAATGAAACCATTCCGGAACGGTTTCTTTTCAAAATAAAAGTATAGGAGCTGTAAAAGGCAATTAAAAAAAGTAGAGGAGCACCACTCCCGACCGCACCCACTCACTTCGACCACTGGAGGAGTGAAGAGCTCGAGAGGGGAGGTATTTGCGGAGGGATAGCTGAAGGTATTTTGGACCCAGGCCCCAGAAAGCCTTGTGGACAATGCAGACGGTTTTGAATTTAATCCTTGCATCCACTGGGAGCCAATGGAGAGATTTCAGAGCTGGAGAGATACGATCCCAGGGCTTGAGGCCAAGGACAAGTCTTGCAGTCCTGTTCTGGATAAGTTGCAGAGGGCGTAGAGTAGAGGCAGGTAGATTTAGAAAGAGGCTGTTACAATAGTCCAACCTAGAGAGAACCAGAGCTTGGGATACCTTGAGCTTCTGAGGGAAGGAGAGGAAAGGCAGAGTACCTCTTAGGAGGTGCAGTAGGAAATTTGACTTTTTAGAGACCTCAGAGATGTGGGCGGAGAAGGAAAGGGTGGAGTCAAAGATGACCCGAAGGTTCTTAGACTCGCAAGTGGGGGTAGGAGGAGGGCCAAGGGAGGCCGGCCAGAGAGTGAGGGGAAAAGGATGGTGAAGGTGTGCCGATGTGAAGGCTCTCCGCCTTGCTGGAATCCTCCTGTGCCCTCAACTCCTTCCAAATCCTATTATACTCGGCAACTTCATGAACACCCCACCCACATTCCCCAACACAAGAGAGAACAAATGCAGTACACGCATTGGAAGGGGCTGGGCAGCAGCCATAGCCACATTATGCCATTTTACGATTACTTCATGTAATAAAGTCATTTTGTGCAGGTTTTAGTTTGTCTGATGGAAATAGGAGTCAGTCATTACCCTTAAGGGATATTGCAGGCCACTCTTAGGTGAGGGCCTAGGATCACTTAACTGGTCTCAGAGGAAGTCCTCCGCCACCACCAGGCCCTTGAAGAAATGTGTCTTGCCATTTTCACCTTGCTGTAGTGTCATAGCTTCCCGTTTAAGCTTAGGTGCATTTTCTTCCACTTCCCCAATTCTCTGTTATGCACCCTTTGCCTCCACTTTATTTACAAGCACATCCAACTTTAATCCCATAGTATCAATATTGGCCTTGATCGCTTGTAGGGCTTCTGCCACATCCCCAACAGGAGCAGCCAGCCGCACTCCAGGCCCCGCTGCCCCAAATCAGGTACCTGCGGTGTGCAGATGTCTCTTTTTGCTTGTTTGTTATTACCCATGCCTCTCAAGCTAGGATGCTCTCACAGCTTTGGTATTACGGTCACCCTATTTTAAGTATTCTTGTTAATCTTCTAGGGTGCTTTACACTTTTTTCTGAACATTCGTGTTCTCAGACCACTGCTTATTTCAAGTTTCACTGGGCAGAGATACTGTTAGTTTATTGCGTGCACGGTGGGTGCCGCTATTGGCACTGCAGTTTTTACAGTAGAGTTGTTATCTGGCCAATACAGAGGCTAGCATCTCCCTGAACTCTCATGGTGCTTCCACTGCTAGGCAGGATTGATGCAAGGCAAGGTTTTCCTCAGGTGCTGCCGCATGGACCTCCCTCTTCCACACCAAGCATTTCCGATCTGGCAGGATAACTGCAGTGGCGCCACAACCCGGCAATACCAGCAGGAACACTGATCGGCTTCGGTGTATCTTTTCCCCGATCCCTCCGGGCGACACCTAAGTATCAGCCGTTATGGTGTCAAAACGGTGCCTGCTCACTGGACCTTGCAATCTCAGAAGCCGCTAATGCTATATTTCATGAGAGGCAGCAGCATCCCTTATGTCACCATCTACTGACGCTGTTAACGCTGACTACCCCATGCAAACCGACAGGCCTTTGTTGCACATATCAGCTATACACCCTCGAAGAGCGATGGTCTTCTCTGTGTTGCATGCAAGTCAGGGGGCCTCTTCCTGTATTTTTACCATTCCTGGTACAGTGAAACCTCAGAATGTACTTGAAGTATGTGGACTCTCCACAGAGCTCTGACACTAGGTGGCCATCTTGACTGCCACACAATGGTGCCCCGCATGCAGTCTGTCTTTGTGTCCCCGAAATAGCTCGAAGGTCAGCCTCTGAGAGGGTGTCGAAGAAGATTTTTTCACAGTAACCAAAAGATCAAAAGAAGATCCAGCTGTGTCTGGAAGTTTGAGAGGGCTTGTGTGGGGCTTCAAGTTAAGATCAGCCAATCGCCCAGCTAGGGGGGTGAACGTCTATGTTCCCAAAGTCTGAGGTTGAAAGTGATTGCATGATAATGGTCAACAAATGCAGCATTTAGTTGAGCCCAAATTGCACAACCTTGTGCTAGTACTGTTGAACCTACAGGGTTAGCCCGATAATATTTGCAACAAGGGCCCCAAATTGTAACATGAAGCCAAACATTGTTAAAAACCCACATCATAAATCCAAACTCCTTGTTATAGAGAGGACTGAATCTGTGCTAGAGTTACCATCGTAGATTTCTGTTGGGAAAGAAAGGATCAAGTGGAAACGATCTAAAGAGTAAACAGGCCACCTGGTTCTTGTTTTGCACCACAAAACATTTTGAAAACGAACCCAACTCACTCTCTGAGAAACCGCTTAAGCAGGGATCCGGAGTAGCTTTTTTGCCTCTAAAACCAGGGTTTGCTAACCTTATTTGTGAGCACTGCAAGAGGTTTTGCATCTACAATGGAAGTCTTCCGCTTGGCCAGCTTCTTATCAGTAGAACAATGGAAGAAGTCAAGACTGTCAAAGGACAAGTCAAAGATGATGTCCTCAGTACTGAATACGCATTAAGCTGCCCTCACCATGCTTGTTGCCTCTTGTCAAGATCTGTTGGCATGCTGTGTACTATCTAATCAATGTAATGTAGATTCTTGTTGGATTTGACCTGAAGATTGTCCATCCACCTTGGGAAAATGGGAGCCAAACTCTGCCAAGTGATTGAACAGTTTGAAATTTCCAACTGCCAAAAATGCATCTGCATTTGCCTGCCATAGATGTAGGTATAGCTTAGCCCCAATGGAATCCAAACCCCTTTTTATCCTTTGATAGAGAAGAACAAGTTACTTACCCATGGTAACGTTCTTTCGACTGGATGTTCCTCCCATGTATTCCTTATCTTTATATTTCCATATCCAGCTTGCTGCTTCGGAAAAAAACATTTCAGTAGAGGGCGCAGCGCATCGACGACTGTCGATGTCCCTTGAAGGCCTCTGTGTCGATGTCGATGCCATCAGTGGTATAAATGGTCACGCGCAGCGTCCGCTGCTCAGTTCTGCTTTGAAGAGTTAGGTATTGTGTAGGATGAGACAGCAACTACCCTTGAGGGAGCACAGACTGTAACTACAAGGGAAGATTTACTGCGGGAAGGATGGGAGGGGCGATAAGGAATATGTGGGAGGAACATCCAGTCGAAAGAACGTTACCATGGGTAAGTAACTTGTTCTTCGGAAAGATTATGTCCTCCCATGTATTCCTTATCTTTGATAGACTCCCAAAGCAGTGAAGTATAAAGGAGGAGAGAGTAACATTTTTATCCTTTAGGCATGCATAGAATGCAGTACTGCCTTTCCAAATTTAGTTTCCTGGCTAGAGGAGGAATCCAAGCTATAGAATCTAGCAAAGGTGTGTGCAGACTCCCTTTCTGGGCAAACCCCTGGAAAAGTTGGCCATCTCTCAGCTTAACCTTCATTCCAATTCTGTTGGCTGTCTCCATGACCACCAGTCTGGCTTCAGAGCTGCCAGAAGCACGGAAACTACTCTCCTGAACATCTGTGAAGATTTGCTCTCCATCTTTGACTCTAACATTCCCTCTGTCCTCATCCTCCTCAATCTCTCTTCTGCCTTCGACACAGTCAACCATACCATCCTACTCAACTTCCTCTGTGAAAACCTGGGTATCACTGATCAGGCTCTGGCCTGGCTGACCTCTTTCCTCTCACACTGACCCTCCCAGGTCCAACTTGGGCCCTTCCTTTCATCTATCTTCCTCTCTACCAGTGGTGTTCCCCAGGGGTCTAACCTCTCGCCCTGGCTTTTTAACCAATACCTGGCAACTCTCGCCCACTGCATTGCCACTTTCTGCTCAAATTTCCAGTGCTACGCTGACAACACTGAACTCATTTTCAGGCTACCCTCGGCCACCTCCTCTACCTCTCTCATCTCTGATTGCCTAACTGCCATTCAAGATTGGTGTGCCGCCAATGATCTTTGTCTGGTTCTATGCACATGGTTCCGATGCACCACCAGAAATGTGAACATTATTGAATGCATCTATTGTATACTTAGATGAATGGGGTGACTAGTGGAGCACTGCAGAATTGTATAATTATTTCAGGGAATACACATGGGGTGGAAGGTTAGGCAGCTATTAGAGTGTGTCAGTAAACATGATGTTCATATCCCTATGCTGCAGGAGACGCACATATGTAAAGCAAGTAAGGTGGCCCTAGCCCCGAATTGGGCAGAGCACAGTCACTATCCATCATTTGGTGAAGGGGGATAGCTCGGGCAACACGTTGCAAGACAATGCAGCGCAACACAGGATCGAATCCCGATCCCGCGCTTAGAAACCAATCTCTGGTATTAAGCGGGTTATAAAATAACTATTATTATTATATGAAGCAGGCTGCAAATGGGCTGCAACGTTTATATGGAAATTAGTCAATTTTACTGTTGAACTATAACCAAAAAGTGATGGATGGAAGGTTTTGAATACATCTCGACCACCGGCACTGATCTGGGTAACCTTCCACATCATTATTTTTAGCCCGTCTGCGCCATTGCAAAAAGGGTTCAGCCATATGGAAATCATTCAGGTACTGCCACCAATGGGAGTAGCCCAGCCCAAACCGCTAGGCCAGGTCCCCTCTTCATGGAAACAGAAGCAACCCCAGACATGTTTCAGTCTTTTTGGGCCTCATTATTGAGGTACAGCGAGCAAGGTACCCACGTCTGGGCCTACCCTCTCTCACATAGGGAGACCCACTATAACTCCAAAAAGTAATGGGTGGATGGCTTTGAATAAATCTGAACCCCTGGGACTGCTCTTGGCAACCCCACACACCACCATTTTTGAGCTCATCTGCACCATTGCAAAAGGGGTCCAACCGTAGGCAAATCAGTCACGTACTGCCACCAATGTTTTACTGTTGAAAACAGGAGGCAGATGAGGATGTTATTGACCTGTTGCTCATGGGTCTGGGTGGGAGATTTCAATTTTGGGATAGACGTCGAGGAGGGTAGGGGCACTATAGCCAAGAGACCTAGGCTACAAGTCACTATCAAACGGTATGACCTAGCAACACCTTGACCTTACTATTACGTATTGAGGCGTATGCACCCTCAGATGTGGGAATATGCATTTTTATCTTCTGTGAATGAAGCTCTGTCACAAATACATTATATAATGTATTGATGTTATCAATCCTGTGAAAACAAAGTGCATGACTGCTACATTCTCTCAAGGATATTCTCGGAGCAATCCCCATTTGTGGTAGAATGCATGATAGACACTGAGAAACAGAAAGGTAGGATTTACCAATTACAAATGATGTGCTGACCGAGCCAGCATTTAAGGGATTGACACTGAGATCAGTGTTTTTTTTTTTTAATAACGCACAGTCAGTGGAAGAAGATGGGCATGTGTTATGTGAGACATTTAAATGCCATCTTCAACGAATTTGCATTGTAAGAGAAGTGTGTCTCTTAAAAGAAGCTAGAAAGCAGCTGTGCGTTATAGACGTGAAGTTAGAGGGCTACAGTTAAAGCATGCTGAGACAAAAGATTTGACACCTTTGGGTGAGGTAAAGGCGTACGTTAAAATAGTTAGAGAAATAGCAGATCTAGAAATTAGCTATCTGGATTGATACCAGAATTGCAGACAATTTGGTGAACAAGATAGACCAGGCAGACTGCTCGCGCGGCTGACCAGTCCAGAGAGGTGACCGATAAGAATAATTGCAGTTAACTAGGCTCTTCTAGGCTAGAAGCAGGATCTAAATAGCTCCCATCAATTCCAGACCCTGCACTTATTGAGAGAGGCGAGTAGCTTACCTAATGGCACTAAGACAGCATTGATCACTGTACTGTTAAAGGAAGGCAAACTATCAGACATTATCTCATCATACAGGCCCTTTCCCCCTGATCAGTACGGACAATAACATTCGCCAAGCTCCTGACCAATAGACTACTCTCGCATATTCCGAATCTGACAGCCTGACCAAGCGGGATTTGTGCCTGGGATATCTACCCACCACACTGTTCACAGGACATTTTCCATACTAAATAACGTAGAGGGGTCGCTCATGCAGGCAGCATTCTAGAGGCAGAGAAGGCTTTTGACTCGGTGGAGCAGAAGTACCTCTTTGAGGTGTCGAGGAAATCGGGCATTAGCTACAACATTCTCTATGGTAAGAATATTGTACGCCAGGGACTAATAGAGAGGCATCGAGTCCAATTGTTCCATAGAGAGGTGTGCACTAGAGATGTCTATTCTCTCCCTTACTGTTCCCTTCCACAATAGAGCCCCTTGCCTGCGAGCTGATAAAGGCACATTTAGGCAGAGGAAATCAAATTGGCACGAAGAACATAGTCTCTCTTTATGCTGAAGACTTATTTATGTAGATTAAAAACCAACAGGGGGCTCTCCATGTGATAGTTTTGAACTTCAGTACATGCTGCAGATCAGCGCTCCTCCTGCTCATAGAGCAGGCCCAGTGGGTGGATAACGCATGTACGTTTACAGAGGTGTGAAACAAGCAGCAAGTGCCTGCGGTCTGGATATCTACAAATGTCACTAACCTACTCTGGGAGAAATACATCAAGACACTCAAGCTATTTGACAAGGAGGTTGAGCGATGAATATCCTTTCCAATTTCTCTGATGGAAAGGGTCTCCTTAATAAAGATGATGCAGGAGCCTTCATTCCTTTACATTCTCCCATGCTGGGTATTTTAAATGGCTGAGACAACTGATTACTGGTCCCGTACAGGCAGCGTGCAAAGCTCATATTGCTAGAAACAACTTAGGTTGCTGTATGAGAGTGGTGGGCTTGCAGCTCCAGTTCTCGAGAGGTACCACAGAGTAGCACAGGCACAGTCAATGACCTGGTAAAACAAGTACCCTAGTAATTTGTATTTGAATGCGTGTCCTCCAACATCTTCCTCATCTTTGACATGTAATGTCCAGCTTCAGCTGCTTCCGAAAACTTTTTCAGCAGAGGGCGCTGTGATTCGATGGCATCGAGTCTATGTCCCTCGAAGGCCTCCGTCGAGGGTGACGTCATCAGAGGGTATATGTAGCACGCGTGGCGCCCGTTGGCCTCAGTTCCGTTGTTCCGCGACATCATTTGCTTCGTTAATGAAATTTGGCACGCCTCATTTTGTGACAGTGTGTTACAAAACTTTTCGATATGTCTTCATCTTCGACTCCATCAATACCGAAGTCCGGCTTCAAAAAGTGCCGGGACTGCGGGTCCAAGATGTCTCTTACTGACCCGCACCGTATCTGTATCTGCTTGTGGTGTCTCGGGGAGGACTGTGATACGTTGAGTTGTTCCAAGTGTCAGTCCATGACAGGAAAGGCTTTGAGGGAACGGAAGGGGTAACTCCACGTAGGAAAAATCCCCAAAACCCCTAAACCCGACCCGCTAAGCCTTCGACCGACGAGTCGAGAGGTGACTCTCCTCGAGGAAGAAGGCCATGAGCTCTAGGTGCAGGAGTGGCTTCCACCGCTCATCGCCATCATTGAAAAAGTCAAAGAGAAGGCACCGGAGGTCGCCTTCGTCGACTTCTTCGTCCGATACCTCTCCTGAAAGGGTAGCTTGCCCTACGAAAAAATCTACCCCAGCTGAATGGGAAGCTTTCCGATCAGAAATGCTGAACATTTTTGAAAAGCAAGGTCATGCTCCTACTGAGTCTTCAAGGGAAGCCGGTATCGACAAGTCTCGCCCGAAATCCTGCGCACCTTCGAACCCGGGAAAACGGCCTGAAAAAATATTGGAGCCCTCGAGGCCCGATTATAAGCACAAGGAAGAGTCGAGGTCCTCCACGCCATCGAGACCATCGACCCCGGCGGTGTCTTTGATGCCTGCCAGGCCCTCAACGCCAGTAATGACATCGACGCTGAAACCTTAGGCGCCGACATTGATGCCAAAACCTTTGCAACAGCTGCGCCACATACGCCGGCTGTTACTTCGAAGCTGAGCGCCCCTTCTTTGTCGGTGCCAATAAAGCCTTTGTCGCCATCGAAGCCTATAACTTCCAAACCCGAAAAAATGTATACTCCTCTTCCCAAAAAGGACTTTTTCAAATCACTCACTTCAATTTATGAAGATAAGGAACGCTCTGATGAAGAAGATGCTCCTTTTGGGTTGCAATAGGGAACACCCAATGTGCCAGAATGTTTTATATCAGATGAGTCCAGAATTAAGGACTTGCATAACAATTTACAGTCTGCAAGTGGAGTTGATATTTCACCCGAACTGGAGTTTGGAAGACCTGAGCCTGGCGAACATGCCAACGTTTCATACAGGCAACTCATGTCCAAAATTGTAGAGTACATGGGATGGAGTAGACCACCACTCCCTTATGAACAAGATGATCTAACCGATATTTTGGATAAGGGTCCTCAGACTGACCCTGTTTTGCCCTTCTACATGGCATTACAAAAAAGGGTGGCTACAGACTGGGAAACTCCAGAAGCCAATCTGGCAGTTAATAAGAATCTGACAACACAATACCACCCCTCCAGTAGTGACCCCGACTACCTGTCGAAACACCCCACTCCAGAGAGTCTGTTGGTGAAGGCGGCTACAGCTACTTCAAAACAGGCAGCATAACCTACCATCCTTCTCATAGGGATGACAAGCGTGTAGATCCGCCTTGCCCAACCTGTCTGAATGTGGGGCTGAATCATTAACTTCTTGTCATCCAGTGGGCCAGCGAGCCAAATTCAACGACCTCACCGAAAGCAGTATCACATTAGAAAGGGATATTGTGTGACCGTTGACACAATAGCATTACAGGCAGTGATATGCCATCCAGTCCCAAAGATAGCTTTTGGTGTCCGGAGCTGTGAGTATCTAAGGGGACCCCTCCATCATAGATGATCAAAGGTCAGTGGTTTGTGACCTTTCAGTGTAGGTGTTAATATTCTGAAATAGTGAAGCGACCGAGAGTAGCGAGGGGCCTATAAGGATCTAGGGAGGGTTTGGGGGTAGAGGGTACCCCCCTGCAAGATAATTTTCAAATAGGAGGTTGACGTGGTACATTTTACAGCAGACAGACGGACCAAAAAGCCATATAGTTTACAATCCGCTCTAAAGGGTAACATGAACATTTCATATGACCAACAGCATGCAAGAACATTTTGAAACACAACACATTTTAATGATCAATGTGTCCAAAGGGTAAGCCGGCACTGCCACTGATGTAACACATTTTCATGCTGGTGGGCAAAGGCATAATGAAAATGTGCTGAAAAGTGGTACTGTTGGTAACTTGCATCTATTGGGGTTTTTCATATGTAAACGTCCAAAACTGATTGCAAACTGTGAGGCTTTTTACCCAGTTGTCACAGAAAGTGCTGTAAAATGCACAATTGTAAACTATTATTTTAAAGCAGTAGGCTGGGGGTCAGGAAAGGGGGTGTGGAAGGGCAAATGGTATATGCCCCCAGCTTAACATCAAATTATTTCCAGTGAGCCCTTGGGCTAAGTAACTCTACGGCCCACTCCCAGTTCTAGAAACAGAGTCCGTGCTAAACAGAGAGTGCACTGGATGGTGAAAGTTAATACTGTTGGGCTACATTACAGTTCTAGGCTATTTTGCTCCAGCCCTGCCAACTCGCACAGGGAAAGTTTGGACGCGGGGATGATACATTGCGCCGGTGACGCCTTCCACTTGTCATGGGCAGTTATTTATTTATTTATTTGAATCAGTGAGTGGTCATTGTGTGCACACTTCAGGCGACTTGTGCAAACCGGCCACAGGAGTGCATTGCCAAAAAGCTCATGTTGCCCAGACTGATCTGTCTTCCACCACGTGTTTACCGTACTGTGAAAATGGCAGCGTACAATACATGGAAGAGTTCCTAAGCTCTTGCCTGAAACACCATTTGAGGGACTGACTTGCCCCTCATTCACGCACCTCTCACCCCACCCACCTCCAAAGCCCTCTGGTCGCTTATCACGAAAAGTAAGTAACTAAGGTTAATACTATCATCTGCCATTAACCGTACTTACTTACTTTTGGTAAAGATCCACATGTCCTCAGCAACTGGTACAGATAGTCCTCCTACTGTTGTACCTCGAATCAAGAATACCTGCATATGCACAGATAACCTCGGGTTAAGGGGCGCTATAGAAATAAATGAAACAAACAAACAAACGCAATCTTATGACTCGCATTCCCTTTATTAAAAAGTATTGGTGAAACGCTTCACTAATACTTTTTTTTTTTTACTGCAAACAATCACTTTAGAATCTAAAGTTAATGTTTGCAGGGGAGAACACAGCATTTTCTCCAGAGTTCGCCTACGAGAAAAGTCCACGCACCACACCGTCAAGCCAATATGAACCTCTCTAGACAAGGCACAGGGAATACACAGTCCTGCACAATAGAGTCACGAGGTGGGAACGCCACTTCTGCCTGCCTTCATGTAGCTCAAAGCTCAAATGCAGCTGTGGGTGTTTTACCCCTATTTCATTAGCTAAATCCGATAAAATAAAGCGATACAGAATGCAGTAGAAAACACATCACCAGAGCCTTGTGGTGGATAGGAGAACTTGAGGGGTGCATGCCTGTGTGTTTCAGCGTGTGCGTAGGGTGCATCATTGTTGGACATTTTGGGCAAGGGATGTGGGTCGTCTTTCATTGAAATATATGGTAAACATTGTGAGATCTATTCAACTGTAAAGGCTGTTATGGGATAGATTCGATTACAGTTCACAGGCACACACACACGTCCATCTTCTTCAACTAACACCCACTGCCTCAGAACTGCTACAGCGCTTACCTGCTTGTCTGTCGTTTGAAATGCAGTGTGATGCGCAGAAACATGTAGTGCGTGCGTTCTGCTTCCTTTTCCATCAGAACCTGCGTACTGCGTTCTAAACGTCAGGCACGCACAGGCTCGGACTGGCCTATAAGGCAATTGGGCAATGCCCGAACCAAAAATGCAAACCACTCGTGTGGGCCAGTTTGATATGTTACTTCACCATGCGCTAGTAGGCTTGACCAGGGTTAGTGCATGAATGTTCTTTAAAATGCACAGTTTTCATCACATTTTATTTAAAAAACTCCCCTTTGGGAACAGGGTGTCACAAAAGGAATTAATTGCGATTTGCAACTATGGGCCACTTTTTCATTGGTGCCCGAGACAATTGTATGCCCCAGTCCGACCCTGTGCACGCAATGAGGTCAGAGGTGTTCCCGCCCCGGAACTCTTTCCTTCTTCACCATGTCAACAGCCAATGGAAATCTGTTTTGGACTGAAGCCCTAGCATAGGTTTTAAAATGTGGTGTTGAGGGTTGCCTGGGTACAGGACAGTTTAGCAACTTGAACTTAGAGAGTGAGTGAGTCACGACTCCATGCCAGAGGAAATCATCTGGCGCAATGTGTTTGAGTGCAGTCGAGGAGATGCCCTGGACGACTGGCTGTGACGGTTATGCCTGGCTGTTAACAGTTAGAGTCAGACTTGGTGACATTTACCACAGACCGTTACCACAGTAATCGGAATCAATTATTTAGCTAATGGGCATTACCCTGTAGCATTTCATTTAACATTTCTTAAATGCATTGTAAAAGAGTCGCTACATTACTATTCTTTTGGCTGCTTCTATGCAAATACAGATTTTGATATATATATATATATATATATATTTTATTTCTACTTGGTTCAATTACAAAAAGAAAATATTGTAGAACCTTTACAAATTTTGATTTTTTTTAAAAACTGTTTCAAAAACAATATTGTGCACAGACTGTCAACTTGTGCACGGAATGTCATTTCCCACACATCAGACACAATCTTTCAAGCATGATCTGCCCTCTAAGTGGACCCTACTGACAGCTGTTTGTGCGCTTTGAAGGTTCCTCATTCTTGTTGGTTACTGATGGGAACCTGTGGTCCTTATTCGAGATGGTTCATCCATTAAGTGCTCTTTGATTGTTTGCTGTTGGGATACCAGCAGACAAATAAACTCGCTATGGATCAAAAGATCCCCCATTTTACCCCCATTATACTGAACAATGGCCTTTCGACATGCCCATGAAGCATGTGTTTGTTTTACGTGTGTGAGTGTTTACCTTGAGCCAGTTCAGAATCTGGTTGATGTTACGGTTACACTTATTAGCTTTCTTTTGGGGTATTTTAAGTGCTAGGAAGTTTGAGCTCGCAGATGAGGCGCAATTAGTTTGAAGCAGGCGATTTTAAATACCACTGCATATAAATGCCACTGTAGCAGTAAACGGTAGTAAAAAAAGGAACAGTCATATTCAAGATGTTGTCCCCCGTTTCTTACTTTATTGTATTCAATTGTTCATTTATAAATCGCTTAATACCAGCGAGTGGTTTTCTAAGCAGGGGGTTTGGATTCAAACCTTTGTTGCGTTGTGTCGTCGTTGTCTTGCTTACAAGACACACGTGTTGCCCCTGAGCTATCCTTACTCCCCTTGGAATCAAATGCCTGCTTGCTTGTCTCGCACATTTATCTTACCGAAAAGGTAAATTCCCGATTCGTGTTTTCCAAAGTATTTTTTATATCAAACCCTTGTTTTTATTTTATTAAATGACACTTAAATATTGTTTGTGGTTTTTCAAGTGTTGCCACTGTAAAGAAGCTACAAATGAACTATAACAATGATTCAAATGCACTAGGAGAGAGGGATGAAACTACGAAACCGCAGTGCTCTGTTTACATTTTGTTTTAGGACACACAGGCCACAGAAAATGGCTTGGTGGGCACATTGTGCCCACAGGATATATGTTTGACAGGCCTGGTGTAGATGGATGGGCAACAAAGGTATTTTCTGCAGGGAGCATGGCACTAAAAACTTCCAACTCCACTTATGCCCTAGCTAAATTTCATATACTCTGTGGGATTGCATGGCAGCAGAGCACATTCCTGAGGGGAAGAAAGGGATGGCTTTCTAGCTATTGTTGGAGACGGCAAGGAAGCGAAGTGTGAATCCCTTCAATTAGGACTGGATACTGCGGATAGCATCAGCAGATCCATGGCTACCAGAACTGTCGTGCGCTGATTTGCATGGTTGAGGAAGTCAGGGTTTGCACCAGATGTGCAGTCTAGACTTCTCAACATGCCTTTTGACGGGTCTCATCTTTTTGGCAGCAATGCTGACGAGAGCCTTGAGAAGCTGCAGACCTCAAAGGCGGCAGCCAAATCTTTAGGCTCTGCTGTTAGGCTTGCTCAGCTTCATCCTCAGCCTTTTCAACCTAGTGTACAACCTTGAAGGGGTAGATCTTTTCGGCTATGGTGAGCCCCAAGTGGATCTGTTTGCGACCGAGGTCAACCAGAAGTGCAATACGTACTGCTCCAGGGAATTTCTTCCAAGAGGAGCTCTGGGAGACGGGTTAATGGTGGACTGGGAGTTTCCACTCCTATACGCGTTTACTCCAGTCCCTGTCATTCCTCAACTAATAAGGAGGTTGAAAAAGTTCAGGAAACACATGATCCTAATTGCCCCGGATTGGGCCAGGAGAACGTGGTACCCAGACCTTCTGGACATGTCCATCTGTCCTCCAATACGTCTTCCAAAAAGAGAGGACCTTGTGTCGCGAGAGAAGGGTCGGGTTCTCCATCCAGAGGTCAATACTCTCAACCTTCACGCTTGGTTTCTGAAAGGCTGAGATATAAGGATTGGGATCTCCCGGATGACGTTATGGAGGTGTTGCTTTCGGCAAGAAGACCAGCAACAAAATCTTTGTACCGTTACCGTTGGAACAAGTTCTGCAACTGATGCAAGGAAAAGAATGTAGATCCTTTTCTGTGCAAGACACCAGATATTTTATTCTTCCTTCTATCCTTAGCCAATTTGGGGCTCTGGATTGGTACCATTAAAGGCTACCTAGCGGCGCTGTCCATTTTTAAACGCTCGTCTCTGATAGGGCTCACTAATGTGTACCCTCCTTCTCCCTTCCAGGCTCCGGTTTGGGACCTTAATCTGATTTTAAAGTTCCTAATGTGTGCACCCTTTGAACCCCTGCAAACATATCCTCTAAGATTATTAACCTTTAAAACCGTATTATTGATTGCTCTCAAATCAGCCTGCAGAGTTAGCGAGTTGCAGGCACTGTCAGTAAAGCCACCCTTTACAGTCTTGCACAAAGACAAAGTTGTCCTGAAGGTCAAACCTTCATTTTTGCCGAAAATCATTTCAGATTTTAATTTGAGCCAGAAAATTGTTCTCCCTTGCTTCTATCCTCTGCCTCACCCTGGTATGGATGAAGAAAGACTTCATAGGTTAGATCCTAGAAGATCACTAAGCTTTTACATTTCGAGAAATCCAAAATATGGTTTGATGATCAGCTATTCATAGGGTATACAGGCCACAAACTAGGTTAGGCTGTTACCAAACAGACCTTATATAGGTGGATAATTTTGGCAATTTCTCAGTTCTACAGGCTGGTAGGGAAAAGTCCTCCTGAAGGTTTGCAAGCTCATTCCACCACGGGCATGGTAACATCTACGGCCCTTCAAAGGGGGGGGGGGGTCCCTATTAAGAATATTTGTGATGCTGCAACGTGGTCATTAATACACACGTTTTCAAAGCATTATTCTCTGGATGCTTCCCATTCTCAAGAGGTTGCTTTTGGCAAGGCCCTTGAAAATGCTTGATTTATAAATTCTTCACCCTCCTCCAATCATAGTACTGCTTTGGGAGTCTGTCAAAGATGAGAAATAGGTTGGAGGACACAATCCAAGTTACTTACCCCTTGTAACCTTCTTTCAACTGGATGTTCCTCCAACGTATTCCTCATCGCCCTCCTAACCTACTCCTCTGTAGAATTTCCCATACTATTAAAGCTTCTGTTCCACCAAGGCTGAGTACTGTCATGCCCGTATTTATGGGCACCTTGGCTGCACGAGGAGGAGAAAAACAGAACTGAGGCCAACGGGTGCCACGCGTGCTACATATACCATCCGATGATGTCACCCTCGAGGTAGGCCTTCGAATGACATCGACTCAACACCATCGACTCACAGCGCCCTCTGCTGAAAAAGTTTTCCTAAGCAGCTGAAGCTGGACATTACATGTCAAAGATGAGGAATACGTTGGAGGAACATCCAGTCGAATGAACGTTACCAGGGGTAAGTAACTTGTTCTACTCCTATGGAAGAGGTTTGGCCCACCCAATGTCCTTACAAGCCATGCTGTACGGACATTGCTGCACTAGGGTGCTTTTCTCCCCCCACAGGATTCTCAAACTTAGGTGGCCCTGACCTACTACGCATTACTGTTTGCTCTGCATTGTGTTAAACTAGGGTGCTTTTCTCCCCCCGCAGGATTCTCAAACTTAGGTGGCCCTGACCTACTACGCATTACTGTTTGCTCTGCATTGTGTTAAACTAGGGTGCTTTTTCTCCCCTCGCAGGATTCTCAAACTTAGTTGGCCCTGACCTACTCTGCATTGTGTTAAACTAGGGTGCTTTTCTCCCCTCGCAGGATTCTCAAACTTAGGTGGCCCTGACCTACTACGCATTACTGTTTGCTCTGTATTGTGTTAAACTAGTGCCCTCCACTCAATTCCTGTCTGCATACTTGTGTCGTCCGCCTCCCCTCCTACTCCATGGTGCTCTCTATCTCACCTATCTACTCTAACTGCTTCTCTATTGACTATCCTGCTCTCCTCACTAAATCCGGTAGGAAAAAGTTTAAAAAGGACATCCTGGTCTCCAACCCAGGCCTCCCTATCGCTGACACCTACACGAGCGCCTGCTCCAAGGAAACTCTTACTGACATTCTCTTTTTCGTGCCTTCTCCTGACCTATGGACCCTTCACATGGTCGCTGTGCTCTCTCCTTTCTCCTCCTCTCCCATTAATGGTGGCACCCGTTGGGATGTCCTCTTGGCCCCTTTCCACTCCTCTAAGGCCATCATTAATGTCTATGCTAACGGGACCGTCTTGGTCCAAGGCCCTCAGGCCAACCTTCACCTCTTTGATAGGCGCCTCCCACGCCTCATCAACTTCCTCCCCGCTCCCGCTGTCCCCCTTCCTCTGTCCTCGGCTACCTTGCCTCTCCCCTCCCTCCCTGCCCCTGCTCTTGCTCCCTCCTCAACTCCTTCTCTAACACCTCCGCAGGGCATACCTCTGATCTGTACCCCTCCCCGGAAGTATTTTAAAGGTGGCAACCTTCTCCACATTGCCACTCTTAATGCTCGCTCTGCCATCAAGCACTCCTCTGATATCTGTCGCCTTCTTGAGGAACTGGACCTCGACGTCCTCTGTCTCACTGAGACATGGTTCACAGCCAGCTCTGCCACCAGCTTCGACACACTCCTACCTGACGGCTACAAGATCCTCTCCGTGCCCAGGCCTAACCGTTCAGGGGGTGGTGTTGCCCTTATCTTCCCTGAGTGGATTCCTGCCACTGTCACTCCTACGCAGACCTACTCCTCTTTTGAATGCCTTGTCTGCCGACTCTCTCTCTCTCCTAGCCATTCCCTTACCGTGGCTACTATCTATCGGCCACCTGGTCAAATTTCCTCCTTCCTCTCTGAATGGGCTGACCTCTCCTCCTCACTCCTGTCCTCAACCACCCAACTCCTCTTTCTCGGTGACTTCAACATCCACCTCGATGCCTCCTGTCCCCCCACTGGTCTCTTTCGCGAACTCTGCAACTCTCTCTCACTCTCTATTCTCCCGTCTGGGCCTACCCACTCTGCAGGGCACACTCTTGATGCTCTGATCTCTTCTGACCTTCCCCTCTCCCTCCCTCTCTCCACTCCTCTCTCCTGGAGCGATCACTTTCTCCTATCCTCCCACCTCTCCCTCCCTTCCCCACAGGCAAAGCCACCCTCTTCACTGCCACCCACCTTCTCGGTCATCCGACCCATGAAGCGCGTGTCAGTTGAGGCTTTCGCTGCTACCTTCTCGCCCCCTCCTCCCCCCTCGGCTGACTCCCACCCTGACACAGCCCTCTCCATGCTCTATTCCTCTATATCTGATACTCTCGATATCCTTGCCCCCGTCATGAGAATCCGCCTGAAGCCCAAAGCCAAATGTAACTCCTGGTATGACTCGGATCTCGTCACCCTAAAACGCAAGTGCAGGGTGGCAGAGAGGAAATGGCGTGCTTCATGTTCATCCTCTGACAAACTGGCCTGTCGCCTGCTCCAAAGGCAATACCGGCTCTCCGTTCTCACCAAGAAGAGAGCCCTTATCCAAGCCCGCATCTCTGAGGCATCTAACAACTCGGCCGAACTCTTTAAAATCTGCAAGGAGCTGGCCAACCCTGCTGCAGTCTCTACCTCTCCTGTCCCCTCCCAGGCCCTCTGCACTGCACTGGCCTCGCACTTCATCTCAAAAACTCAGGACATCCTGTCCTCGCTCTCCTCCTCTCTCCCCCCTCCCTCTCTTCCCGGCTCTTCCTCTTGCTCTCTTGCAGCCGCCCCTCCGCCCTCCTTCTCTGCTTTTCCACCTTTTTCTGCTGATGAGGTTTCCAGACAAGTCCGATCTATGAAAGCCTCGTCTAAACAGGTTCACCCCTGTTCCTCCAAAACCATCAAGGACCACATCGACTCCCTGGCTCCTGCCCTGGCTGTCTTTTGCAACCACTCATTCGCCTCTGGAGTCTTCCCATCCCCCCTCAAGCACTCCCTTGTGCACCCCCTCCTCAAGAAACCCTCTTCGGACCCCTCCTGCCCGGCCAATTATCGCCCAATCTCCATTACTCCCTTCCTGGGTAAGCTCCTGGAGAAACTGGCCATTTCCCAGCTTAACCTCCATGCTGAATCTGTTGGTAATCTTCATGACCATCAATCCGGCTTCAGAGCGGCCAGAAGCACGGAAACTGCTCTCCTGAACATCCGTGAGGACCTGCTCCTGAACCTCGATTCCAACACTCCCTGTGTTCTCATTCTGCTCGATCTCTCCTCTGCCTTTGACACTGTCAACCATGCCATCCTGCTCAACTGTCTCCGTGATAACCTGGGTATCACTGGTCAGGCTCTGGCATGGCTGACTTCTTTCCTCTCCGGTCGACCCTCCCAGGTCCAAATGGGCTCCTTCCTCTCTGACATCTTTTTCTCCACCTGTGGTGTCCCCCAGGGTTCCAACCTCTCTCCCTGGCTTTTCAACCAGTATCTGGCACTCCTTGCCCACCGCATCGCCGCTCTCTGCCCCTACTTCCAGTGCTATGCCGACGATACCCAGCTCATTTTCAGGCTACCCTCGGCCTCCTCCTCTCCTTCCCTCATCTCCGACTGTCTGTCTGCTATCCAGGAATGGTGTGCCGCCAATGACCTCTGCCTCAACGCCAGTAAGACTGAGATTCTACTCATCGGCACACCCACTCCCTCCTTCCCTGCAGCTCTCTGGCCGGCCTCCCTTGGCCCCCTTCCTGCCCCTACCTGCAAGGCTAAAAACCTTGGGGTCATCTTCGACTCCACACTCTCCTTCTCTCCTCATATATCTGACGTCTCTAAGAAGTCACACTACCAGCTGCACCTCCTCAGAGGTATTCTTCCCTTCCTCTCCTTCCCCCAGAAGCTCACTGTCTCCCGAGCCCTGGTTCTCTCAAGGCTGGACTACTGTAACAGCCTCTATCTTAATCTGCCTGCCTCCACTCTCCGCCCTCTGCAACTTATCCAGAACAGAACTGCGAGACTTGTCCTTGGCCTCAAGCCCAGGGACCGTATCTCTCCAGGACTGAAATCCCTTCACTGGCTCCCAGTGGCTGCGAGGATTAAGTTCAAAACCCTCTGCATTGTCCACAAGGCCTTCTGGGGCCAGGGACCTAAATACCTTCAACTCTCTCTTCCTAAATATCTTCCTTCACGAGCCCTTCGCTCATCCGTCTCCAACTCCCTCATGGTCAGCCGCTTCTCGAAGCAACGAGCTGGGGGTAGATCTCTCTCCGCAGCAGGGGCCTCCCTCTGGAATAGCCTTCCTGCCTCCCTGAAACTTGAGGAGAACCATCTCCGGTTCCGGAAGCACCTCAAAACCTTCCTCTTCGCTTCTGCCTTCTCTCTCCCTCTCCCCTGCTAAACCTGCTTAACCCCCCACTGAATTCAGCACTAAACCTGCATCTGGGCCACTCTCAGCAACCTCGGTCCAGGGCCCAGCCACTCTCCACTTGCACTGCCTCCCTGGCTCCCCGTGCACTGTGGGACTGTCACTGTACCCTACAGCCCCCTTCCCAGCACTTGCTCTGCACTTACCTCGCACTTGCCACCAGCTGGCCCTTTTTATTTATTATTTATTAATTATTATTTCTTACGCTACTTACCTTGTACTGCACTTTCCCCCCCACCTCCTCCCCTTGCACTTCCTCCTTTTCCCCTTACCTCTGCACTTGCGCGATCTGAATGACACCTGGCCTAGTAGGATCGTTTGTCTGTCTTCCCCTTGTTTCCCTCCCTCCCTGCCTCGTCGCGCCTTGAAACACTTGTGTATAGGCGCGTTACAAATACCATATCATATAAAGTGCTTTGGTTAAAGGTCCAACCCTGACAACCCTGACATACCACGTGGCAGGCAAAGAGCGAATTAGTCAACGCAACGCATGAGAGGGTTTCATACTCACTTAAGCTACCATTTCTTACAACCCCGGGAATACCTATAACATTTGACAAAGGGGTCCAGGATCAAATTGAAATTGTGCAGATTACTATGTGGGGCAATCTATTTTCTCCTGGGGCGTTCCTCCCACTAGAACAGATGAAGAAGGGAACGTGACTTAGTTGGTGATTTGTTACTATTTCCGCTTACAGCATACATTAAAATAAAACTTTCTAGACTACAGAAGGGAGACACAGACATCTGAGATATTGGAGATGCTAGTGTTTCCTACATCCACAACACATTCATTGACAAAACAATATTTTATGGCTTATTCTGGTGTACAATACAGCTATTATGCTCCAATTGGGCGGAGACAATTACTAATATTGAATGAAAAATAGCATTTACTGTTACATGTTTAGGGACCCAACACTGTCAAGGGGGATGGAGACCCCTTCCAACGCGTAGTAGGCCCACCAGGGTGTTTTGCCAGAGCCAGGCCTGCCCAGAGACGAGGCAAGTGAGTTCAAAGGGGCTCAGTCTCTGGCCCCTCTAAATGTGCCCAGATTCAAATGCAATTTTGCATGCCCGTACCTGCCCTATCCTGTTCTGGCCAGTATTTTCTTTCTTCCCTTTCAGGACTGCAGAGCTCCAAAGTTATTGAAGGAGAGCAAGAAGCACACAATCAATCCAGGAGTAAAGCTGCGATGAACAATTAACCAGCTGAGCATTGCGCGCTGCAGACTGGCGAATAAGCCGCTCAACATCGTGTGAAAATGAATTTGACAATTTTGGTCGCTGGCTGCCATTATGAAACTCCGGAAAACCCAAGTGTGAAAAGGGGGCAGGACTTAAGAGGCCCTTTTAATCGTTGAACCTGTGCAACCTGATCCTGAGGAAAGGGCGGGGATGCCCCCCAAGACACAGCAACATCAGCCTCATCACAGTCGCCCCAAAGGGATGACGGCTGGCATACAGACTCGCCGGTCGATAGCCCTCCAGAACAGACACAAAAACCCTCCCCTCGAGAGGACAAACTTGGCTTTTCATAATATGATTACAAAGGCCTGCCAAGAGTCTGGCCTAATTGCATCGGAGGACAAAAAGGAATGCTTCCTCTTTAATCACATGGGGAAAAGAAGAAAAGCAGTAATCTCCATACCAATTTTAAATTTGTGTATGAGAGGAAGGTCTAAAAACAATGAGACATACGTTAACCAAACCTGGTGTGAGGAATTCGACCATCTGCACGGTGGGTGTGCGCTCATCTGGGCTTTTTTGAAATGTTATATGAAATTGAATGATGATAGATCAACCTCTGGAAAATGTGTGGGGCTAATCCGTATACATTTTACTATTCCTACCGCACAACATCCACATAGACCTGTGTACTCTGGGTGGACACAGCCTACAGGTGCAGTCCTCCCTGTCACATGACACCCCGGAGTACATCAAGGCATCTCAAAAGTGGGAGGCCAAAACCTTCTTCCTGCCATGGCCAGTCTAATTAAAAACAAAGGTTCCATGGATCCGCCCAATATTTGTTGGCCTTGCTGGTGGCAGCTACGCATACTGATGAGAGTTTATTTAAGCAGGCCCACAAAAGACAGGAAACCCCAACACTGTTGATATGCATCTGTGCCAACCTGAAGCCAGCTCCCAACTCTTAGTATCAGGGCAGTGAAATGTCATGTCTGGTACAGCTGTTTATAGTAGGCAACCCCAGCATGGGGACCCCATTCTGAGGGTAGGAGTATGTGATTTGATGAAGACAGAAAGCCTGGTCTCGCCACATCTTCAAGGGAAACCTGCCCCTTTAATCATGAACCACAGAGAGCTTAATTAACCAGAGAGACTCTTTGATCCACAACAGACAGGAAGATGGGTGGGACTTAGTAGTACATGTATGTTTTCACCCCTTTACCTTTCCTGTTGCAAAGTACTCTGGTTATGACTTCATGTATACAGGAGATTTTTGGTGGGGATCCAGGATTGGTTCATTAAGGTAGGCTTAGCCTACACTAATCACTGGGGCCCATTTGGCTTTAAAAGAGGGTCGAGCCCCTCTTTTGGCAGATCATCTGAAGACTTTGCTAGGAGTAACAAGGCAAACTCATTTGGACCCTGGCTGAAGGTACAGTCTGCCTTACAGCTTCCGCTTGTGAAGGAAGGCCAGTATTTCCAATAGGGAAGCAAGATCCCTCCCCTAAACATCTCCCAATGAACTGAGGGAGGTATTGAACCCAGAGGACCCTCCAGTAGATTTTGTGAGGAATTCGACCAACCGCACAGGGAGAGCTTTCTCGTCTGGGCTTTTTGATTTTTGTTTATTTTAAAAGAATGATTGATGGAGATCTCAACCTTTGGAAAAAAGTGGGCCATTCCTGCACATATTTTCCACGCTCACTGCACAGCAAAGAAATAGTCATGTACTCTGGGAGGACACATTTTACCAGTGCTGCGCTCCCCTGTCATGTGTAGCTGACATCTGACAGCTGTGGGCACATCAAAACCCTCTGGCCGTGGGCAGCCTGATTAGCGTTTCAAAGCCCCATGGCTTTGCATCTCCATTGTTACAACTTGCTGGTGGCAGCAAATACTGATGAATGTTAATTAACAGGCCTCAGGAAAGGCATGGGTGCAGGAAGTGACAATGGAGACCAGAGACCAACACCCCTGTGTAATGCAATGTGTCAACTTGGTACTAACAACCCTTCTTGTTATGAAAGGGCAGTGAAGGTCCTGTCTGGAACCACTTCATTCAGAGCAGGGAAGTATGTGAATTGTAGGAGATGAAAGTCTGCGTGCAACTCCCTACTTCAAAGGAGGCCCATGTTGTGACCAAGCGCTGCATATGGCTTAGTTAATTTGGGGGACCTTTGATGTACATCATACAGGAAGATGGGTGGGACTTAGAAGTACATGTTGCCATCCTTCCCCTGTCTGTTGCCAAGCGCTCTGATTCTGACCTGAAGCATCACTGATGGTTGTTGGTGGGGACCCAGGTTTGTCTCATTTTGGTGGGCTGAGCCTGCACCAATCACTGGAACCCGTTTGGCTTTAAAAGAGGGCTGAGCCCCTCATTGATCAGTTCATCTGAAGACTTTGCAAGGTGTAAGCAGGGCTCATTTGGACCCAAGCTGAGGGTACAGTCTACCTTACATCTTTTGCCAGTGAAGGAAGGCCAGGAGTTCCAAATGGGAAGCAAGATCCCTCCCCTAATCATCTCCCAGGGAACAGAGGGAGATACCGGACTCAGAGGACCCATCCAGCAGCTCCAGAACTGGTACCCAGCCAGCGCACAGCGTGTCCTGCTAGTTTCTGACAGCAAGCTTCCTAGTTGGAAAAGCCAGAGAGTCTCTGGACAAAGGACAAGGCCGTTGCCTGTTAACACCCTCCTAAGCTTTGGCCCGTCTGCCTGGAAAGGATACGAGCCCTGCGAAGAAGCTAAGAGGAGTGCCACTCAAGCATCATCCAGCGTCCATCCTTTTAAGGACAATTTAAAGACAGTTGAGTCCTCTTACCGCATCCGGCTGCACCGCTGACTGTTGTCACTCTGCAGTCACCAGAGCCGTCCGAGTCGCCTTGACCAGCATTCCAGACCCATCAACCAGCACAGAGATAACGATTCTTGGCCCCCAGCCGCCGCGCCGAACAGCCTGCAGACGTCCGTCCAGCCTCGCTTAGCGAACTGCCTGCTGCCTGGTACCCGCAGCTGTCTCTCGCCACTGTCTCACAGGCTGTGAAGTACCCTGGAACCGCCTCAATGCTGTTGAGCACCAAGTACTTCTTCAGCACCAGGTACATTGTGGTTCTGCCCCCCCGGTCCTTCTCCGAAGGCCCCTAGAGACAGTTACGACCCTCTGCCCCTTTGGTGTTGAAACCAAATAATCTTGAACTAGAAGACTGATTACTTTACTAACTACCCTCCTGTCAGTACCCAGAGTGCATCCCTTTCCTTTGTGAAACTGTCTGTCATTGTGTGTTCCTTTACAGTGTGGGTTGTAATTGTAGTGTGCTAGAACTGTCTATTGTAGTAATAATAAAGTAGATATGTTTATACAAGCTTGACTGGACAGTCCCTTTTATCATTGGGTAATAATTGTATTTTCGCTGTGTTGCAACTAACCAACGATCCACGACCTTGCAGAGATAAGCCTGCTGTTCCGTCCACGTTACCAAAATTGGACAATGAGGTCTTATAATTTACTTGTATTCCAATCTGTTTGGATCTCTTCTGTTGTACTAGAGGTATGGGATTGATTGATGGTTTAGAAACCGATATTAATCCATGACCACTGGTACCCCGGAAGTTGATTCGTCACATTGGTGGCAAGCAGTTGAATCAGTTGGAGCCTTGCGCACAGCTTAGTCACCCAACAATAAAAGTACTTTTGCAGGCAACGTTTAGTCTCTGCTAGGTAATAGTGATAGTCATGGAGCTTGACATGGAGACTATAAAAGGCATGAGTGGGTGGACCTCTCCTCTTCCCTCCTGGTCTTGACCACTCAACTCCTCCTTCTTGGAGACTTCAACATCCACCTGGATGCTTCCTGTGCTTCCTCTGGACTTGTTTGCGACCGCTGCCACTCTCTCTAACTCTCTATTCTCCACTCTGGCCCGACTCACTCTGAATGTTCTGATCTCTTCAGACCTTCCTCTTTCTATCTCTCCCACCAGTCCTCTCTCCTGGAGTGATCACTTTCTCCTTTCCTCCCAGCTCACCCTCTCTACCCCTCAGGCCAAGCCACCTCCAGCACTGCCACCTACCTTCTCGGTTATCCGACCCATGAAGCATGTGTCAGGTGAGGCTTTCGCTGCCACTTTCTCACCCACCTCTCCCCCTTTGGCTGACTCACACCCTGACACAGCCCTTTCCATGCTCCACTCTGCTATATCTGATACTCTTGATGTTCTTGTCCCTGTCATGAGGATCCGCTTGAAGGCCAAAGCAAAGTGCAACTTCTGGTATGACTCAGACCTCGTAACCCTCAAACGCAAGTGCAGGGTGGCTGAGAGGAAATGGCGTGCTTCCGGTACATCCTCTGACAAACTGGCCTGCCGCCTGCTCCAAAGGCAATAACGGCTCTCTGTCCGCACCAAGAAGAGAGCTCACATCCAAGCCCGCATCTCTGCGGCATCTAAAATCGCTGCTGAACTCTTTAAAATCTGCAAGGAACTTGCCAATTCTGTTGCAGTCTCTACCTCTCCTGCCCCCTCCCAGGCCCTCTGCACAGCTCCGGCCTCTCATTTGATCTCTAAAACTCTGGACATCCTGTCCTTTCTCTCTTTCGCTAACTATCACCCAATCTCCATCACTCCTTTCCTGGGCAAAAGCCTGGAAAAGATGGCCATCTCCCAGCTTAATCTTCACACTGAATCTGTTGGTTGTCTCCATGACCATCAGTCTCGCTTCAGAGCTGCCAGAAGCACGAAAACTGCTCTCCTGAACATCCGCGAAGACCTGCTCTCCAACCTTGATTCCAACACCCCGTGTCCTCATCTTACTTGATCCCTCTTCTGCCTTTGACACGGTCAACCATGCCATCCTGCTCAACTGCCTCCGTGTTAACCTGGGAATCACCGATTAGGCCCTGGCTTGGCTGACTTCTTTTCTCTCAGATTGACCCTCCCAGGTCCAACTTGGGTCCTTCCTCTCCTCTATCTCTATCTCTACCTGTGCTGTTCCCCAGCAGTCTAACCTCTCTCCCTGGCTGTTCAACCAATACCTGGCACTTCTTGCCCAACGCATTGCCACTCTCTGCCCCAACTTTCAATGTTATGTGGATGACACTTGCTCATTTTCAGGCTCCCTTCAGCCACCTCTTCTCCTTCGCTCATCTCCAACTGTCTGTCTGCTATCGAGGAGTGGTGTGTCGCCAATGATCTCTGCCTTAATGCCAGTATGACTGAGATTCTCCTCATCGGCAAACCCGCTCCCTCCTTTCCTGTTTCTCTCTGGCTGGCCTCTCTTGGCCCTCTTCCTGCTCCCACATCTGAGGCGAAAAACATTGTGATCATCTTCGACTCCACACTCTCCTTCTCTCCTCACATCTCTGACATCTCTAAGAAGTGACACTACCAGCTGCACCTCCTAAGAGGTATTCTTCCTTTCCTCTCCTTCCCCCAAAAGCTCACTGCCTCCAGAGCCCTGGTTCTCTCCAGGCTGGACTACTGCAACAGCCTCTTTCTAAATCGGCCTGCCTCTACTTTCCGCTCTATGCAACTCATCCAGAACAGGACTGCAAGACTTGTCCTTTCCCTCAAACCCAGGGATCATATCTCTCCAGGACTGAAATCTATGCACTGGCTCCCATTGGCTGTGAGGATTAAGTTCAAAACCTTCTGCATTGTCCACAAGGCCTTCTGGGGCCTGGGGCCTCAGTACCTTCAACTCTCTCTTCCTAAATATCTTCCTTCTCGAGCTCTTCGCTCATCCGCCTCCAACTCCCTCAGGGTCAGTCGCTACTGCAAGCAACAAGTTGGTGGTAGATCTCTTTCTTCGGCTGGGTTTCCTCTCTCTGGAACAGCCTCCCTGCCTCTCGGAAAATTGCGGAGAACCATCTCTGGTTCCGGAAGCACCTCAAGACCTTCCTCTTTGCTTCTGCTTTCTCTACTCCTCTCCCCTGCTGAACTCTTGGCTGAAACTGCATTGGTCTCCTGGCTACCCTCTGTTCTCGGGCCCAGGTCCCCTCCCTGCCAGTTGCACACCTGCACTGCCCCCCTGGCAACCCTTGCACTCTGGGGCTGTTTCTGTATCCCTACAGCCCTCTACCAGCACTTGACACCTGATGTCTGATGTCTGCACTTCCCCTTGCACCTGCCACCAGCTGGCCACACTTCTTATTTATTGTTCCTATTTATTGTTTCTTTTTATTTACTGTTTATCCTATGTACTGCACTTCCCCTCCCTCTTCCCCCTCGCACTTTTCCCCTACCCCACCTCCCATGCACTTACCTATCTCAATGTCACCTGGCTAGTAAGATTGTTGTCTGTCTTCCCTCTGCCCCCCCCCTTGCCTCGTCGCGCCTTGAACACTTGTGTATAGGCGCGTTATAAATGCCATATCATATCATATCATGACCAAGGAAGGATTTCCACACAGCACTAAGGTTAATAAACCTGGGTTGCTGACCAGCCTGCAAGCTTGAGTAGAAGCGAGGCCGGTTGGGGAGAAGACCCTACGGGACGGGCTAGGCCCTGTGTACCCGAATGGATAAGACCTTTCCGGAGGGGGTAAATGACAAGGACGACCGCATGAGCAGTGTTTTTCGCCAATAATCCCACCGGGGGCAAGTGTGGTTTCTCAACTCTCCAGAGTGCCAGTGAAGACAGGGGCTAGTGCGGCATCCCGCAGGTTCCAGACCTCAGCACAGCCTATAAGTGGCCCAGTAATTGTTCTGCTGTTAATGAGGTAGCGGCTAGAAAGCTCCTGCTCGAGGAGAAGAAACTAGCACTAGAAGAACAGAAACCGCAGGATAAGGTCACCATACAGCTGCACAAGCTGGCGCTTGAAGAGCAGAAAGAGGCCAACAGGCCCGCCTCTAGCGAGAGCAGCAGTAGTGGCTCAAACCAGAGTGCCCGGGAAAAGCCCTGACGGCACATCCCTAAAGATTTAGTACATGCTTATGAGGTGGGGAAGGATATTTTTGACTGGTTTGAAGCGCTTGAGCTGGCATTCCAGCTGCAGGAGGTGGATGAGGTACTGTGGGGTGCAGCCCTGATGAGTCGCTTACCAACACAGGGGACTGATGCAATTCTTCAGTTAACTCCTGAGGAAAGGCCCATTTATGAGAGCATGAAGGCATTCCTCCTCAGGAAGTTCTGTAAAACTCCAGAACAGTATCTAAAGAGCTTCAGAGAGCTCAGAAAGAAAAGTGGGCAGACATTTGAAGCGTTCACACACTTGTTGAAATATCTGAGCGGTTGGGTGACTGGTAACAAAGTTGACGCATTTAAAGGGATGTAAAATTTCATTGCGTGTGAGCATGTGTTGAAAAATGCTGAGGTTGACCTACACTAGCATCTTGTGGACAGACTATCACAGATCCTATGGAATCCAGAAAAAGACTCAGACAAGCACACCCAAACCGGAAGAGAAATCAGTGGACAAAAAAGTAAACACGGATGGGAAGGACAAAGGTCCAACCCAACCCTATTCAAAGTCGGATCCCCAAATGAGCGAAGGGAAACCCCCCAAACTCTAGTTCAGCCGTGCACATCGAAAAGAAGAGCACAGGTACCCCCAACACTAGGACACCTGCGTTTTCACCACCCAAAGGTTGTTTTTTGTGTGAAGGTGCTGAGCTATAGGGAAGGGGATCCTCCTTGCAAGGGCTTACCCAAGCAAGCCATAGGGAATGTTCGACTCATGGAGGTCGCCATCAGTAGTGTGAGCCTCTCAGAGGCGAATTTCCTACTAGGCCAGGAAGTGGCCAAATGTGGATTGGTTACACTGAGTGGGATCAGTACCGGATCTCCAGAAGCTACCCCAATTCCCAATAATACTCAACTCTATCTAGAGCATGTGTCTGTCAATGGACACAAAACTCCTGCGGTCCGAGACACCACTGCTAGCGTCACCTCTGTCACCCGGCAGTGGGTACAGCCTGGCCAGTATATTGATGGACCTGAGTTGTGCTTAAGTGGATTTGATGGTAAGAGTAAGTTCCCCTTGGCGATAGTAGAGTTCAGCTGGCGAGGTGTAACAACCCAGTGCCGTGTAGCGGTGAAAGACTCCATCCCTGTCCATTGTCTGTTGGGTTATGATCTTCCTGATCCCGAATTAGTTGCAGCGTCTACGCGATCGAAGGCCAAAGAGGACGCCAACGGCGTGGCCGGTAGCCCCTACTCCCGTTCCACAGATTACTGAATTGCCTACTTCTGCGGGCGAGGCACTAGTAGTCACGGAAGACCCTACTTTGGAAGCAGGGGACCCCGTGATTTCAGAGGTGCCTGGCGCAGCTTAGGAACCTGAGGTGGAGAACTGGCTGGGTGCAGATCTGAAGGGTCTGCCCAAGCTGAAGGAGTTTGCATCAGCTGGGGGCCCAGATCATACTGACTTCTACACAGCCCAGAAAGAGTGTCCCACTCTGGCGGGTCTGCGGAAGCAAGTGGAGGAACAGGCTCAGAGCGAGGCCCCTGGACTGTTCAAAGTGTACTGGGTGGATGGACTCATGCACAGTGAGACAAAGGATTCTGGGGGCGAAGACACCAGAAGGTTGGTGGTTCCCCAATGTCACAAAAAAAGTTCCATTTGGATTTGGCTCACCAAATTCCTTTATCGGGTGACTTGGTAGTGACTAAGACATCGAACCACTTGTCTGCGCACTTTTACTGGCGCCATTTGGCATCAAAGTTAAGGAATTTGTCTTGCCTGGTCCTGCTCGACTTGTCAAGCTTCTGGCAAGTCAGGCGCCCTTCATTTCACTACGTGTGGTTGGGCGGCCTTTAGAGATGACAGACATGGATATTGTGGGTCCTTTGGATCCTCAAACCAGCTCAGGGAACCAATATATCTTGGTGGTGGTGGATCACACCACGAGATACCCTGAGGCTGTCCCTCAGAGGAGCATCAAAGCCCCTGTGGTTGCGAAGGCTCTGATTGGGATATTCTCCTGTGTTGGATTCGCCAAGGAAGTTGTTTCTGACAGGGGATCAAACTTAATATCAGCATATATGAAGGCTATTCGGGAAGAGTGTGGAGTCACCTACCGGTTCTCTACATTCTTCCATCCACAAACCAATGGGCTTGTTGAGTGGTTCAACAAGACCCTAAAAGGCATGATAGGTGGCTTGGAAGAGCACCTGGGGAAAAAATGGGATATTCTCCTGCCATGCCTTCTGTTTGCCGACAGGGAGGTCCCACAGAACGGAATAAGGTTTAGCCCCTTTGAGCTTCTGTTCGGACACCCTGCATGAGGTCCCCTCAGTATAGTGAAAGGGGGATGGGAAAGCAAACCCTCACCCCCTACACGAGACGAGATATGGTGGACTATGTACTCGGCCTTTGGTCTAGAATGGCAAAGTACATGGAACAGTCAACCAAGAATCCAAAGGCCAGTCAGGTGCTGATGGAGCACTGGCACGACCAAAAGGCCACAGTGACAGTCTATTCTCCAGGCCATTGGGTGTGGATTGTGGAGCTTGTCAAACCCAGTGCCCTTCAGGACAAGTGGACTGGGCCTTACTGTGTGCTGGAAAAGGTCAGTGAGTTGAACTATCTCATTGATGTAAAAGGACCTAAACAGATGTGCAGGATCTTTCACGTCAACCGGCTAAAACCCCATTATAGCCGGGATGACATGATCATGGTATTAGTGACTGACGGAGAGACTAAGGAGGAGACCGATCCCCTCCCAGACCTCCTGCACACTGAAGCCACAGAGGGTCAGTTGAAGGTGTCAACCTTGCTACGTACCTGTCACAACAGCAACTGACAGACCGTCGCTGTTTACTGGGACAGTTTGCCGGTTTGTTTTCGCCGACTCCCGGTCATGCAGTTTGGTGCACCCATGATGCCAACACTGGAGACAGTAAGCTGGTGAAGAGTAGAATTCACTGGATGTCCGATAAGGTCAGGGACACCATCAAGGAGGAAGTTTGCAAGATTTTGTCCTTAGGAGTGATAGACCCATCTCACAGCCCCTGGGCTAGCCCAGTGGTACTGGTCTCCAAAAAAAACAGTAGTGGGAAGACTGAAGTTTGCTTTTGTATGGACTACAGGGGGTTCAATTCTGTTACAAAGACAGATGCTCACCCCATTCCTCGAGCAGATGAGCTCATTGGCAAGCTCAGCGCTGCCAAGTACATGAGTACTTTTGACCTCACACCGGGGTATTGGCAGGTTGGCTTGACAGATGGAGCAACAAAAACAAAAAAGGTCAGCATTCTCAACCCCTGGAAGGACGTTTCACTGTGATGCTCTTCGGATTGAAGAATGCCCCTGCCACTGTTCAGAGGATAGCTAACCAGGTCTTGTCTGGGCTGGGCACTCTCTTGGCACCTATGAGTTCCATGCACACGTCCTATAGGCTATGTGCAGTATGGACTGCTGCCCCAGCGTTACAGGTTTCCAGGGAGGTGGTCCGCATGGCTTTTGCAATCTTGAATACTGGCCTTATTGCCAACCCACGGCGCCAAAAATGAAAAGTCTGCACTTTCGGCAAAGGGCGATTTAGTGGAAAATCACAGTCCCCTTAGAGCCAGAAAGACCATGATGTTTTAAACGAAAAAAGGCGAGTCCACCTCTCCGCCGTTGTAATAAGCGTCTCTCTCAGGGTGCTCATTAACCACAGTAACAGGGGTTTCCCCCGTTTCATTAGAGTGAACGCTTTCTCTACCGCTGCAGGGCGCCTCTGCCCCAGGCACGTGTCTGTGGTGCACACGTGCACTGCTTACCCCACTTCACGGGACACACACACACACCCACGCTGAGTAGTGCATGTGCAGAACCTGTGCTCGCCCAGCTGCTGCTTCCCTTATGTCTACAGTGGGTGGGAGGGCGATGGCATGTCTGGGAAGCCCTGCTTTCGGGTACACACTATACGTTTCAGCGAGGAAGAGCTGGGTGCTTGGCTCCACTTGGGTGTCGGCGACACACACACGCCTATGAAGTCCGTGCCGGTGGTCATTTGTGCATGCATATCTACAACATCCAGTGTATCCCTGAAGCACACGTAGTTACATGATGTATAGATATGCTCGTTCCTACCCCACTGTACACAGAGTAGGCGCGCGCTTCTGAACAAACGTGCACGTAAAATGCAGGCAGAGGCATCTACCCCTCGTGCTCCTCACGCATGCAAACACTTAGCCACGTGTCCCTGCCTTTGCACTATTGTGCTAACACCGTGACAGGACATTACATTTCCACATACATTCCTGTGCATCCCCTAAGCCGGTAAATGTACATGCGAACACGTACCACCTCCGCCACACACACAAGAACACAGGTGGAGGTATAAACACATATCTTCGGGCAGACCCGTGTATCGCCCCCACACAATGGCTGTGCTGTACACATAAAACCCAGATTCCACATGCATACACTGGGATCCACACACATATCCAGATGCCTGCACCGAGGAACACACGTATGCACATCTGCGCAGACACATGCACACAGGCCCGTGTACCAGCTCATGCAGACGGACACGCACACTGCTCGTGTACCCCCCACACCCCCGCACTTGTGCACACAGATGCATGCATGCTCTACTCCCCGTGTACCCCAATGTGCACGGGCCAGCTCTCCCCTCCTCTCTAGATAAGGATCGGGCAGCGGCGGAGCCTCCCCGCTAGCCCACCGCACCACCGTGTGCCCCTCGCCTCGCCGTCTCCCGAGCCCCCCTCCTCCCCTCGCCTGGCTCGGGGAGGGCAGCGGCGAATCGGCTCGGCCCCCGCAGCCCGGCTCCTCTCACTGCGGCGGGCGGGTGGGCGATGGCCCTGGAGTCCGGGGGAGAGCTGTCCGTGGCCTCCGGGGGCAGGAAGCCCACCATGGGCCGGCCTGACCGCCCCTAGAGCCCGGCCGGAGCTCGGCAAGAGCGGGGAAAGATGGCGCCCACCAAGCCCAGCATCCAGCAGCAGCCGGCGCAGGACCCTGCCCGGAGAGAGCGGTGAGCGGGGGGGTGGGCATGGGCGAAGTGAGCCCCGGTGCAGCGCAACTGCAGCAGCTGCAGGATCCCAGCACAGGGGCGCCTGGGGCCTGGGGCCGGAGAGGCCCTGGAACTCAGGCAGCGCCGCCCCAGCACCAGGCTGGGCCTGGCAGCCAGCTCCACACACACGGCGCCGGCCCAGGCACTGCAGGCTTGCAAACACTCACACACACAGCAGAGCCCACCCACGCACAGGGCGACACTGCACCCGTCCGGATCCTCACCACTCCTACACCTAGGGCGACTGGGTGCTGCCCCCACTACACGTAGCCACTCAATGCACCCTGCACCGACCCACTCACGACATCCTCTGCAAGCCTACCTTTGCGCCTATTCACGGTATCATGCACCTACTCACTGCACCTCGGATACCGCTGCGACTGTCCAGTGCCTCATCACTGCACCCTCCTCCCACCCTTCCACATATCGATTCAGTGAATCACTCCAATCTGCTGTCACCACAACACTCGCCCACAACCTGTTCCCAGCCCTACGCCTATTCACTCAACCCCTGAACTGTACCCACCTTCGAATCTTGCCTCCCCTTTCACCTATCCACAGGCCCATACTGCCATGTGCTGAACACATACACTCGCGGCACCACGCCCCTTGCAACTACTCACTGCATTATGCGTCTGCCTGTAAACGATTCACTAAACCTTGATCCCACCCTCTGGTGCTGGAATAGAACCTGCCCCTGCACCTCTGCTCCCACTCCTGCACCCTGAGCCCATGTTTGCACCTAGCCCATCCCTGCACACACGCACCTATCCACTAACCTATACAACTCCCAGACCTGGCTCCCACCCCATGCATAAATAACAATGTACAGCCATCCTCTGCACCCTGCCACTACACTGCTCCTACTGCACACGTGACCCGTCCAAACACTGCATCCAGTCTCCTACGGCCTCCCCCTGAACATATCCACCCTTGCATCAATCTCATTCTCCTACCACACGCGCTCTGCTAGCACCCCCCCATTCACCCGTGCACTGCCCCCTGAAGCTGCCTCTACATGCACCCGGCTCCCTATCTTTCACCTTTGGTTTATTTCACTGGCTGCCCTCTGCTCGTATCCTACATCGATCCACTTCACCCTTCTCCCAGGATCTACGTCCATCCTGCACACTGATAAAACCCCTTGCACCCTGCCTCCAAGTGTGCATTTGATGGGCACTTCCGCTCCCAGGACCTGCACTGTGTTGGCATCCCTGTGCCCCGCTTCCTCACATTACACCCGGGTTCTGCATGCACTAGTCAAACCCTGCATCCTGCACCCATACCCTGAATCTCCTCTGCACTCTTCCACCTCCTGTACCGGCCATGCACTATGTGACAGTACCACTGCTGCATATATCCCCTGCAATCATCCCTTGCACGCATGCATGCCCCATGCTCCTTCACACATCCCCAGTCCTCCACACAGCCACCACACACCAGTTGTTATCCCTCTGCTCCTTCTCCACCCCTGCATCTCTCCTGTGCAACCTGCCCCATGCATGGCTCTGAGATTGAGCCCCTCTGCCTCTCTCACTCCTAAATCCAGAGATGGAAGTGTCATTTTAATCATTGGTACGCCGGACAATAGTTTAATTTCTACAGAGTGAACCTTTAGTTCAAAGGCTGAAGAAGAGTGCTGTGTGTTTCTCCTGAGCCAGTTATAGAATCGTCTCAGGCCGGACATTCAAGCACTGCCAGTTTCCCCAAGTCACATCTAGGCAGACACCCACACAGCGTTCACCATGCTGCAGGTCCTTATGTGCTCAGGTTCTACACACATTCCTTTTATCACTGGCAGAGCCATTCACATGAACAATGGAACATTTCCAACTCAGAGCTCAAAGCACAAGTTGCCTTGCAAATCTGTGATAGTTAAACTGAGCAACACAAACCGATGTGTTCATATCCATGATGCCTACTATTTTGATATGAAAATAATAAAGTTGCTTTAAGTCACTAATCAAATGTTTTCAACATCATGAATGACAACGAGCTGGAAGTTTGGTACAAAGAACATGCAGATATATCTTGGTGTATTACACAATTTCTTTTATTACAGGCGCTCAATCACTGAAAGTGCAGTGGGGTTATAGCTAGATTGTTCAGGATGCCATCCTCTTGCATTCTGGGATTTATAATTTACCTCCAGGATGTGAAAATTAAAGCCACAATGATATTCTCTTGGCTTAACATGTTGCAAAAAGGATTTACATGTTGTCATGTGGGTTTATTATGCAGTCTGTGTTTTTTTTTAAAGTAAACTACTCTATAAAACATTATTACTGTAGACCTTGAAATGCAAACTATTGTAGCCAAAGCTAATTATCCTGATCACCCCCCCCCCACCCTCCCACCCCCTCGAGACATCCCCCCACCCTGTCGGCCATCTGACCGACCATCCCACGCCCTCCTTTTTGGATGCAGCCAGAGTACCACTAGTTCCTTTTTTCCACTTCCAGCCCTGCCTAAATCTGTCCTCTGCACCTTGATTGTACGCAGCATCTGTCCTCTTGTTCTGTCCCTGGCTACACCTGCCCACCTCACTCTGTTTCCAGGACTCTCTTCTCTACACCCTGACTCTACCCTCCATCGACCTTCTGCACCCCGCCCCCACACCAGTCCTCTGTACCACGAATCTATCGGCCATCTGTACCTCTGCCCGCTTCAGCCTGCGTTTCCTTGCTCCCACCTCCATTGTGCATTGGCTTTCCATTGAAGATTGTTGGTGGGTACGAAGACTGGTGCACAAGGTTTGCATTAATGTCTTTAGGATCACAAGACCTGATGTCTGCATTGCACTTTGCTGGCCAGCCAGAGAAGAACGGTGCACGGGGTTTGTGTTGCACATTGTTTGGCACAGAAGAGCTGTGAAAGTTGTTTGTATTGCACATTGTTAAACATTCATTCAAAAGCTGTGCACGAGGTGTGCGTTGCAGACCGGGAGGGCTGGCTGTGAAGAAAGCGACATCTCTGCTGTCTGAAGTCTTGTAGCCCGAAAAGCTAAGAGGAATGCCCCCTTTGGGCGCAGGGAGCCGCTGTGGGCTGGCAGGGGCCTACCTTGTAGGGCCACCTGGGCGGGGAGAATCTGTGGGGAGTGTAAACTCATGCAGCCAGTAATGCCCGAGGTGGCCCTGGCTCTAGTGAGCTCCTCGGCCCACGGAGCGCACGTGGCTCGCCTATGGACTTGAACACAGAACGCACCCTCATTGCGTGTAACATGTCATATGTAACATGTCATATGTGCCTGCTGTGTACTATCATTGTTTCCAGAAGGACACGTGTTCGCCTTGTGCAAAGAGCATGGGGGCGCAGTCTTAGGGCCCTGCTCTGCTGCCGTGTATCTACATCCAATCTTTAGGCGGCGTTTTTACCGGAATAGTGAATTTTGCTTGCATTATAGTCCTTGGTTTTGTTTAATTGGGAAAGGGGTTGATGCTATTAATGAGAAACATAGCACTTGTGCTATCTATCTTTAATGTATTACTGTATCTGGCCACTGGTTCGGCCTCCAGCACGCCGAGTGTTTCTGCCCCTCCTTTCAGCACTGCACAGTCAATGGATGGGTGCAGGGTGGAAGCAGGGTGCTTATGATGGCCGAATGAGACAGATGCAGAGGTTGACATTTAAAACAAATCAGAATGATGTTTTTGAAAGAAACTATGTGTGTTCTGGAATCATGACCTCGATTTGTGCCTACTTTCTAGAGCTTTTGATTTGATCATATTGACAACGAGTCTTTTTTGATTTTTTATGAATAAAATTAGTGTATTGCTAATATAATATTGATGTCTGGATAACGCTTAGAAAATATTTTCTCTTGATACAATTTTCAGATTTGGCCTGCTGATGGACTCTCAGGTCTGAAACGCATTGGGCGTTCCTCATGTACCTTCATTGTATACTGAGATAATATTTTGACATATAAAAATGTTATACTGAGGAGCTATTCATTGTCAAGCCTCTTGTTCACGAGGAAATGTATTCATTGGTGCTTCAAAGGATCACATAGGCCCTCATTCCGAGTCTGCCGGTAGCCCGCTGGTAGCACAGCCGCGTTACCGGCAACCTCGCCTTACCATTTCCAGCGCTTGATATCCCGGAAATACTGGGATATTATGGGAGGCTGAGGAACAGTAAATTCCCATTCCTGTGGAGTCTCATAGGACTCCATGGGAAAGGGAACCCTGAAGCACCGTCACTGTTAGTAACGGTGACGGTGCTTCAGTGAAAAAGCTGCCGGTAGGGGCCCGAACTACCAGCAGGTCAGGCATGCCAGTAGTTCACAGCCCCTATGAGCAGACCGGTCATTTGCTGGTCTGCAAAAGGTGCTGGTAACCGTTGTCACCAGCACTCTTTTGGTGGGACCAGCAAACATGTAATGAGGGCCATAGTGTTTTGTTAGTACTTGGGTGCACCCAGCGCCTAGCAACATTTCGTAGGTTTTCTAATGGTTGGCATTTACCCCATTTTGTACCTTTGGGTTTTTCTGGAGTGCACCAAATACTTGAAAGTAATTGGTTCTGAGTGCAAAACTGCAAACAAACTAAAGGGTTGTGCCCACTTGTTGACATTTTTGATCTCTGAACCCTATGACCAGTCGTTCTGGACATGCGCACCATTGATCTTCTTGGCATTGAATCTGCAGCAATAGCTGCTGTTCTTGAACGCCCCCATCCTCAAGTGAAAGGTTCATAGGTGGAGGGGTCACATGTGCTTACTCTGCCTCACCCTTCGATGTGTCATTCTGAGGGCCTTTATTCTCCTCAAATCTTTCGAAACTCGAGGAATTTCGGGTGATGACCTTGCCTGTATTTCTAGTTGTAATCATGTATCCCTTTTGGTGAGACAACATTAAAATTGCGACACAGCTTTGTGTAGGGTGGGTTGCTTCACCAGTTCTAGAGCTTTTGAAATGTAGCCGATGATCAGTGTATGTTTTCTTGGTCGCTTTTTTGATGTGCCTCTTGACCCTGCAGTGGTTAATCCTTCCTTGGAATTTGTGATTGATCTGGCAAGTGTGGAAGACATATGCTCATGTAGCGTCCAAGCATGAACTCCAAAGGACACCCGTTTGCTGTACCTTGACTTGTGTCATCATCTTCTAATTTTCCATAAATTGCTTCACTAGACCATTGGCCTGAGGCCACACGGGTGCAATTTTGGAGATGAAATCTTAGGTCGTCCATGAATTTGTAACCATTAAGTGGGGGACGGCTGACGGATTTAACAACTTTATGCTGAGAATATTTATTGTGATATGGTTTATATCAAACCATGCAAACACATAAAGAACTGGTAATAATGAGCTAATTTCATTATAAAATGTTTAAAAGAAAAAACAATGTCTCAATAAAAATCAAGGGCAGTTATCAAAGAAATCAATATCCCTACATTAATAGAGACTAGAATTCCTCAGATCACAGCATGAGCTTACTAAAAGCAAAGCGTTTACAATGTTGTTTCCTTACTTGTTCTGAGAATGTTTTGTCGAGAGTGGGTATGACAAACATAGCAGTGGACGAAATGATCCGAATCTCTGGGTGCTTGATTATTCATCGGTAGCCACTAAAACGTATGCCCCTTTTGCTGGTGGTCTTTAAAAGTCAACAGCAACTCCTCCCGTATTTCTTCAGGAGGTGAAGATATTTGGAGTGGCTCAAGTCTCACAGACGGGATTACCATATAACTGATTTCGGACCCAAATAACCAGACAGACTCAAAGAGTACGGTACAATTCTACTTTATTATCAGTTCAATAAAGTAGGGGAACCTGGCGAGCATAACAAGCCATAGCTTACTCTCAGATATATTTCAGTTATACAAAGGCTTTATACTTCAATGTACGTCAGCTACGACATCATCCTATATGGCAAATAGTAAAAACCTATCGGGCAGACGGATTGGTTAAGGCAACATATATAGCTATAGCTTATTTAGGTGTTAGTAACATCATTAGCTGCCCCTTATCGAGTAGCTACACCTTCAACAACTTCTAACTTCGAATGATACAGATAATAGAGTAATAGCAGCAGATTGGCTTCTGCAAAAGTGTATGGTCCACCATCACATAGGCCATCCTGATTGGTTGGCACTCTCTTCCAACCTTGAACATTCGGCTCGTTAGGAGCACGCAAGCAAAACTAAACCCAGGTGCATAGAACGAAGTCAGGCAACTGCCCACTTGACCAATTAGCCTACCATCTCTCATCATTTAGGCCCTAAGCCAGGGCCTCCTCTCCTCTTTCTAGTTGACCTTGCTGACTGTTCTCTTCTCAGGTATTTTAAAGGAAGTGAAGGTACATTGATATCTTCATCTGGAGCGTTATGAATAGGCCTTGTTTTCTGGTCTTGCACCACATGTGAGGAGAACAGGATTTGTCCATTCTGTCCTTCTATTTAGTGCTATTTGATTCAATTATGCTGGGCGCTATTACTCTTCTTCAGCATTCCAGCGCCTGTCAGGTCTGCAGCCTTGGTCTCTCTCCTTGGGGCTTTCAGCTTACTATTATACGAAACTGATGTCCGTCTTCTCAACATGCCTGCTTTACCTTTGTTATATCTCCTACGTTTAGCAAGCTTTTATATGTCTCCTCTAGCATGTGTTTCTGTGTATATACATCTAGTGCATCTCTTCTCACGTATCTTTTCAGCGTATATAATTTCTTCAAGTTTACATGTATGTGCACTTTGTTACTTCAGTCACATCGTCATTCTTCAAGTATTCTTAAATCATTTCAGTGCGCCTTCGTCTCTTCTCTTCATGACATCACTTTACACCTGTCAGACTTTGCTAATAGTTCTTTTTTGTTCAGTGTTATCTGCAGACTTCCTTGTACCACTTCAGTTGGAGGGTACATTCGGTACAGTTGTCTGAACGCATAAAGTCTTTCATATATTTAATGCAGTATTGGGACAATACCAGGCGTCATGCAGAATGCTTTCTTGCTGCTCTTCCAATATGGCAGAGGTGAGGAGGGTGGGCTCCATGAGTGACGTTTATATCTGCTTCTCTACATTCCCCCCTCTGGTCGAGTCCTCAACCACCTTTTCAATCGTCTTCACCTTCTCTTCTGTTCTGACTTGAGTGTCGTGTAGACCGTTGAAACCTCCGTCCTCAAGTGACGCACAGGGGAACTAAAAGAAACCCGCTGTGCGACCTTTGGGGCCACAGGTGGGAGATGTTACTTCCCAGATCCACGGAACCTCTGGAACACCGATGCTGCTGTCAAAAAGAACGAGGTTAAGTACCAGGCAATTACAATATATCACGTTAACAAAAGGATCTGAATAGTCTTACCTATCTGGTGTTAGGAAAACCCAGGAAACCTAGGAGGGAGGTTCGAGACTCAGATGAGGCGGTCCCTAGAACAGTAGAACCGCAGAATAGCGTGGATGCAGGATAAGCCACCTGTAGTACTGAAGGCGTGACTTGAATCCCAAGAGGGAAATGGCGTAGGAGTTCAACAAGGTACCAAGGGATAATCCAAAGGCAAGTCAGGGTCGTGTCCAAAAATCCAGCAACAGGTTAACAGTTCCAAGCAAAGGTACAAAGGAGTATCCAAAGGAGTCCAAGATAGAGTTCCGAGGTCAAGGTAAACAGAAGAGCAAAACGTAACGCCAAACAGGGTCTGAAGACAGCTGAGAAGCAATGAGTGTTCCGTGTCTCAAGCCTTATATACTGTGCGTTTCTGGATCATGTGACATTTCTTGGTCATGTGACGTCCACCAAGGTCACGTGAGGAACGCCAATCTGGATCACGTGATCGGCGTGGAGATGTAACGCCGCTCCTTCTGCTGTATGTTCTCCATGGCAACTGCCAGTGCAGGAAAGGTTGCAATCGAGCCCGTACACCATATACACCATACCTGGTACGGAGCTTTCGGTCCTTTGGGTTAACCGAATCACATGAGCCTCGAACCCTGGAGGGAGGTGTTGGGGAAATGTGAGCAGTGTTCTGGTGTGCAGAGGATCGCCTAACATAGCCCCCCCCAACGGCCCACGACCCCGTGGGCAGGACGGATGATCCCTATTGAAGCGAGCTACCAACCGAGGGGCGTCAAGATTCAGGGCGGAAACCCAAGAACATTCCTCCGGTCCGTAACCCTTCCAATCCACTAAATACTGGAGCCTACCCCTAAACCAACGGGAACCCAAAATGGCCGAAACCTCAAAAACATCAGGAGAGGCCAGGGACACCGGAGCAACAGGGGTTCGGAGGCGGGAAGAATCAGGACAAGGCTTGAGGAGAGAGACATGAAATACAGGATGGATACGCCAAGAACTTGGGAGAACTAGACGAAAAGCCACCGGATTCACAACCTGAGAGATCACATACGGGCCAACGAAACGAGGCAGCAGTTTCCGGCAACCCACTAGGCGAAGGTGACGTGAAGACAACCACACCCTAGAACCCACCACCAGGGGAGGAGCAGCCAGACGCTTGCCATCAACACGGGCCTTCATAGAAGCCTTTGCTTCAGTGAGATGGACCACAGTACTAGCATGAACAGCAGACAGATCCCTAAGACAAGCCGTGGCCGCAGGATTCGAAGAGACAGAAGCATCAGGGACAGGCAAGACCTTGGGGTGTTGACTGTAGAGGGCATAGAATGGAGAAAAACCTGTAGCAGAATGAGCCGCGTTATTGTATGCAAACTCAGCAAGCCGTAAAACGGTCAACCAGGAGGTCTGTTGTTGCAATATAAGACAACGAAGATACTGCTCCATAGATTGATTCATCCTTTCGGTCTGCCCATCGGTCTCAGGATGATAGGCCGAAGAATACCTGGTATCGATGCCCAGTAATTTAGTCAATGACCTCCAAAAACGAGAGGTGAACTGTGACCCTCGATCGGATACAATGACCGAAGGGAGTTCAAATAACACGAACACATGCTCAAAAAACAAGTCTGCCAAGACAGGGGCCGAAGGAATACCCTTACAAGGAACAAAACGAGCCATTTTTGTGAACGTGTCCACCACCACCCAGATGGTGTCAAAACCTTGTACCTTGGGGAGATCTGTTACGAAATCCATTGTCAGTGTATGCCACGGTCTTGGAGGCACCGGAAGCGGAAGCAGCAGCCCAACCGGTCGTCCTCTTCGATGTTTAGCCTGAGCACAAACAGCGCATGAATTGACATAGCATTCCACATCGCGCTTCATAGAGGGCCACCAACACCAGCGCTTTAGGAGATCCAAAGTGCGCTCTTGACCGGGATGGGCATTGAAGGGAGCATCATGAGACCACTCAAGGGCCAAGTTACGAGTGTCAGGTGTGGGAAGAAACGGACGTTCATGCACGAAAGGCAAACCATCAGAATAAACAGGGTCCCAATCCCGCAATTGGTTGTAATGATTGCTAGTCCAAGATCGTACAGAATCTAACAATGACAAAGAGGGAGTGCAGAGACAAATCACATGACTCTTTCCGAGAACAGTGTCAGGGAAGGTTGGCAACTCGATCCCACCCGGGGAACGTGACAAGGCGTCCGCTTTTCCATGTGAGGTTCCAGGACGATGCATAATATGGAAATCAAAAGAGGAAAAGAAAAGATGCCACCGGACCTGTCTGCTATTGATGCACTTCAATGAGGCCAGATCCTGTAGATTTCGGTGATCTGAGTATACAGTGATCGGATGCTTAGCCCCCAGAAGATGATGACGCCAGACACGAAAGGCATCCATGACAGCCAGAAGTTCCTTCTCCGTTACGGTATAATGGGTCTCCGTATTGGAGAACTTACGGGAATGGTATGCCACCGGATGCAATTTGCCTGTTGTAGGACATGTCTGAGACAATACCGCACCAAGAGCAAAAGAAGAGGCATCCGCCTCAACTATGAACGGAAGATCGGGATTGGGGTGCTGGAGCGCCGGTGCGGTAGTGAAAGCAGTTTTCAAAGCGTCAAAAGATTCCTGATGTTCCCTCTGCCATCGATAGGGTACCTGAGGGCTGGTCAGAGCCGTGAGTGGGGCAACAATTGTGGAAAAGGAGGAAATAAAACGCCTATAAAAGTTGGCGAATCCCAAAAAGGCCTGCAAGGACTTGAGTGTTTGAGGAACTGGCCAATCTAGGACTACCTTAACCTTAGATTCTTTCATGGATAATGCCCCAGGGGTAATGTGGAATCCCAGAAATTCAACAGACGTTTTATGGAACTGACATTTCTCGGGTTTGGCAAATAGTGAATGATTCCTCAGACGGGATAATACTTCTCGGACATACTTTACATGGTCATCCAAATTTCGTGAAAAGATCAATATGTCGTCCAAATAAACAACCATGTATACATCCAGAATGTCCCTGAATATGTCATTCATAAAACGCTGGAATGTTGCCGGGGCGTCACATAGGCCGAAGGGCATGACCAGATATTCATACAGGCCGTAACGGGTACAAAAAGCAGTTTTCCACTCATCGCCTTCGCGAACGCGCACTAGATTGTGTGCGCCGCGAAGATCCAGCTTGGTGAAAATAGAAGCATGAGATAAGTGATCCAGCAGGGGTGTGATTAACGGAATTGGATATCTGTCCTTTTTCGTGATAGCATTAAGACGCCGATAATCCACACAAGGACGTAAATCCCCCTCTTTCTCGGGTACAAAAAATATAGGGCTTGCAGCTGGTGAAGTAGAGGGGCGGATGTGTCCTAATCGTAGGGCGTTCTGTACATACTGTTTCAATGCTTGCTCTTCCGAGGGAGACCAGGAATAAATCCTGCCCGAAGGAATGGTGGAATCAGGGATTAATTCAATCGGGCAATCATATGGTCTATGTGGAGGTAGTACCTCGGAAGAACCGCGATCGAAAACTGATTCGAATGCTTTATACTCAGATGGAATCCCTGACACCACCCCCCCAACGGTATGGGTATTCACAACCTCTGATCCTTCATCATGCATCGTGAGTTGAGCTAGAGCTCCCAAGGCCCCAGAAGGAGTATCGGTTACTTGATGGGTTGGGAGACAATAGTTCTGACAAATCTCAGACTCGAAGAGCACTGTGCCTGATTGCCAATTAATCAAAGGATTGTGTTCACGTAACCACGGTATTCCCAATATGATACTGAATTGAGGTGTGGTAATTAAGTCAAAACTTAACGTCTCTGTGTGAATGTCTTGTATGGTCAACAATAGAGGTGCAGTTTGTTGTCTAACAGGACCAGAGACTAGTGCAGTGCCATCTACGGCCTGAACAGGTTCAGGTCGGGTTTTTACCACTAAAGGTAGATTGAGGGAATGGGCTAACGCAATGTCTATGTAGTTCCCAGTGGCACCTGAATCGATGATGATTGTGACTGCATGAGAAATACCTGTGGAGGGACAAAGAGTGGCCAGTACCGAGATGGGCTGGACACGAGCAAAGGCAAGAGAAGTACCCGGAGATGAAGACTGAACACTCGACCTGGTCTCCGGATCCAAGGTCGAGCTGTCCGAAAAACCTGACTCTTCTTGGGACGTCGAGTACATTCCTTCATATAATGTCCCGTGGTGCCACAATAAAAGCATGCATTATCCACCCTTCTACGTTCTCTCTCAGATGTTGTAATAGGGCTACGTAACCCTCCTACTTGCATAGGTTCTTCAGTACCGGAGGCAGGGGTACTGACAACTGTAGGGTGGGAAGAAACCCCCAACTCAGCTCTGCGCTCTGAACGCCGTGCATCTACCTGCAGAGCGAGATCCACTAGTTCCTGATACTGAGTGGGCATGGAAGGTATCACTGCTAGAGCATCTTTCATTACGTTATTCAACCCCCTATAAAAGATAACTGCCCGCTTGCTTTCTGGCCATGATGTCTCGGCAACCAATTGATTAAACCGGGTGATGTAGTCTATCAAAGTCCCTCTGCCCTGAGTTAGTTCTAACAACTCCAAATCCCTAGACTGTGCCTTGTGTCTGGTATCAAAGACTCGGGACATTTCTAGGATTAACAGATCAAAATCATAAAGAACCGGACTATTATTCTCCAATAAAGGATTAGCCCAAGCAGCAGCAGTCCCGGCCAAATGTGAAAGGGCAAAGGCGGCTTTAGCAGTGGAATTAGGAAAGGCCAGAGGTCTGCACAAGAAATGTAGTTTGCACTGGTTGATGAAAGTCCTGAATTTCTTGGGGTCACCTTGATAACGTTCAGGAGCGGCCAGGGGGGAAGGGGTTGGGAGGACCACCGGAGTTGGAGCTGGGGTATTTGCCAAGGGAGGAGGTGTGGTTGAAGTGCTAGCATCTCCAAATTCAGGGTCTGCAGGAAGAGAATGCTGAACACTCTGTATGGAATCTATCTAATCTTTGGTGAATCACCGTATTCGCGGCGCCCATATCTGCCCTTAATACTGTAATCGCCTGGACTAAAGCAGCTATGGGTTCTTCCGTGGATCCCTGCATTGTCTAACACGACTATACGGCTTCTCAGTCTGTTCTGACTTGAGTGTCGTGTAGACCGTTGAAACCTCCGTCCTCAAGTGACGCACAGGGGAACTAAAAGAAACCCGCTGTGCGACCTTTGGGGCCACAGGTGGGAGATGTTACTTCCCGGATCCACGGAACCTCTGGAACACCGATGCTGCTGTCAAAAAGAACGAGGTTAAGTACCAGGCAATTACAATATATCACGTTAACAAAAGGATCTGAATAGTCTTACCTATCTGGTGTTAGGAAAACCCAGGAAACCTAGGAGGGAGGTTCGAGACTCAGATGAGGTGGTCCCTAGAACAGTAGAACCGCAGAATAGCGTGGATGCAGGATAAGCCACCTGTAGTTCTGAAGGCGTGACTTGAATCCCAAGAGGGAAATGGCGTAGGAGTTCAACAAGGTACCAAGGGATAATCCAAAGGCAAGTCAGGGTTGTGTCCAAAAATCCAGCAACAGGTTAACAGTTCCAAGCAAAGGTACAAAGGAGTATCCGAAGGAGTCCAAGATAGAGTTTCCAGGTCAAGGTAAACAGAAGAGCAAAACGTAACGCCAAACCGGGTCTGAAGACAGCTGAGAAGCAATGAGTGTTCCGTGTCTCAAGCCTTATATACTGTGCGTTTCTGGATCATGTGACGTTTCTGGGTCATGTGACGTCCACCAAGGTCACGTGAGGAACGCCACTCTGGATCACGTGATCGGCGTGGAGATGTAACGCCGCCCCTTCTGCTGTATGTTCTCCATGGCAACGGCCAGTGCAGGAAAGGTTGCAATCGAGCCCGTACACCATGTACACCATACCTGGTACGGAGCTTTCGGTCCTTTGGGTTAACCGAATCACATGAGCCTCGAACCCTGGAGGGAGGTGTTGGGGAAATGTGAGCAGTGTTCTGGTGTGCAGAGGATCGCCTAACATCTTCACATTGTGGTTTCTTCGGAATCCATACATTTGTCACCCACCTTAGGTCACCTGCATTCTTTATCTGTTCATCCACACTCCAGGTCATATTGCAACATTCCCCAGTCAGTTGACAGAATACCCAATGTCCCACATAGTTCTTATGATCCTTGGGATATTAAAACCTCATTCCTGGAGGTGCCAGAGCACTTCCTTTCTGGTCCTCACAGGTGGTGCTTTCAGTCTCTATGTGCTCATCAGTGACAGCATTCACATTGATCATTATCTTTATCCCAATGGCTTTTTTCCCCGCTGTTTTCTTGCACTGTCTTATGATTATTCTTGCAAGACAGAATCCTAGCAACACCAACACTAGTACTGCTCCCAATAGTTTGAAGGCATTTGTCATCCAGGTTGGAACCCATGAGAACAGAGACGAAAACCAATCTTCATCTTCTGTTTTATCTACTTCCTTCGTTTTTGTATGCAGGGTCGACAGCATAGTTTTTGCTTCTGTGAGAGTTCCATTTTCTCAATTGTGGAGAGGTTTGTAAGTACAGCAAGAAGGCCTGATGTTGGCGCACACGCCTCCTTCCATTGCTGTAATCAAATCCTGGACATGCCTTTTCTGGAGTGTCATGAGCTTGATGCTCCTTAATTCTTCTATAATCACATTAAATCCTTTTATTGTTGTGTTGATTGTCTGTAGCAGTTCCCACCTGGTGATTTGCAACCACTTGGTGTTCACTGCAGTTTGGATTCCTGGCATGAATATAGCTGCAAATATCACTGCTGTTCTACTGAACAATTTGTGTTTACCTGGAATTTTGCCAAAAAGTAGTTCTCTCTCTTCTGTCGGATGAGGTTGAGAGACCTCTTCTTCCTCTGATGTGTATCCGTTTTCGGAAAGTCAGCAAAGTGGAGATAACTTTGGAGAATCAGCAATCCATGAACATGTATGATCACTATAGAACATATTGTAGCCCCAATTTGTACGTAACTGCATATAAGCTTTGGATCCACAGGCCCAATAGTGGCCCATTAGCCCGACAGTTCCTCCATTCATTCCTGGGACATCCAATTATTTGCTTACATTCTTTTTCTCCAACTGTGGCCAGTCCCCTGTTTCTGAAACAGTGTTGCATTCTTCATTGGTAGTATGGACACAGGTCCTGTTTCATTTTCAACCCGTGATGCTAATTTCAAATACCTAGCCCCTTTGTTTAGGCATTCATCATTCACTATTTGCACTATGTGTACTGGTGTACTGGTGCTGGCATCAATAAGTGTGAACTGCATGCTAACATTCTGTCTTCCCATCCTGTACTGGTGGCAACTCGTCCATAATACCAATAGCCAAAGCCTCGCCCCGCATCCTGGCATTGCTGGTGTTTCCTATACACCTCCACAACCCAGTCTCTTTTGTTCAACAGTCTTTATCTGTTCTCCAGCCATACCACTAAATTAATATAGGAGCATTCTACTTTTACAATCTAGTTCTTTTCCATTTTCTTCATTTTTATGTAGGAATCTTCATATGGAAATGTTCTTTTCAACATCCATCGTAGAGTTGCCCATCTTTCTTCAAATTGTCCTCTTGTTGTGCATGCTGCTAGAAGGCTGAGACACTTTGCATCATGGATAGGTATTTCTCTTGCAATGAATGTTCTGGATGGGTTCATGGCATAAGGTATGAGAGAGCATACTAACATTCTCCTCCCCACTTCCATCATGTGCTGGTACCACATGTTATTATTTAAATGGGCTGAATTATAAAGATATGAGTTTATATTCTCATTATCCTCCTCAGCATCTCTTTTAAATTGGATAATTTGTTTGGAAATATCAGGGAAAATATCACTCGCGCTTTTGTAAGGAATAGAAATTGATGTCTCATTGCTAAACACTCCATCTCTATTATAAAACATCATTTGACGAAATGTTATAAGCATGAGAAAGTAAAGAGAACACATTGTGCAAAATGTAACTACAAGAAGTATTGCAAGAATGTCCATGCGTCGAATTATATCCTGTACAATAGGTGGTCTTCTTGTTAGCAATGTGCCTTTATATAATGGAAGATTCACATTTTCTTTAATTCAATGTGTAATTTCTGTCACTTTTATAAACCACATTTTTATAACAAGAACTGTAATATTATTGCAATAATGATCATGCAAATAATAGGACTGTTTTTAGGATTTCCCAAAAATGTGACAAGATTGTGTCGTCTCACCAGTGCTGGATAATATTGAAGTATGTATACGAAAACAGCATGCAGAAATTCATCTTAAGTTTCTGGCACCATAACGTGTTGTGTCCAGTCTTCATGTTCTTTGCTGGTCAACACATTGTCTCTTTTATCCGTACTGAAATGTCTGGGAACGCTGCAAGGTTAGTTTATTACCCTTTGAACTTGGGTAAAAACTGATAGTCCAAATTATTGTTTTTAGCCATCTGTTATTTGTTTTGGCTGTTGGTAGCCGATCTTGTCTGCATGCGCGGAACTTCTTCTCTTGCTTCGATGTCAGGGGGTGCAGGAGGTGTCGGGGTCTCTCCTTTGTAAAGATTTATGTCATTCAAGTGTAGCCAAGCTCTTCTTCCTTTGAGTTTCACAGCAGTAGAAGTACCCCCCTCTACTAGGTGCGGTCCCTCAAAGCGCGGCTTATTTCAAGTGCTTACAATACATTTTACAAGCACTTAGCACCCTAGATACAAACTAAGTTGCTTTAGCATGTCTATGGGATTAACTGTTTGGTTGTCTTCATCAGTCTTCTTCGACCCTTACCTCTGATTTATGATTATTTGAAAAATAAAAGAAACACTAGCAGTCATATTTGTCATATAGTCATGCTTCTCATCCCCTTATGTCTTCGCTACACTATGGGCATCAGTTCTGATTCGAGTGGGAGGAGCAAGAGGTACTCCCATGCAGCGTCCAGTCATCAACTCATGAGTAGTTAGGTGGTGATCTGAGCCAGGCAGATTTCTTAGGCTTAACAGTGCAAGGCAGTGTAGCCTTCCCTTCTTTCAAGTTATTTTAATCTTGGCTTTTCTTTCTTTAAGGAGTCAGTTTAATCTCTCAAAAATACCATTTGCCTTTGGGTGATAGGCAGATGATAACATGTGCTTTATGCCCAATGGAAGAGTTATCTATTCGAACATCTTATCTGCACAATGCGGCCCATTATCAGACCGCAGGACGTCGTGCACACACCATCTAGGAAACACCTCACGTACGAGAAACCTGGCAGCACATGCAGTATCACGGTGTGTACATGGACTAGACTCAATCAATCTGGAAAAGGGACATACTGCCACTAACATGTATATGTAACCATTGCATAATTGCAACATATCCACATACTCTACATGTAGATGCTGAAAAGGACCATTGGGTCTGGGGATTGCTCCTCTCACTGTTCACAAGGTCTGCCCCTCTGTCAACATCTGGCAAACAATGCAGTTCACAATAAACAGTGCACTTTATTCTAAAAAAAATGGTGAAAACCAGTCTTCTGCAATCATGGCAGCAAGATTCTCTCTGGTTGTATGCGCAGGATAGTGAAGCTGATCCAGCGCAACTTTCAATAAGGCTAGAGGCATAACTGGCTTTCCAGTGCTATCCTGTCTCCATAGAGCCTCGGTGGGGGATAAAGAATACCCCTGTATTTTCCATAAATCCTGTTCTTCCTGTGATGCTTGACCTTGTAGCGCAATTAGATGTACAATGGATAGCATATTAAACCCTTCCTTTATCAACGTGCAGCATTCTGACATTTGCCTAACATCATCTACTTCAAAATTAGAAATATTTTGAAAATATGCTGCTCTTTTGGCTTCAACATCTGCAGCTTTGTTACCACGAGAAACCATGTCTGCCTTTTTACTATGGGCTGCGCATTTTACCACAGTGATAGCCAATGGGAGGTTTAGTATCTTGATAACCTTGTCCAATAGCAACGCATGTTGCACTGGTGTGCCGTCTGTGCGGAGGAAGCCCCTCCTTTTCCAACGTGAGAATCCTGCGTAAACGGTTGACGTCACGTAGGCGGTGTCAGAATACACTGTCACTTCCTCATTCTCATATCTCTGAAGTGCATCTATAAGCGCCACTTATTCTGCAGTCTGTGTTGAGCAACGCAAAGGCAATCTTGCACTTGTCACTACTTCGAATTCACCATGATGGTTTAACTTTTCTACTGCTGATCCAGTATGTCTTTTGGTAAACGTTTGAAGAACCGTTAATTAATAGAATTTCCCCTCCTCTGAGAGCATTGACTCTAACATGGGGAATGTCATCATAGAGCTCTGTGTACGTTATGCAATCATGTACATAGTCTTCCATCCCTAGTGGTTCTGCTATAAATGTTGCTGGATTCACTACTCTACATCTAACAATTTTGATTACTGGGTTTGAAATAATCACTTGGTACCCTGACCCTCTTTGTGTAGTCAATGTGCTTTTGGGTTTCTCTAAAATGGCAAATAAGGAATGTTCGACGAATAACGTCATGGACCATCCCATTGTAATACTTGCAGCTTTTTCAATCGCGAAAGCAGCAGCAGCTAACGCTTGTTAGGAAGCGTTCATTATTGGGTCATTATGCTTGTTCATTACTGGGTCTAAAATCCCACCATAGTAAGCTAACGGTTTATTTCCATGCCGTTTTCTGTTTAAGAACTGCTATCATCACTTCTCCATTTGAATGTGAAAATAAGTAAAACTCCTAATTATAGTCTGCAATTCCTAACACAGAGGCTGTACAAATCTCCCTTTTTAATTCTTTGAATCCTTCAGTCATCTCATCTGTCCATGTTATTTGACTTTTATCTGTGCTTCCTTAAATCCTTTCAAAAGTGGTGGTTGAATATATGTGCTGTAATCAAAAACCCAGGTCCTGCAATAATTACATAGGCCTGAACATTTTTGCATATCCCTTACTGTCTAAGGTATTGGGGTTTTCATGATCGCGTCTGCTCTCTCAGGTGTCACTTTTCTCCCCTCTTGAGAGATTAACTGTCCTTTCTCCAGCATAGGGTCTGGCATGAATTAGAAGAAAGGGCGTGTATTGCTATGTGCCAGCCCTTAGTTCACTCCAAAAGGAGATAATTCCCAAATATATATATATATAAGAGGGCGAGAGTCTCCGCTATCTTGTGGTCAGGAGGAATTCCAGGATAGGGTCCAGCTTGTACCAAAGCTCCCGGTCGCATCGGGACTCCTTCTGGCGGCCAACACTACAGAGTTCGGCGATGGTTGTGACCTCAAGCACTTGGGTGCTGGCTCCAGCACCCAGTATTTCTTCTCCACTTTTGGTTGTAGCCGTGCATGGGTTTTTCATGAGGTCTAGGCCTTCCTCCCAAATTTCGTCCAAAAAGGGAACCGCCATGATCGTTTTCCTTTTGGACTCCCGTCGCTGATATAGGAAGCCCTCTGTCTTGGTTTCCTCGGGCACCAGCTGGAACAGCTTGGAGGACCTGGAGATCATCAAGTGGAATGATCCCACCTCATCTGGCAGAGAGCCTCTATGAGAGACGTCCAGGTGCGGTGTTTCGTCGTCTGCCAGGACAAAATCCTCATCTTCATTGGTTTCTGTGGCCGTCTCTGTACCAGTGTCCGTGCGTGTATCCAGGTCCGCTGGTGGAGTTGGGTTCCAACGTGGTGAAGGAGGCTGATTCGACAGCGTCAGATGATGCTTCCTCTTCTTACACAGAGGCCGGTCAAGGACCTGTGGTACCACAGGTGCCGGTGCTGGGGGCAACCTCTTCTGGATCTCAGTCACTAGGGTGTTGAGATGCTACAGGATATCCATGGATATGTCCTTCGGCTGAGGAGGGAATGATGGAGTGCTAGGCCCTGCACCGCCATCTTTCTCGTGGACTGTATGGACGTACGCTTGGTCGTCTGTGGATGAGATGTCCATTGACTGCACGTAAGCCTTGGAGAGCTGTTTTGGGGCCTCTATGCCCCCCCTTTTTATCCTCCTCAGGGCTGTGTATGGGACTTGAGCCGGTGCTCCCCCCCCCCCACCCAGGGGTGCACGCAGGATTTGCAGCTGCCTCGGTGGCAATGTAACGCCTGGGAGGCAAGTATACTCCCGGTGCTGTGGGGACCACCATCGTGGGGTCGGTACCACCCGCCATAACGGTCTCTCCCGAGGATGCCGACGACGTGTTTGACTGAGCCTTTGGCTGCACCTGATGAGCCTGCTGTGAGACCTTCTTCTCTTCCTCTTCTCTCTGTTTCTCTGATTTGTCCCGTAACATGGACGGGTGGAGGACTTTCTTTTTGAGGAGGAACTCGATGGCAGGCTGGCTAATGAGGTGGACGGCGATGGTGATCGCAGTGTATCTGGTCTGGGACCCACATCCGCAGCCAACCCAGAGGAATCAGCCTTGCGGTTCTTGGCCTCATCTTGGACCCCGACAAATGGGGCCTTCTCAAATGACTTTGACGTCCTCCCGGAGGGAGACCGCTCCTCGGACCAACGGGTCCTGGGTGAGGCATGACCCTGCTCGGAGCACGGGTCAGAGGCCTTGCTCGACTTGAGCCAGGCCACCAGCCTCCTATACAAGTCTTTCTTCGTCTTTTTCGAGAAACCCAGGCATATCTTGCACCCATCCCAGTTGCAGGCAGTACAGACACTTCTGATGTTTGTCCTCCACGAAAACGTTCCTTAGCCCGCATTGGGTGCAGGGCCTGAAAAGTGCTCCTCCTTCTTCTCCTCAGTCATGGTTGGAGGGCGCAAAGTAGGCCCAAGATGGCCTTCCAGAAACTTCGACGAAAAACCGCCCTTGAGGGGCATGCAACTTCACTGACAACAGATCCCTGTTGCCAGCCGATCAAGATAGGAGCACACGGGCTCCGATGGAACAAAAATATAACTTTTCTCTGAAAAACGTGGAAAAAAGTACTCAATAGCTCGGAGAGCAACTGGATCACTACCAACACTGAAGCGTGCAGTACAAATCTGACGACTGTCAGAGGCGGGGCTTAGGGAGAGGACTGGCATGGGATGGGGGCAGTATGACCCAGAGGACAGTGATTGGTTTAGAGGAGAAATACAGATTTAAAGATAAACCATTTTTTCTTTTACCAAGTATCCCCAGCCTGTCGACGGGGAATATTCATGAGCATGGGAATTCATGCCAGACGTACAAGGAAAAGAGGAAGGGAGGCACTAGTAAATTCAATTTGGGGTGTTAAAATACTTAAATTGGCTAAGTTTAATTTGTCAGTACCAATTTACAATTAGTCTACAGGGGCGCCAGGGCGAATGTCACGGGGCCACCCGGGACTGGTAAGAGAACTAGAAGAAAGGGCGTGTATTGCTACGCGCCAGTCCTTAGTGCACTCCAAAGGGAGATAATTCCCAAATATATATATAAGAAGATCACCACCGACGGATAGGTGCTGAACGCTCTCGCCCAGGGACACACCTTGAGTGCCAATGCAGGTGCCCTCGTATTCCACCAGTTCCCCGTCAGGAGCAGCATATCCCTCAGCTCCTGGAAGAAGTGCAAGCCATGTTACGGAAAGGGGCGATAGAGCTTGTGCCCCAACGGCTCTGGGGCTCTGGAGCTATTACAGATACTGGACCTGCGCCGACTAAACAAATTCTTGAAATCTCAAAAATTCAGGCTGGTCACGTTGCAACACGTGCTCGGCCAACTGGAGGAAGGGGATTTCTTGATGTTGTTGGACCTAGAGAATGCATACTTCCATGTCCCCATCCACAGGAAACATCGGAAGTTCCGACAGTTCGTGGTACAAGGCCAGCACTGCCAGTTCAAGGCTCTACTTTTTGGCTTAAAGTCGAACCCAAAGGTGTTCACAAAATACCTAACTCCGGTGGCGCCCCACCTGTGTCTGCAGGGAGTGCACGTATACCCGTACCTGGATGATTGGCTGATACGAGCCTGTTCCCAGGAACTGGCCGACGAGCCCATAAAGGAGACCGTCCGGCTACTGACGGTTCTGGGGTTCTCTGTGAACTATCCAAAGTGCTGCTTCACGCCATTGCAGAACGCAATGTTCCTCTGTGCCAGCCTCGACACAGTGGGCCTCATTATAAGTATGGCGGTATGGCAACAACAGTGCCAGTATCGCTACCGGCACTGTTGCTGCCGTACCGCCATACTATGAGTTGTGCTCATGGGTCTCGCTCTGCCTGCCAGGTCCGACCTGGTGGGCAATGCGGCACCCGCATGCATAGCTCGTGGATGCACCAGCAACGTTATGAACGGTGCTGGTGCATCCAAGCTCCCCATTCCCATTCAGCCCTATGGGGCTGAATGGGGATGGGGAGTACCTTATTTCCGGCACCCGTGAATGGGTAATTACCGGGTCCGCCGAGCTCGGCATCACCTGCTAATTGCCCATTCGCGGTTGGCTTGTTCAAGGCTTCCATTTCAATATCCAGACTACTTTACCAAAAGGGAAGCATGGAAAAGGCTGTTGGCTCAGAGCTGGGATAAGGAGGTTGCACAGCTGCATATTGAGTCAAAAACCCATGAAATCAAGAATGAATCTTTGCTTCCAGCTCGCAATGAAGGGGACCTGCCTCCTCTTTGGTGGGGATTCGTAACCAGACCTCGTGAAAGTCCAACGTAATATGCACACAGTTGTTAATGCTACATGCTGGGAAGCCCTCTGGGCAAAGTCTGTATTAATAGCCCCTTTTACGTGTGGTTTTGCTCTATTCAATCCTGTTACAGCAATATACATTTAAATAAATGTACACAATAAAAAAATAAAACAGATGGCTCTCTGGCTGCATCATGCACTGTCATCGGCTGGCTAACCGGCCTCTGCCGGGCCGTCCCCGTGTCCACTATACCAGAGCGATCGCTGCGGTGACGGCGTTTCTATCGAGTGTGCCCCTGCTCGACATCTGCAGGGCTGGGAGTTGGAGGTCCACGCATACCTTCACAAAGTTCTACTGCGTCGACAGGGATTCCAGGGAGGAGTCCAGAGTCGGCCAGGCAGTGATACGCAACCTGTTAGCTTGAGGTGAGTCTGTTCCAGAGGTAAGTATTCATTGCTTTTGTTGAACTATGCCACTTCCGTGGTTTTGTAATGTGGTACTGCTGTGTATTCGTTATTCATGAGCATGTGAATCCATGCAAGCCCCAGGCTCCATCATGGGTCTGGCATGGATTCACATGCGAACCCTCCGTCCGGCCCCTCTGCGGCTCTTCTTGGTCATGCTGCCCCTTTGCGTGCTTACCAAACCTAAATATGGCTGCCAGAGGCGGGACTTAGGGAGAGGACTGTCATTGGTTGGAGGCAGTATGACCGAGAGGACAGTGATTGGTTTAAAGAAGAAATACAGCTCTAAAGTGAAAGTAAAACAGTTTTTTCTTTTACTGAGGATTCCCAGCCTGACAACAGGGAATATTCAAGAGCATGTGAATCCATGCCAGACCCATGCTGGAGAACAATAGTTACAAGTAAGTAATTTAAACCATATACAGGACTTCTTCCTGGCAATATTGTAGTTTCTCTCCTTTTCCACTGGAGTTTTCTCAACTGCGCTTAAGCACTCCCTTGTGCACCCTCTGCTCAAGAAACCCTATGCCGACCCCTCCATTCCGGCAAACAACCACCTCATCACTCCCTTCTTGGGCAAATTCCTGGAGAAGTTGGCCATCACTCAGCTCATCCTCCACACTGAATCTATTGGCTGCTTCCATGACCATCAGTCTGGCTTTAGAGCATGTAGAGGCACGGAAACTGCTCTTCTGAACACCCAAGAAGACCTGCTTTCAAATCTTGACACTAACACTTCCTCTGTACTTCAATCTCCAACCGCCCATTCCAGGTGGAACACAGAGCCTTCTCTCGACTACTTCTGTCTCATCCTGTGGCATTCTCCAGGGATCTAACCTCTCCCCTTGGTTCTTCAACATCTATAAGTCTGCCTTGGAATGTGTGATTGTCACTCCTAACTTCCAATGTTACACAGATGACATACAATTATCTTTCAGGCCACCCTCAGCCGCCTCCTCCTCTTCGGTCTAACCTGACTGTCTGTCCGCTATTCAGTCATGGAAGTGAAAGTAAACAACCTCTGCCTCAACGCCAGTAAGACTGAGATCGTACTAATTGGGACCCCTACTCCCGCTTTCCCACTTTCGTTCTGGCCGGCCTCCCTTGGCCCTGCCCCCGCACCCACCTGCGAGGAAAAAAACCTCAAGGTCATTTTCGACTCCACTCTCTCCTTCTCCTCTCACATTTCTGACATCTCTAATAAATCTAACTATCACCTCCTCAAAGGTACTCTTCCTTTTCTCACTTTCCCCCAGCGGCTCACTGTCTCCAGAGCCTTGGTTCTCTCTGGGCAGGGCTATTGCAAAAATGTCTTCCTCAACCTCCCTTCTTCTGCCCTGCACCCTCAGCAACTCATCCAGAACAGGACTGCAAGACTTATCCTTGGCCTCAACCCCAAAGACTGCACCTCTCCTGCGCTGAAATCTCTTCACTGGCTCCCGATGGCTCCGAGGATCAAGTTCAAGACCCTCTGCATTGTCCACAATGCTTTCTGGGGCCTGGGACCTATCTACCTGCAGCGCTGCCTACCTAAATACTGTCCCTCACGAGCCCTCCGCTCGTCTACCTCCAACCTTCTGCAAATGAGTCGGTTCTCCAAGCAGAGATTAGGGGGGAGATCCTTATCCTCAGCAGGTGCCTCCTTCTGGAATAGCCTCCCTGCCGCCTTCTTTCTTGAGCCTGACCTTCTTAAGTTTCGGAAACTCCTCAAGACCTTCCTCTTCTCCTCTTCCTTCACGCTTCCTCTACCCTGCTAACCTTGCCCTCTGCTCTCTCCCTCTCTCCTTCCTCTTCCTTACAGCTTGCTGACTGGCCGTCTGGTGTACCTCAGAGTCTCACCGATCCCAGGCACCCCCGCCAGTCCTCTCTCACACTTGCTTCACAGCCCTGCTCCCACCCACCCCCACTTTCACTGCACTTATAATAACCTAGGAGAGTGGCTCTCTCTGCACTTACCCTAGTCTCCGCCGAATGGGTGCACTTGGGCTTCCCCCCGTGACCTTCCATGCACTTGCACGACCCAAATGTAACGTACCTGATGATTGTCTGTTCCCCCTGGTCTTCTCCTAATTGTACTGGTAAAACTGCAGAATCGCTGTCAGGCCTATTTGCTGTGCCTCAACTGTTAATGTATCCTACGCACTTACTTTGCCTGTGCAGAGTATTATTGTCTCCGAATTTTAAGGGCTCTGAGCGACTGTTGTTTTTCCTCTTTTTCCCACCCTCCTTGAGCGCTTTGAAAAACTCTCATTGTGTATAGGCTCTATATAAATAAACAATACAATACCTTGTATCCTTTCTCTGCTAGTACTGTCATTTGTTAAACTGAATCTACTCTGCATCTTTCCTCTGTCTCTCTGCACACTAATATGTCATCTATGTAATTAATTATAGTGCTCTCAAGTTGTATGTTTCCTAGGTCCATCTGCAGAAGCCTGTTAAAGATTAATAGGGTCTCACGGTACCCATGAGGTAATCTTGTATGTTTCCAGCGCTGATGTCTATACGAAAACAAAGTCAAATCTTGTGAGTCTTCGTGAAGGGGAATTTAAAAGAAAGCATTTTTTAAATTGATTGACTGTAAAATATTGGGCTTTAGCTGGAATGTTACATAATATTGTAGCTGGATTCGGAACCAGCGCAAACTCTGCTTCAACAACACTACTGTGTTACATGGGGATTCTGTTGACACCAATATTCCCTGCTGTATTAAAGCCGGAATGGTCTCAAATATGCCTTCATCTGCTTCTCTGGACATGGGGTACTGTTTTGCTCGTGCCAAAATAGCTTCTGGTTTGATCTTTATTTTAACTGCTCCCGCTCCACTCAACAGACCAACGCCATATGGGCTATTGGTCCATAAAATGCTTTCTACCTTTTCTAAATCTTCCTGGAAAAATGACTATTTCACTAATGCCATTCTCTGTCATATCACCCTATTCTCAACTTTAATCCAATAAGTGAGACTTAAGAAAAATACTAATTCATCATCGGAATAGTCATCTCTGAACAATTCTTCATCTGTCAGGTCTGTTAGTCTGTATCCTTCACCAAGACCTATTACTGCTCTCCATCCTCTCCTCTCATCAACAACCACCCTTTCCTCTCTTACCACTGCTGCTTCTAGTTTTAGGGGAATAACTTGTCCTTCCTTGTCATCCATGGGTATTTCTGGCCTAAACAAAAATGTGTCAGGTATTCTCAATAATTTGCCTACCAGTCTAGGAAGCCATGTCACAAAATATTTACCCCATACAAAAATACTTCTGGGTCTAGAGGACCTCTTGTAATGCCTTTTGGCCTGTAAATGCTAAGATGAATTATCTTACATGTGTGTAGTGTATGCCTGGAGTGGAACACACTATGCCTGTCAGTGAAAGATATCGTCATCAAGTCACGTCCTAATATGTTAACTGGCGTCTCCCGTGAATACAATAGTGGCATAGACACGTCATGTTGTCCTATGGAAAGTGGACCAAACTCGTAGCCCGAGAGAATCCCTGTGCATTCATGGCAATCCCAGACATTGGGTATTTTCCCTCTCAAACACAGGAACAAGCTGGTCCCGTGTCTGCAAGAGTGTAAATTCTGGATGGGGTATCGGTACTGCTGCCTTCTATATGGCACAGTAGAAGTACAGAGCACCCCAGCCAAGGTTCTCTATTTGGTAGCGAATGGACAAGCAACCAAGGCTTAAGCACTCAGGAGGTGATGCGGGCTGGTTCTTAAGTGCAGTGTAGTCCCAAAGCCCCCACAAAGGAATGTCCTCACATTGTTATGTGCTAGCACAGTTAATTAGAAAATAAGGTTCAAGATATATACATCAATTAATAACACACTTTGTACTCTGGCAATTCTAACATGGCAAATATATACAATGTCTATGTGGTACCACACTTAGCCATTGACTCCTTTAAAATGCATCAACTGCTGACAGTTATAATGGCATACAAATCATACAGCAATGTGTAGCAGTATAGAGCATAGGAAGGAAGACAAGTTACGTTAAACAATGTCAGATGCTTTATTTAGCTACTAAAATGCAGTTCAGAGTGAGAATCCCCCCACCTGGGCAACCTGTAATAAAGAGTAATAACAAGCACAGTCCATTAATGTTTAAATAGTCTTGCTTCCTGGTCAAAATGTTCAACCACCCATTGTACCTGAGATAGATGAGTTTCTTTGATGGTTCGTCGACGGATCCCTCGAGAGTGGACTCCCTTTAAAGCAAGGAGCCACAGGGCGTCGAGATTCCTCAAAGAAAAGTGAACACTTGCGTCGACACTGCAGCTTCGACCTTCACGGTGCACTTCAGCGATCGTTCGTTGAAGTCCTGTCAAGATGAGGTGTGCGGTGCACTTCAATGCAAAGAGTTTGGTGCCGCAAAGATGACTCAGTGATGGATGTAGGCCCTGCTGCGGGCGTCGGGTGTCTGGAGATGCTTTGGCAGTCCTCTGGCCTCTCGGTGCTGCAGTCGCAGCACGTACCTCGGGATAGCTTCGGCGATAGGGACTCGACCACGGGCTGGACTTCTTATCTAGACTTCGTCAGTGTCCTCTGGATGTCTTTGTCAGCTTCTGGTGGTGGGAAACCCACAGGCGGACTTCCTTCGGTAGCGGACAACCTCGACTTTCTCCGGCGGGATAAAGCAGTCGACGGTGATAGCAAGGGAACCCTTTGTTCAATGTTCTTAGGCACTGTAGCGTTGGGGCTCCGGTCGAAGAGCAGCATGGCGTCCAGCTGTTCCTGCTTTTGGGCAGCACGATTCAACTGGCTTCCTTCGGTTACGGAAATCCTCCGAACCCAGGTCGACGACAATGGACTTTGATGGCCTTGATATCCTTGCGCTTCACTTCAAGATACTCGGTGAACCCCTTTCCGGTCGACAGCCTTTCGGGACTGGCTTCCAGGGTACCCCGATGAAGATCAGCTTTTGCACGATGTTCCCTCATAGCTCGGGTAGAGGTCTCCTAGCCAGGTCCTCTCTCGGATCAGTCCTCCACAGACTTGACAGCTTTTAGATTTCGTCGAAGAAAAGCGGCAGCATTCTTCTGCTTCCAGCTGGGCTTCAAGGATAAGCAGCTTCACGTTTCAATTTCAGCTTATGAACAAATTGGGAAGTGAGAGGTCCCCAGATATACACATCTGTTCCAGATTCACTCTGCTGAGCCAGGCTCAGTCAGCCAATCACACAGACGGGCATTTGTGCAGGCAGGCAGGCAGGCAGTCAATCAGGCTCACAGGCATTCAAGCTATTCACCTCCAACCAGACACCCATAACAAGGAATGTGGATTGGGGCAAGCACCCAGCCTTCCAGCACACCATACTGCATTCATGTCAGTTTCAGACAGGGCTGTCTCATTCATTTTGTGTCACACAAAGAAACCAGCACCCATACACCCATAACATAGAATGCATATTGGTCACACACTTTATTCACACAGGTCCTACCCCGAGGCTGTACCCACACCATACAGTCACTGGGAAGGCTCCAGCTAGTCTGGCCTGGACTTTCCATAATACCATATCTGGTTCTTCCACCCAACAGCCAGTCAGGGGAAGGGACAGAGTCAGGGCTTCCCAGGACTTTGGCAAAACAAGGTAACGGGCAATAGAAACCAAGAGGCCACAGGGGCCATCTTGCCCTCTATCAGGAATCCACTGATTCCTATGGCAGGGCCTGGGTATCCCAAAATGGAGGCTACTCGGAGCACCTGTCAAATTCAGCATGGAGCTGCCACCGGCCCATAACCTGCTCTGTGGGCCACACACTGGTGCTCAAAAACATACACTAGGGGAACAGGGTTGTACCCACACTCCTGTGCAGAAAACAACACAGAACACACATGATAAGGGAGTACAGGACAAGGACATGGAGGCCCTGTCCCTCCAATGCATTTCCTGCATTACAGTTGCCCCATCCCCCCAGACTGAGGATAGGGTGGTCTAATCTCCCACGAGATTGACACCCTCATCCAGACGGTCAACATACCTTCTGGAAAGGCCATCTGCATTATCCTGACTCTCTCCTGGTCTATGCTCAATAGTGAAGTCTAGCCCTTGCAGGCTAATGGAGCATCTGAGCAGTTTAGGGTTTTCACCCTTGATCTGCATAAGCCATTTCAAGGGCTTAGGGTCTGTTTGGACCTTGATGGTAGACCCCGGAAGGTAAGGCCTAAAATGCTTAAGTTCCCTACTCTTGAGTTGCCTACTGATGAATATGATAGGATGTTCCCTCCATTTGTCATCTAACTGGGACAAGACAGCTCAAATTCCGGTGTCACAGGCATCAGTTTGAACAATAAATGGTTGGCTGTAATGAGGCGCACACAACACAGGTGCCCTACACAGACTTTGCTTCAAGCCGACAAAGGCCCTCTGGCAGTCTTCCATCCAATTAACCTTCCTTGGTTGCTTGGGCAAAGTCAGAGCTGTCAGAGGAGCAGCTATGGTTCCATAGTCCGCCATGAAGTTCGGGTAATACCCAGTGAGGTATTTGCGTGCAAGCTTTGGAGGAAGTGCTTGGGGAAAGTGCTGTTCGTGGGCTTGCGGCACATGGCTTGCAGCAGTATTACTTACAGTATTACAGTATTACTAATAGAAATGCAGGCTCCATGCTGCATCCAGGCAGGAACTGTCGATTCTCGTGAGTGAGGTTTATGCAAACTACAGCTGCTTAATATTAGAGCTCTTTAGTGGCTGTGTGTTATTAGTGTAATTAGTACATAATTTGTGTATATGTCTGTTGAGTACATGTTTGCATTATAGTGAATTGTACCGAAATTGAATCTGAAACTGAAAACGCCCTGATGTCTCGAGTGGCCACTGCTCTGGGCTCTAGGCACCTCCCACTCTGTTTTCTTCTTTTGTATCTGTGTGCCTGGTTTCGATCATATCCAAGTGTATGTCGGGGGAGCTTGGGGAGCTGGGGAATCCTCGTTGGGAATCAGCGATATAATAGATATCAGCAGTAAAGCTGTCACCACGTGCATGGAGAAGCCTATGTGGCGTTGTCGCGGGACATGTCCACCAAAAGTTATTACTAATCCTACACCTGTAATTAAGTTGAGAAAAATGATGATTCCAAAAGCGAGTCAGCTTACCCGAATTGAGGAGGAATATGCTGTAAAGGAAATTGTGGCAGAATTGAATGTTTCATTGGGTTGTCTTGAGACAAGCTGCATGACAATGTGATCGCTCTGCCTGCAGTGGCTCTGATCTCCAAATGCTGCTGCCTCTGAGAGGGAACTGGTGACTTCTATGCACGCACCTAATAGTGAAATTATTCTAGGTAGTCCAACCCTCCAGGAACAGTCTTCTCTGTTAGATAAAAATGCCATAGATATTGCCTCAAGTCTTGTTACCTGTAAAGGCTACTGTAACGGTCATGATACATGGGTCGGCCCATGGCGTCCAAATAGTTTTCCTGAACTTGTTAATGAGTTGGATATTTGTTCTGAGGTTCAAGAGGTAGAATATATGGTGGATATAATGGACATTTCATCCACAACTTGTCCTATGAGTATTGATCCTGTTACCTTTTTTGACATAAAACACGCAGTAACTAGTGGTATCTCTAATGAATGTGTCGAGAGTAGTGAGCCTCCCATTCAAGTCGAGTATCTTCCAGATACAAGTGTGGAAAATAATGCTCTAGTCTGCCCGCAGGAAAAAGTGGCTAGGAGCAGGAATAATAATAGTGATACCAGCATGACGTCGACTGATATGTTCTGGGCCTTTGAAAATCGTCTTACTACTCTGGTTGACAGATTTGAGAGGTTAGACAAGAAACCTGACATTCAGTCTATTCTTCTCCATAAAAGTGTAATTTGAGGACGCAAAACAGTGAGGGACCAAGGATCAAACACCGATGCAAAAGAGAATGTAGCATCCACTACGCCACTCCCGGAAGCAGTTATAATCCCAGGTGTACAACTAACAGTCATTGAGGGTATTGTGAAGAAAAGTGAGTCTACCAAATGTAAAGACCAAGTCACATATCAGTCATTTATGTACGCAAAACAATCTAAAATGCGTAAGAATGTATGTATAGTGACAGATAATGATGTGGTTAGTAATATTGTTGACCTTGATGTCTTGTGTGATACTAAATCCCAGCCTATTTATGTTCAAAGCCTGGGCTTTTCTGAAATGGGGCTGGAGGATGTTCTACCTTGGGGGTGCAGTGGCACTGGCAGTGTCCCTGCCACCTGATGTTCGTGGCATGCCTATCGGAGGCCTTGCTGAGACATGTGCGGCTGTTGACTGTAATGCTGGTTGTCTATCACAGGGTGTGAACTGTGTTGCACAAACTGGGCCACAAAAACAAGCCAAACATATGGATATTTGGGCAACAACTACACATAAGTGTAATATAGTTGAGACCACGTAATTCATCAGCTGCAACCAGTGCTGTATTTAATGCATTACAATTGCAGCCTGTGTCCTTATTGGAATATCTTCTGCTGTGCAATAGAGCAGCTGTAATATGCATACTCCACACTGTTGCAGCATTAAGGAGTTATTACATCTGAAGATGTCAAGATTGTGGACCAGGTTGAAAATATACCCACTGATACCTTCGATATATGCTTCAAATCTGAGGCCACACTTGAGTACATTCTCAAGTATGAAGATGGGTTGCATCGACTAGGATATTCCTGTAGCATTGTGAAAATGTCTTTTACCAAACTTAGAACTAATAAATCTGCAATTACACATGAAAACTTCACAACGTGTCTACCTAGTATGCTACACACATTGTGTAGTGATCATAACACCTGCGAAGGAGAAATTGCCAATAGACAACCCTCTGACAAATCCAACAGTAATTGCGCCCTACACGTCAAAGATATGGCTAGGGGCGCGTTGGACACTGAAGATAACTATTGGCAATGACTGCCGTCCGTCTTTAAAAAACACTTTTCCTCGTTAACTCAATTAAGTTAATATCTTGTCTTTGTGGAACACGCATGGGGTTACTCACCACTATGGTGACGATGGTTTATTGTCTCATATGGACCTTTTTCCTATTATTGCTCTTTAGGAAACCTGGATGGTTGACCTAACTCACTTCGATGGGCGCAACACTCTGCAGAGACTGGCCACTCGTGGACCTATTGAGCATCCTAAGGGAGGCCCTCTGATTTCGGCTAGGCAGACTTGGTCCCTAATTGAGATAAAGGGATCATCGCCCATGGTTCAGGCTGTTAAAATTACGCACTTGCAGTTGGCTTTTATTTTAATAATCATCTCCGACCCACCAAACCATGTAACGACTGACTGCATTGCATTGACAGTCAAGTGAATCTTGGATGCAAATCTCCTGGATTTACCGGTATGGATAATGGGTGACTTTAATGCCCGTATTGATGAATGTAATATAGCTCAATGTGAAAAAACTGAACCTGCACCAGTTATGCAGACAGTCACCAAGCGTCAAGGAAGCGTATGGACAAACATGTTAGATGCTTATGGATTCACTCGACTCAGTGGCTACTGTGCTGGAGATGCATACATGGCATATACGTGTGTCAGTGGTGGTGTGCCTCCGCCATTTTTGCCAATCAGCGAGGGCTGTCATTGGTGGATGAATTCGCTATCCTGCCCCGCGAGGAAAGTGACCACCTGCCTCTATGTGTACCACTTGAAACCTTAAAGGTTAAAACTGTGCTGTCCTCCTATGATTTAAATGGTGATAGCTATCTAAATAATAGTCAAAACTGAATACGCTGGGATGCACCTAAACTAGAGAAGCTCAGACATGTAGTGGAGATTTGTTTGCCTATTTGTATCCAACAATTGGATAATACAAGTGATAACAATGCAACCAATATAGTACCTGCTTTTTCATCATTGATTAGTAATAGTAAAGAAATAACTAATAAGAGAAGAACCTATAAAAGCCCCTATGAGCTGTGCAATAAGGTCTATAATATGCTCACATTACGACACTTGGATCGTTGCGACAAAAAAACAGCTGCATTGTAATATCTCTGCAATTCTCTACCCTTTCTTAGGTATCTATAGTTCATGCGAGATTACTACCCACATTAAAGCTGCCAAAAAGAATTACCACAAACGGTTGAAAGACCATAAATCTAGATGCGAGAGAGAGGGGTGGCAAGAGATTGCCTACCTCGCAACTTCCAAGAATACAGCTGAAATCTGGAGAGTTATGCGAGGGGCCACAAAAAAAGATCTGCCTATTCATTGCGTATCTGAATCTGTATGGGTCGCCCACATTAAATCCACCTTGGGGCCACTCTTCCAGTAAATGTTGAAGAGGGTCTGCCATGTGTAAAATGGGAATGCAAGTCAACTATACGGGACATTACTATAAAAATAGAGAAACTGAAGAATGTGTGCGTTGCAGGTCCCGACGGTATGTCTAATAACCTTCTTAACTTATCACCGGGAATGTGGGCACATGCACTACATCTTCTCTTGGTTGAAATCTGAGTAAGTGGCAGGCTCCCTGATACGTGGCGCGAGAGCCATATTCAACCTGTATATAAGAAGGGTGCGTGGAACATACCTGCAAACTATCATATGCTAGCCATGCTGCACATTCCGGCCAACATTTTTGCAAAAGTGCTACTGGTCGAACTAAACACATGGATACAAGAAAATAACATTTTGCCCCCAAATCAGACAGGCTTTAGAATGAAATCTAATACGTCCCATAACTTATTAATATTGGTATCTGCTGTTGAATATGCATGGTTGAGAAGGGAGACTGCAGTCTGTTGTGCTTACATAGACCGTGATGAGGAACAGATTATGGAGAGAACTAGCAGCATGGAATATACCGCTGGTGCTTTTAAAAACGCTAATGTTACTCCATACAGACACTAGCATACGGGTTCATCTAGATTGTGACAGTAAGATATCTGCATCAATGTATACGAAAAAATAATGCAAATATCTATCAGTGTATGTTGACGAAAAGCTGAAGTGGGATATGCATTGGACCGAAACGAAAGCAAAATGTATGAAATCTGTTAACGACATAAACTCCTTTATAGGGAAAAACGGGGGTTACTCAGTTTATACGATCTTGCTGTTGTATACCTCAAAAATATCCCTGATATTGAACTATGGTATAGAGGTATGGGGCCATAACTATGCAGATGAATTAAGAAAATTTGAAGTGAAAATTGTACTGAAATTGTTTAGAATGCTGCAAATGGTATCAGTGGAATTTCTGTATCTAGAATTTGACATGATTGGGGTATTATCTGACTTTATTTCTAGAAAAGTTATGTGTTTTGATAACCTGTGGATTTTAGACAATGGTATGATTATGGTATGCTATTTACATGCCTTCTTATGTCTTCACAGATGTATCACCATGGGTGCTATGGGGAACATGTTATCCTTATACAATAAGTGGCTTGTAGGACCTGTGGGTAGACCTATGGATCGTCGGGTACATGTGACTGAAAGCTGGCTTAAATACAAATTGTCTAACTATAGCCATGAGCATAATTATGTGCAGCGATCCACCTATAATAACAGTGGACCTTTTATTCAGTATAGAATGGCTTGTGTTTGTAAACCAAAATATATAATGGCCTCTCCAAGTTATAGCATTATTAGACAACACTTACTTCTAAAATGTAATGTCAGTGATGGTCTTGAAAGGAAAGGTGCAAAGGTTGGCTTATCTAGAGCCGAACGAATGTGCCGGTTGTGCGGAGAGAACATACTGGAATCATTCCAACATATAATTGCCCACTCTGTGAGTCTACATTCCATTAGGGAAAGTTTTATTAAATGTTATAATAACAATCTTGATTGTACAGATATGTCATTTATTTGATCCAAATGTATGAAGGGCGATGAGTTAAATTCTATATTTTGTATGGTAAAATTTTATTGGAAGTGTAAAGATATTTTAGATGAATTATCAAAGGGTCTGTTAGATTGATTTTAAGATATATATATTAGGTTTTAATTGCCCCCTTTTGTTTTTTAACTAATGCCTGTTTGCTGGACACCTACCTTGTCTTTCTCCTGTTTTTATCCAACTTATTATAGAAGAACTCTGTTTTATGGAATGTGTTATATGTTAATGTGTCTACTATGTATTTTTATTTTGATCATGTATTGTCTTGTGTATACAAAGCCGTAAGGTAATGAGTATATAAAATAAATAAATAAACAAAAAACTCTCACCTGTGTTTGAGTAGTGGGAGTCTCCCAGTGATGTACATCCTGTACCTTACTGGGGAGAGGTTGGACTTGACCCCCTCCCACCTCATGACCAAGGTAAGTGACTGCCCTGAGCTATCTGGCACTTGGGCCTTGGTAGTGAGGTTAGCCCTTCGCAAGGCCTCCAACACCCTATCCAAATGAGTCAAATGCTCTTTCCAGGTAGAACTGTAGACAGCAATGTTGTCTAAATAGCCCACACAACAGGCCTCCAGCCCATTGAGCGCATGATTCTTCAACCTGAAATGCATGGCTACTGGTAGAGCCCCTCAGGTGTTGAGAACGCAGTTCTTTCTTTGGCCTGGTCCATCAGAGCTATTTCCCAACAGCCTGAAGTGAGGTCAAAGGTGCTTACAAATTTGTCAGCACCTAAGATGTCCACGAGCTCATCAGCCCTAGGCAATGGGTGCGCGTCAGTCTTGGTGACAACATTGACTCCTCTGTAGCCCACACAGAACCTCCAATCCTTGGTACCTGTCCGGGAACTTGCCCTGGGGACAAGGACCACTGGACTGCACTAGGGACGGGTTGAGGGTTCAATTACACCCAAATCCAACATCTTGGCGACCTCAGCCCAGATGTGGTTCTTTACAGTATCTGACATCTGATAGCATCTGCTTTTGACAGGTACTCTGTCACCAGTGTCAATTTTGTGTCTGTATGACGGGGTGAGGCCTGGTGTCCGTGAGAATAGAGGGGCATACTTCCGGAGCAAATCCCTGCAGGCCCTCTGCTGCTCTGGTGTCAGATCTGGAGAGAGATGTACTCCCTCCACTGAGCCATCCTGGGGGTTGCTATGCAGCAAATCAGGAGGGGGCTCACTCTCATCCTCCTCTTGCTCTGAAGCTAGTAGAAGGCATGTGACTTCCTCTCTCCTGTGGAAAGAGCTTGTTAGCGTGAAATACTTGAGGGGCTACCCCATGTACTCTCATGTCAACCAGACAGTTGACTTAACCTATCATGGAGATAACCCTGAAGGATCCAGTCTACTTATCTGCCAAAGCTAGAGGCTTGGTAGGCGGCTCCATCACAAGGATCTTCTGTCCTGGAGTCCAGTCCACTTGTGAGAACTTAAGGTCATGACAGTACTTGTTCAATTCTTGGCTCACCTTAAGATTCGCTGATGCCTGGCCCATCATCTACGCCATCCTCCTTCTGAGGCCTAACACATAGTCCCCGACTAGCTTGGCAGGACCTGGAGGAGTGGCTTCCAAACATTCTCTGATTAAGGCAAGTGGCCCCCCCACGGGATGTCCAAAGAGAAGCGCAAAGGGGCTGAAACCAAGACCTTCTTGAGGCACTTCTCTATAGGCAAACAGCAGGCATGGTAGGAGGAAATCCCATGTCCTCCTTAGGGGCTCTTCCAAAGCTCCCAGCATGCCCTTGAGCGTTTTATTAAACCTCTCAACCAGACCATTGGTCTGGGGATGGTAGGAGGTGGAGAACGTATGTTTCCCAACATTCCTTCCACATTGCTTGCATGTAACTAGACATGAAGTTGGATACTCTGTCAGAGACCACCTCTTTAGGGAACCCAAATTTGGTTAAAATGCCCACGAGAGCCTTGGCAACCACTTTGGCATCAATGGTCCGAAGGGGTATCTCCCCAGGGTACCTGGTGGCATCATCAACTAGGACCAGGATAAACTGGTGTCCATTTAATGTGGGAGGTTCCAAGGGACTGGCAGTGTCGATGCCTACCCTCTCAAATGGTGTGCCAACTACTGGCAAAGGATGCAGTAGAGCAAGGACACTGCCTCCAGACAATTGACAAGTGGGACAGGTCCGGCAGTGGGACTCCACTTCTACTCCTATCCGGGGAGAATAGAAATGTTTGTTTGTTTGTTCACTTTTTATGCGCGCCAGACCCAAGGGCAGCAGGGCGCAGTGGCAAGAAAATGCAAAGCTTACAGGTTACATCATAGCATAACATACAGTATAAAATACAATAAAGGTCCCTGGAACACAGATAATTACAAACTATACAAAATTCAAGAAAGGTCAATCAACTTGCAGGTTACATCATGGCAAAATGTACAGTAGAAAATACCGTAAGGTCATGGAACACAGATAATTACAAAATATACAAAGTTCAAGTGAGGGCAGTCAGGGTTGTAGGTGACATAGGTCAGCTGAGGTCAGTCGAGGTGAGGAATTGGATGACATTTTTTCTAAAGCGGGGGTAGGGCAAATCCAATCTCATGTCTTGTGCTAGTGAGTTCCAGGTTTTTGCGGCCTTTACTGGAAAGCTGTTTCCTCCGATCGTCTTGAGTCTAAAGTTCGGTATTGTCAGGCAATTAGAATTGACAGCTCTAGTCGGTCTGAGGGAGGTTCTCCTGTGGAATTTGTCAATCAGATAATTAGGGGCGGAATTATTAAGGGCTTTGTGGGTCAGGGATAACATCTTAAGTGTTATTTTGTTCTCAATGGTCAACCAGTTGTGATGGCGTCTGGAGGCGGAGATATGGGATCTTTTGTTTATGCCTAATGCTGCTCTCAGGGCATTATTTTGTAATATTTGTAATCTTTGAGTTATAGTTTTATTCGCTCCAGAGTAAAGAGCGTTGCAGTAGTCAATTCTAGAGAGTATTAAGGCTCTAGCCAGGATTAAGCAGCTCTTATTGGAAAGGAATGGTTTACCGGCTCTTATTAATTTGCACATGTAAGCCGTGGAGGAGGCAAGGGATTTTAGCTGTTTATCAAGAGATAGGGTAGAATCAAGATAGAATCCCAGGGTTTTTACGTCCTTGGACACTTGGATGATATTCCCGTCTATGTTAAATTAGGAGAATTCCTGACCTAGTTTTTTGATATTAGCTTGGGAGCCCAGGATAATCAACTCTGTCTTATCATCGTTCAGACAGAGGCCATGAGTGGCCATCCATGCCTGGATGATAAGATATACCTTGTTCACCAATTCCGTGTCTTTCGCATGATCCCCAGAAAGCTGGAGGAGGATCTGTGTATCATCTGCATAATTAGTGTAGGTGATACCGAGATGGTCCAGATCATCAAACAAGGGCTTGGTGAAGATCTTGTATAGAGTTGGGGAGACGCAGGAACCCTGGGGGACTCCGCACGAGATAGGGGTGGGATCTGCCGCTGCCGAGGGGGAGAAGACTCTCATCGTTCTTTCACTCAGAAATGACTCAATCCATCTGATGGCTTCCGGGGAGAAATGGGCGGCGGAATCCAGGTGACTACAGAGGACATTATGATCCAGCAAATCAAAGGCAGCTGAGAGGTCCAGGAGTAGCAAGAGTACTGTTCTCCTTTGTCTCTCAGCTCGTCAATTTGGGATTTCAAGTCAATAAGGGCAGTTTCAGTTCCATGTAGGGGACGGAAGCCCGATTGTCTCTCTCCTAGGAGGTTGTGTAGTTCTCGATGCTTTTGAATTTGGTTATAAGTGGCTTTGTCCAGAATCTTAAGAAGAAACGGTACCGTAGTAATAGGGCGGTAATTAGTAGGGATGAGGGGGTCTAATGTCTGCTTTTTAAGGAGGGAGAGTACCCAGGACTGTTTAAGGTTGGCAGGGATGGTAGCTGAGGCAAAGGAGGCGTTAATTAGTTTATTGATAAAGGGCGATAATTCTCTGGCAGCGTCTTTTATTAACTGTGCTGGGCAGAGGTCACCTTTACAATTAGATGGTTTAAGCGACAGGATAATTTTTTCTACTTCCGAGGTGGTCATTTTAGAGAAGTGGAAGGAATTATTGTGCGCCAATAAATTATTGGTGTTGTGCATTTTGGGCGAATCCTGAAGTTTAAGTACTTATTTTTTTTGCTGGATTTTATTTTGGAGAGTGATAATTGTATTTGTTAGGGCTTGCTGGATATCTGTGCACCAAGGTTTGTCCTTGGTACAGGCGTCCGGTGTGGCGATAGGAGACTCAAGTTCCTTTAGAATAGAAAAAAGCTCTTTCATACTGGAATTGGAGTTGGCTATGCGATCATCATACGAGTTACGTTTTGCCTGGCAAACTTCTTTTTTGTAAAGTAAGGAGAGAGAAGTTAGTTTGGCTCTGTTATCGACTGAGGGGCAGAGCCTCCAGGTAGTTTCACTTTTTCTTTTCAGGATGCGTAAGTCTCTTAGCTGTGGAGTAAACCATTTGTTTAGGTGAGCTTTTGGTTTGCTTGATCTGAGTTTGAGAGGTGCCAGTTTATCTAGGGTGACGAGCATGATATTATTGAATTCTTGTACTAGGGTGCTGGGGTTTAGATTAGCTGATAATGCATTGAGGGTCGGTAATATAGCTGGGATCACTTTCTGTACCGTGATGCATTTTTTATTTCTGGTTAAGCAGGGCAGTGCTATTGGAAGGACCGTGGGGTTAGGTCTGGAAGTAGCTAAATTAAAGGACACTAGAGAATGGACTGTCCAAGGTAGGGGTCTTATGGATAAAATAGTGGCTGAGCAGTTACAGTCAGCTATCCAATCTAACGTTCTTCCCTTCAGGTGCGTAGGCTTGACAACTCTTTGAGTTAGGCCTAGTGCGTGAATAGTGTTGGCTACCACTGTAGCATTAGTATCCGTGGTGTCATGGAAACCTAAGTTAAAGTCCCCAAGGAGGATTAGTTGAGAACAAGGTTTGAGGTTATTAGTGAGAAGGTTGTGGAGATCCTCTTCAAAGGTGCCTAGGGGGTCTGGGGGTCTATATAAGAGGTGGATGGTGAGAGTTTGATTATTATTTATCTGGAGTTTAGCAGATAAGGTCTCGCAAGATTGGATTGATTGGGTGGGTACTAGTCTGAGTGAGAGGCTCGTTTTGAAGATTATGGCGATGGCGCCACCTCTTGCACCTTCTCGGTCATTTCTAATTATCATATAGCCATCCGGGATGGCTAGCATGAGCGAGGGTCCTGCTGCATTGTGTAGCCACGTCTCTGTAATAGCGAGAAAGTCAAGGTTGCCTTCTGAGATTAGGTCAGCAATGTCTAGGGCATGGGCGACAAGCGATCTCATGTTAAGGAGTGCTCCAACGATAGTTGGGGTGATGGAGTAGTGGGTGTATTAGGTGTAGTGGGCTTATTGTTCTGAGTTAGGCAGGTATTGAAATTGGGTAGAAGAGGTGGTCCAATATAGCGAGGATTACAGATCTGCTGGAAGTTGGTTTTGATGTTAATAGGGGGAAGAGACCTACAGGGAGGTTCATACAGTTTAGTTAGTCTGGCACGGAGTCTAAGGTTTCTACTAAGTGTATCACATGGAAGCGATACAGAGGTGGTTGTCTCAGGGGATCCATGGCTAGGATATAGGTATTGGTCAGGAGAGTTACAGTTCAGATGTATTACCGATGTCAAAGGAGGTAGGGTGTTAGGTATGTTAACATCTAGCATGATGAGTAGATGTAGGATAGTCCTCAGTAGGACTGTGTAAATAGCTGGTAGATACATAGTTATATAGAGGAGGCCTATCTAGCGTACCACATTAGTAGTCGGTGGGAGCCGTTGGCAACAAGTACAAAGCGCAGTGTATGCTAGAGGTATCGGCATGTAGGAACAGTTTGGTAGCAGGAGTCACCTAAATACTTAATGCTAATGTGATATATGTAGTCAATGACTCAATAGCAATGATTCAACTATGCCGGCTAGGTAAGTACAGGAGCAAATGTGCTGAGAGTCTTTGCTTAGTCTTCTTGGTACCAATATGACAAACTAAGGGCATCTCATGCGCCAACTGCAATAGGAAGGGCCTGTAAACCTTGGGTACCATCAACTTCTGGAGCGCACCAGTTTCAGGCTTAGTAGGCTCACTATAAAGGAGCTCACCCTCCCAATAAATCTTGAATGACCTAGGCACTTTACCGTGTGCCTGTTTTTTTAGACTCTTCACAGAGGCAGTCCTTTTGCTCTTCCTTCTCACTTTGGGTTTCCCCTTTGGCGTGGGTAACTGACTAGCAATCACACCCTGAGCGACCTGAGACCTAGTGACTGCAGCAGCAGTCAGGGGTAGTCCATCCAAGATCAACCCGAACTCTACTAGATCATTCCCCAACAAGATGTGGGCAGCTACATTGTCCTGAATCAGGACGGGAAGCTTTGCTGTCTTGTCTGCAGTCGTGATGGTGACTAGGGTTACAGGAGATAATTTGGGAGGCCCACCAGCTAACCTGGTAGTTCTCAGAGGAGCACCTACATAGTCCTTTGGCATGAGCAGGGTCCTGTCCACCACTGTCATACTTGCCCCAGTGTCTCTCCAACCAATGGAAGGCTGGCCATTCGGGAGTACACATCTCACAAATGTGCAGGTATTCTGTGGGATAGTCGTCAGTACTTCTGCGTACTGGTCCCAGGCCCCAAGGGACACTAGTGAAATCTCTGCAAGAGCACCGAATGTGATTCCTATAGAGGAGGGGAGGACAGTGGCCTCCACCTCAGGCATGAAGCAAGGTTAGGTCAGGCTGACAGCCTAGACTCCAAGTGCCTTACCTTTACACTTGGGGTCACCCTTCTTGTGGTCCAGGGTCCCACATGCCCAACACTTGTCAGGAATGCGAGGTACAGTACTGGGTCCACTGGGAGCCTACTTTACAGCAGGAGAACCACTGCTCTTGCTCCCATGCCCATGCAACCTATCCCCACTAGATATTTGGTTTTTAGGAGAGGATGGGACTGTGATTGCTTAGGGGACTCTGAGAGGTCCCTTTCTCTTTGTCCTTGTCCTTCCCACTAGGTTCCTCAGGAGACACCCGGTGGGAGACCTACTTGTCAGCCAGCCTGGCCAGCTTAAAGGGATCCAAACTGTTCCGGTCAGCAACGCACTGACGCAGCTCTGGTGTACAAGCTTAAAAGAAACAAAAGGTGGGACAATTCAACAAAAGTTTTCAACCTGTATCAATCAATCCACCCCATCATGTTCATATGCACAGCACTCACCTAGTCAACCCAAGACACATTTTCTCTCTTTATATTCCCTGAACCTTTTAAGGTATTGGGTGGGTGTATTAACAAACCTGGCAATCAAAGCATTTTTAATGCACTCATACTCACCCCTTTCCTTCACACTCAGTTGCAGAATACAGTCATAATGAGTCTGAGGTACTCTGCTTAACAAACTCCCAATCCTGTCGGTCAACATCATTGATTTCACAAGCTATCTCAAATGCTTCCAACCATTGGAGAATATTTGAAATCTCCACATACACATTCACCAAATCTTTCATAAAGTTAGTTGCATGAGACCTGACACCCCAACTGGTCTAGCTGAAGTCTCCACCCAAGCTTTCTCTAGCTGGAGTCTTTGATGTTCAGTGCTTCTTGCTTTGCCAGCTCCTCTTTCTTCAACTCTGCTTATGTTTCCAACTATGTGTATTGAAAGGCTAACTGTTCCCTTTGTGGCTACAATTTTAAAAGTTACATCTTCAGGGCCTTCCTCTGAAGAGCAGTGCAGGGTTTAGAAATAGAGGCAGCAGGAGAGGTGACAATCACAGAAACAGATTCAGTAATAACCACAGAGGTAGGGCCTCAGTGGTTCCACCCCACCCTCCCACCCCCCTTCGTCAAGAGCATCACAATAAATCTGGTAGTCCACCAGGGCAGCTATCAGCTCAGCCCTAGATTTGCCTTCAAAGTAAGCACTCTGGAGAGCCTCTAAGCTCATCCGGGTCAATTTGCTATTTGCAATAGTTTTAATTTCTTGTAATGTAGTTATCCTAGTATACACAACTATAATCTCAAATTAAAGTGGATATTTTGTAGGTGGCAAGGTTACACACTGAGTCTTAAAACCATTAGATCCCACCACTGCCACCAGTGTAAAGACTGGTGGGGGGTATCTGTACTCCTGCCCTCTATATGGCAGACTAGAAGCACAGAACACCCAAGCCAAGGTTCTCTATTTGGTAGCAAATGGACAAGCAACCAAGGCTTAACCGCTCAGGAGGTGATGCGGGCTGGTTCTTAAGTGCAGTGTAGTCCCAAAGCCCCCACAAAGGAATGTCCACACACTATGTTATGTGCTAACACACTTTATAAAAAAAAGAAGGTTTAAAATATATACATCAATTAATAACACACTTTGAACTCTGGCAATTCTAATATGCCAAATATATACAATATCTATGTGATAACACACTCAGCTATTGACTCCTTTAAAATGCATCAACTGCTGACAGTTATAATGGCATACAAACCATACAGCAATATGTAGCAGCATAGATCATAGGAAATAAGGCAAGTTAGGTTAAACAATGGCAGAATGCTTTCTTTAGCTACTAAAATGCATTTCTGAGTGAGGATCCCCCACCTGGGCAACCTGTAATAAAGAGTATTAACAAGCCTGGTCCATTAATGTTTAAATAGTCTTTTTTTCCTGGTCAAAATGCAGCTTCGACCATCGCAGTGCTCTTCGACGTTCCTTCGTGGAAGTCCTATGAAGATGAGGCATGCAGTGCACCTCGATGCAAAGAGTTTGGTGCTGCAAAGATGACTCAGTGATGGATGTAGGCCCAGCATCGGGTGTCAGGAGATGCTTCGGCGGGCCCCCGGCCTGTCGGTGCTGCAGCCGCAGCACGTACCTCAGGATAGCTTCAGTGATCAGGACTCGACCATGGGCTGGACTTCTGATCTTCACTTCGTCAGTGTCCTTGGAACATCTTTGTCGGCTTCTGGTGGCAGGAATCCCACTGGCAGACTTTCCTCGGTAACCAACGACCTTGACTTTCTCCGACGGGACAAAGTGCTCAACGGTGATGACAAGGGAGGCCTTTGTTCAATGTCCTTAGGCAAGGTGGCGCATTGCAGCACGGCGTCAAGATGTCCCCTGCTTCTGGGCAACACGACTCGACTGGCTTCCAACGGTTACGGAAATCCTCCGAACCCCGGTCGACGGCAAAGGACTTCGATGGCCTCGATGCCCTGGTGCTTCACTTCAAGATTCTCGGTGCACACTTTCTCCAGTCGACAACCTTTTGGGACTGGCTTCCAGGTTACATCGATGAAGATCAGCTTTTGCACGATGTTCCCTCGTAGCTCGGGAAGAGGTCCCCTAGCCAGGTCCTCTCTCGGATCGATCCTCGACAGCTTTTAGATTTCATCGAAGGAAAGCAGCAGCAATTCTTCTTCCAGCTGGGCTTCAAGGATAAGCATCTTCAAGTTTCAACTTCAGCTTCTGAACAAATTGGGAAGTGAGTGGTCCCCAGATATACACATCTGTCCCTCATTCACTCTGTTGAGCCAGGCTCAGTCAGCCAATCGCACAGAAGGGCATTCATGCAGGCAGGCAGCCAATCGGGCTCACAGGTATTCAGGCTATTTACTTCCACCCAGACACCCATAACAAGGAATGTGGATTGGGGCAAGCACCCAGCCTTTCAGCACAGCACGCGGCATTCATGTCAGTTTCAGACAGGGCTGTCTCATTCATTTTGTCACACACACAGAAACCAGACACCCATACACCCATAAGATAGAATGCATATTGGTCACACTCTATTCACACATGTCCCACCCCAAGGATGTACGTACCCGCAACATACAGTCACTGGGAAGGCTCCAGCCAGTCTGGCCTGGACTTCCCCATAATACCATATCTGGTTCTTTCACTCAACAGCCAGTCAAGGGAAGGGACAGAGTCAGGGCTTCCCAGGACATTGGGAAAACAAGGTAACAGGCAATAGAAACCAAGAGGCCACAGGGGCCATCTTTCCTTCTATCAGGAATCCACTGAATCCTATGGATGGGCCTGGGTATCCCAAAATGGCAGTTACTCAGAGCACATGGCAAATGCAGCACAGAGCTGCCACCAGCCCATACCCTGCTCTGTGGGCCACACTCAGGTGCCCAAAAACATGCACTAGGGGTACAGGGTTGTACCCCACCCATGGGTACATAAGGGTATCCCAAGGGTCTCTGTTCACCATGACCAAAAAGAGGAAGAGCTGCACTGCCGAATCTAGTGCAGAAAACACAGTACACACATGATAAGGGAGTACAGGACAAGGACATGGAGGCACTGTCCCTCCAATGCATTTCCAGCATCACAACAAGGAATGAAAATGTCTTGCCTCCTATCGTTACCCTGACCCTGGGTTCCTCTTTGGGCCTCACAGATAGTACTGAACACATCAAGTCACTTTGTGGGCTCTCCTATTGTGGGTATACATTCCTCCCTGTACCTGTAAATGGATTTCCTTCCACTCCTGTCACACTCCCTATCGGTGTGGCTACTTGTGGAACTTTAGCATTCGCCTTCCATTGTGGTACCGTTGCTTGTTGCATCGGAGCATACTGTGGTTGTTGTGTCTGTACTTGTGTTTGTATAGATGCTTGCTGTGGTTGCCCTTGTGGCGTCTGTGACTGCAGCGGGATCTATTGCATTTGCTGTGTTTGCAGCACGCGTGTCTGATACTGCTTGTGATCTTGGGCATAATACTCCTGCGGTTTTGTATTATACTGTGGAAAATAGCCAATTCCCCCCTCTTGGAGCTTGCCAGTTCTGCTGCATGCCCCCTCTACTTCTACATGTGAGAGCTGTATGTCCTGTCCTCCCACAATTGCAGCATTGCTGCGGTTGTCCTCCATTAAATCCTTCACCCCCTTGAGGGTTTTGAAATCTGTCTTGTCCTCTAGGTGCATTCCCTCTACCTTGTGGGCTAACCTTTTACCTGCCTTGATCTATAGGATACCCTGCATTGCTTGACTGTGCTGCCTGTAACTCTTGTGTGGCCATGCCTTCACCACTTGTCAATACTGCTCCTTCTATGGCTAACTTCAACAACTTTTTCCGAAATAACTTTGCTCCCTCCTGCTTTCCATTCTCAGCCTTTTTCTTATTTTTCTGTTGTAACAGTCGACAGTGATGTCATTGTAATTGGTTATTTATAAAAGTACAATAGTCTTCTGTATTTCTGGCCCTGGCTTTGCTTCCATCCCTACCCGTTTCCTCATCTGGTGTTGCGCTGGCTAAGGCAGTCCCTGACATTGAATATGATAAAATAATGCTAACGTTTTATCCCACTGGTCACTCGTCTCAAGACACAAACGTTCTTGAATCTTCTGAATAAAAGCTACAGTATCTTCTTACTCACCCATTTTCCCTGTCATAATCGCACCCATGTCTGATGTGTCAGGATATTGTACTCTGAACGCCCTCCATATATCTGATCTACAATTATTAAATGGTGCTCCGTCATGCATTGCGTTTCGCGCTGTCACACCCGCATATCCTGATCGTCTCCAAATGTCATCAGCTCTCTCCCCCAGAATAGCTGCTAGTAGGCCTTTAACGTCATCCACTGCTAATGTGATTCCTGCTGTCATTCTTTGTAAGTCATAGATCAATTTTCCCGCACCTGCTATCAACCTAGGTAATTTATGTTTCAAATCTTCTTCATCCATTTGTGGTCACAGTATATATTGTGTTCGTATTCCCCCTTTCTCTAATAATGGAAATTGCGTAAATCCTGGTCCACAGTCTTATCCACCTAAGCTTCTTGTCTTCCAGGTAGGGCTGGTTAAGCCCATTCATCTTCATCCTGGCAGGGATATATCCCCTGCACTATGTGACCATGCTTGTGGTCGTTCAGAATATCTTGGTATGTTATGTTATTGACACTTGGTGCTAGACCCCAAGCAATGTACTCCCTGGCTGAGTACCCACAAGAAACTACAAAAGAAATGTTTTTAAGGCCCACCAGAAAGAAAAGTAGACCTCAATAGCACGCAGGTGAAGAGGAAGAGAATTTCAAGCCTATGCTGCAGCCACAGAGAAAGCACGGCCTCCAACCCGAGAGAGTGCACACCTAGAAACTGAGATAGTCAAAGAAGGCTGGGAGCGCAGTGCCCTCGGGGGAACATAAGGGCAGACCTTCGCCTGAAGATATTATGGCCCTTTTTTGTAAAAGGCTCAGTGTACCAAGCACAGAGACTTAAACCTCACACGTTGCTCAACTGGGAGTCATATGGGCACCATGCAAGGGTGAAGAACCATTCTAGCAGCCATATTTTGCCGCAGCTGGAGATGGTGGAGCAAATAGTGTGGTGCAGCCAAATAAAGCGAATTACAGTAATCAATTCCACTGATTACCAGATAGGAGACTACAGGGCATGAAATTTTACAGGAATAAAAGGCAAAACCTTGCACCGTGTCTGTAGCTTGAAATTACCTTTTTGATAAGTGGCTGACACCTGATCTGACATGAATAAAGAAGATATCATCTTGATGCCTAGGTCTTTGACCGATGAAACAGGTGTGGGAAAAGGGCCCAGACTTGCTGGCCTGAACTCCGGGAAACAAAACAAAGAAGGATTAGCGGTACCAACCACCAGCACCTCTGTCTTCTCCCCATTCAATTTAAGCCAGTTCCTGGCCATCCATCCACCCATAGCCTTCAGGCAACTCCTCACCCGAACAGCCATATCAGGCTGAGACAGATCGAGCCACAGAATAATCTGTGTGTCGTCGGCGTAGGAATAGCACAGGAAACCATGTGCGTGGATGATGCCAAGAAGAAACTGGATGTAAACGTTGAACATAATGGGAGACACTGAGGAGCCCAGAGGGACTTCACATAACAGAGGAACAGGTTGGGATTGGAATGGTGGCAGAGAAACAGATTGTGAGCGTCCTGCTAAAAATGAAGCAAACCAGGGCAGAACCTGACTAGATATGCCAGCGGAAGAGAGATTAGAGACCAAGGTGGGATGGTCCACAGTGTCAAATGCCGCCGAAAGATCTAATTGAATGAGAGCACCCACCCCCTGCCCCCCGTCTACCAACTGCATCAAATCATCATCTACTGACATCAAGACCAATTCTGTGCATCGGCCTGGGTGAAGACCCAATTGACCCGGCTTCAGGCGGATTCTCATGACAGAGGCAAGGATATCAAGAGTATCAGAAATAGAAGAGTGGAGCGTGGAGAGGGCTGTGTCAGGGTGAGAGTCAGCCAGAGGGGGAAGAGGGGGTGAGAAGGTGGCGGCAGTGATGGAGGTGGCTTGGCCTGCGGGGTAGGGAGGGTGAGGTGGGAGGAAAGGAGAAAGTGATCACTCGAGGAGAGAGGAGTTGAGAGAGGGATAGAGAGGGGAAGGTCAGAGGAGATCAGAACATCAAGAGTGTGTCCTGCAAAGTGAGTCGGGCCAGAGGGGAGAATGGTGAGTGAGAGAGAGTCGCAGAGGTCGCGTAAGAGTACAGAGGGGGTACAGGAGGCATCCAGGTGGATGTTGAAGTCTCCAAGAAGGAGGAGTTGAGTGGTTGAGGCCAGGATTGAGGAGGACAGTCTGCCCACTCCGAGAGGAAGGAATAAATCTGACCAGGTGGCCGATAGGTAGTAGCCACGGTAAGGGAATGGGTCGGGGAGAGAGAGAGCCTGCAGACGAGGCATTCAAAAGAGGAGTAGGCCTGCGTAGGAGTGACAGAGGCAGGAATCCACTCAGGGAAGATGAGGGCAACGCCCCCACCAGAGCGGTTGGGCCTGGGCACGGAGAGGATCTTATAGCCATCAGGAAGGAGCGTGTCAAAGCTGGTGATGGAGCTGGCCGTAAACCATGTCTCAGTGAGACCGAGGACATAGAGGTCAAGTTCATCAAGAAGGCGGCAGATATTAGAGGAATGTTTGACAGTGGAGTGGTAGTTAAGAGTGGCAATGTGGAGAAGGTTGCCCTCCTTGAAGGACTTCCGGGGAGGGGCACAGCTCAGAGGTAAGCCCTGCGGAAGTGTAGAAAGCGACCGAGAGGGGGCGGAGGAGGGGGGAAGGCAAGGTAGCCAGAGGAAGAGGAGAGGGGACAGCAGGAGAAGAAAGGAAGTTGATGAGGCACGGAAAGGGTCTATCAAAGAGATGAAGTTTGGCCTGAGGGCCTTGGACCAAGACGGTTGCATTAGAGTAGACATTGATGATGACCTTAGAGGATAGGAAGGAGGCCAGGAGGGCGTCCCAATGGGTGCCACCATTAATGGGAGAAGAGGAGAAAGGAGAGAGCACAGAGACCATATACGGGGTCCATAGATCTGGTGAAGGAACGACAAAGAGAATGTCGGTGAGAGTTTCCTTGGAGGAGGCACTGGTGTAGGTGTCAGCGATAGGTAGGCCTGGGTTGGAGACCAGGATGTCCTTTTCAAACTTTTTCCTACCAGACTTAGTGAGGAGAGCAGGATAGACGATAGAGAAGCAGTTAGAAAAGATGGGGGAGATAGAGAGCCCCATGGAGTAGGTGGGAGAGGAGGGGGGGTGTCCCAGGGGTAGATAGAAAGACAGCGAGAGGCAAGTGAGTAGAGATATGCGACAAGACGACAGCACTGAGGAAGCGAGCGCAGAAAAAAAGCGCAGGACATTCTAAGGCAGGAGAGAAGACATAACTAAGATTGAGATTCCTAAAGAGGGAGAAAAGGCCTAGGTTTCACAATGCAATTTAGTGGTGCAGCTACAAGCAAATATAAAACCACCTAAGTTTGAAAATCCTAAAAGAGGGAGAAAAAGCCTAGGTTTCTCAATGCGGTACTAAGGCAGGTGGTTAATGCAGGTAGAACTACAGAGGAGTAGCCGCTAGTGAGTGGAGGGAGGGGTGAGCAGGAAGTCAGAAGGGAGGTGGCTGGCGCCTGGCGTCCGCTGCGGACACCTGCACACACCAACAGGGGAGCCACCCTTGGCCTAGGGCCCTTTGCCGTGGGGCTGCCAGGCAGAGGCTGTCCAGGGAAGCACAGTGAAAAAGGGAGGGGAGGCCAATCAGGCCAATAATATGCTTTCCTTAGAAAGACAGGTGTAACATTCTTAGTATGACTGACATATATTGGAAGTGATCATTAGAAATACACATTGTTAAATGATCAAGAGTCTGTTTACAATGTTAGCACTATTATGTAAGTAATGTATATAGTGCAAACCTAGCTACAAAGCAATGAGTGTTGTACCATAGAGGGACTGGTACATAGTCGAGGTTCGGGGGTGGGGCGTGGTCTTTCCTGTCTTTGGTCCTCATTTGTCAATGAAGTGTACCTTGAAGAGCAGGGTCTCCGGATCTTTCCTGAATCACAGTAATATGGGAGCTAGCCTGATGTTAACTGGAAGGTTGTTCCAGAGTATGGGAGCATATCAGGAGAATGCTTGTTTTCTGGTCTTCTCCTACTTGTACTTCTTGGCTCTGGTGCTATGTTACCTTTCTGAGATGGTGGGCTTTTCAGCTAAGCATGATGGAGTCTTGGCTGTCTTGAAGCTGATGGGAGCTCGGAGGGGTAACCAGTGCAATTCCTTGAAAGTGGCTGAGATGTGGTTGGCAGAACTAAATAATCTCCTTTTTAATAGGTGCTTTTGCAAAAACCCCAGCCATGCCCAAGATGTATCTCTTTCCCTCTAGTTATGCAGTTGTCCGCAACGGCTGTGATGGCTGTAGTAAACACTCACCGGACCCCCATAAAAAGGGAGAAAGTGAGACAAAGAGAGAAAGAGAGCACAGGGAGCGAGAGAGGCAGTAAGAGCACTAAATCGGTGTATCATATGCTGGAGACAGCTGGTGTTTCTGTAATAGTTTGTGTAGTCCGAGTGTTTGAGAGCTTCCAGTGAAGGTCATGCTTCCCTTTGCATATTCCCATAAAAAAATATGAAACCGACACTTAAGAGCTTGTCCCCGGCTTTCACCTCTACAGCTCCACGGATGTGTTTGGACCAGTAGTACACATGCCACAGGAATAAACGAGTATTATTAATGTCTGCATCAAAGAGAGAAGTGTATCTTCCAATGGACTGTGTCCTCCCACGTATTCCTTATCTTTGATATATCCATTTCCAGATTGCTGCCTCAGAATTTCTTTTTCAGTAGAGGGCGCTGCATGTCGATGTCCCTCGAGTCGATGTCCATCGGAGGCCTCCGTAATGAAATCGACGTCATCACAGGCATAAATAGCTGTGCGCCGCGTCTGTTATTCAGTTCCATTTTTCCGCGCTTCATGAGCCTCGGGAATGTAACGCTCTGTTCTTCAGTGAATCAAAATCTTCAAATTTTTTGTGAAGAAAAGACATAAAATTCTTCCATCCACAATGGCATCTTTGTCTGCTCCGTCGACGCCCCGATCCGGCTTTAAAAAATGCCGGGATTGTGCAACAAAGATGTCCCTGAGTGATCCCCACAGAATTTGTCTATGGCGCCTCAGGGCGGAGCACCCGTGTTCTGAATGTGAAGAATGCCTATCGATGACAGTGAAAGCCTTGAGTGAGCGCAGAGGGAAGCTGGAGAGAGGTATGACCATAAAATCTATTACCCCAGCAAAATTTACCTCTGACGAGTCGAGACCATCGTCTCCTTGTCGAAAAAGAAAGCACTCCCGTTCAAGGTCTCGAAGTGGATCGCACCACTCATCCGTGTCGAGACACAATAAGAAGAGGCGCCATAGATCGCCCTCATCTTCGTCCTCCAGTTCACCAGAAAAAGTTACATGTCCCACCACGTACAGCTCTGTGGTTCGGTGGGAGGAGTTTTGTTTAAAAATGTTAAGGGTCTTCGAGAATGCACCCTTGCCCCCCTCGGAGGTACCTAGAGGCGATACCCTGGGTAGAAAACCCAATAAACACAAAAGCTGTGAGTCGTTCACCTCGGCAAAGCATACTCCTCAAGAGCATCATGAACCCTCGAGTAGAGAAAAAGCCTCCTCCACGCATAAGAAGTCGACATTACCCTCGAAGTCGAAAACTGTGTCATTGATGCCATCCGCGACTTCGTCGAAGGAAAAGTTACCAACGCCTCATGCGCCCACTCCTTCGACGCCGCTCACGCCTGAGCCGTCGAAGTCTCCTTCGAGAACGTCAAGACCGCTGTTGGCCCTATCAGCTACATCGAAGCAAACCTAGAATCCCTGGACGACATCGAGGCCAGTCTCGAATACATCTACGCCTTTTACAATTCCATCGAGACCTATGACGACTACTTCGACAATTTCAAGTATTTCTCAGCCGGTAATGACTAATATCGCCCCTTCATCACTTGAAAAAGGCTACAAACCTCCCCAATGTTCTGATTATTTCAGAACTTTATCTTCCATATATGAAGAAGGGGAAGACCTAGATTCAGAAAGGCCTTTTGGTTTAGAATCTATAAGCCCTCCTGTACCAGAGGAATTCATACCAGAGGAGGTCAGACTAAAGGATCTGCAAGAATCCTTACAGGAAGCAAGTGGTTTTCATACCTCCCCAGAGATAGGCTTCAGGAAACCGGAACCTGGTGACCATGCAGAAGGAAACTATAGATCACTTATGAACAGGGTAATGGAGTACATGGTGTGGTCTAGGCCCACACCCACTTACGAACAAGATGACTTAACAGATATTCTAGATAAGGGACCTCAAGAAGACCCTATAGTTCCCTTCCACAAAGCCTTGCAGAAAAGTGTCCACAAATTGGGAGACTGTCATGCCTGCGCCATGGGCGCATCCATTTGCGCTCAATATGGACTATTTGTTTATAATTTATTTATAACAGACTCTTGGATCAATCTATATTTACTTTGGGGACTTTATTTCCCATTTGCGAGACTTTGGTGCTTTATTATTTTTTCCAACAAACTACGCATACCACAATGCACTTGGCTATAAGCATCGATTCCTGGCTGTTCCTATTGGTCATCAAAGGAACTACACCCCCCAGAAGCCCTAGGGATATGCTCTGATTCCACCAGCTCAGGAACAGAGAGGGAGGTGGCCGATTGTCTGCAGGTGTGCTTAGCCAGGTGCAACCAATTAGCCTGCCTCTGTGCTGGGCTAGGCAGTATAAAAGGCTGCTGCCTGCAGTCGCTCAGCCTCTTGCATTGAGAGACCTTCCTCCACCTTTCGTGTCTTTCTACGGATCTTTGTATGCTGTTTCCCATCACTCCTGCTTGGACCCTGCCTTGCAGCTTGCAACACCCTGCTGCCTACAGCCCTAGCCTTCAGTGCTCCCTGCCTCAGTCCAGCTTCTCTGGGCTTCCTGCCTTGCAGCCTGTTACATTTCTCTGCCTACATCCATAGCCTTTCATGCTCCCTTCCTCACAGCCCTGCTCCTCCGGGCTCTCCACATTGCAGCCGATCACGCTCTGCTGCCTTCTAGCCTCCGCCCTTGCCCTGCCGAGCTCTCCACATTGCAGTCGATCACGCTCTGCTGCCTTCCAGCCTCCGCCCTTGCCCTGCCGAGCTCTCGAACTTTGCAGCCGATCACGCTCTGCTGCCTTCCAGCCTCCGCCCTTGCCCTGCCGGGCTCTCCACATTGCAGCCGATCACGCTCTGCTGCCTTCCAGCCTCTGCCCTTGCCCTGCCGGGCTCTCCACATTGCAGCCGATTACGTTCTGCTGCCTTCCAGCCTACGCCCTTGCCCTGCCGGGCTCTCCACATTGCAGCCGATCACGCTCTGCTGCCTTCCAGCTCCACCCTTGCCCTGCCGGGCTCTCTACATTGCAGCTTATCACGCTCTGCTGCTTTCCAGCCTCGGCCCTTGTCCTCTGGGCTCCCTGCTCTGCAGCCTGCCTCACTCCGGCTGCCTTCAGCCCTTGTCCTCTGGGCTCCCTGCTCTGCAGCCTGCCTCACTCCGGCTGCCTACAGCCCTTGTCCTCTGGGCTTCCTACTTTGCAGCTTATCACGCTCCGCTGCCTACTACCTACCTTTTTCCGCTGGGTTCTCGGCCTAGCAGCCCTTTACAGTCCTCTGCAACCTTCTACTGTCAGCGGCCCTGGCCCTCAGGGCTCACTCCTTGCTGCCCGGTCCTTCTGGGTTCCTGGCCGTGCTGCCTGATTTACTCTGCTGCCCTAAGCCCTTTTCCTCTGGGCTCTCTACCTTACAGCCCTGCTCCTGTGGGCTTGCTCATTGCTTTCCTGCTCCTCTGAGCTCTCAACCTTGTTCCTTACTGTCCTCTGCTATCCTATCCTGTTACATGACTTTCCCTTCATTTCCTTCTGCTAGTTTGCTATCAACCTCCTTTCCTGGATTTGTCTGTAAGTATCTTCTCTTGTCCTGTTTGTAGACCCTTTTGTACAGAGCTTGTCTGTTGGTTCCCATCAGTCAACCTCTGCCCCTTCCCTTGTCTCGTTTCTACATTACAGACACCCATAGCTGCTGTTCCAAGTCATGAGCAAACAGCGTGGGCCTCTGCTATAGCAAACTGTGCAGAAGGCTTGAGTATTTCCTAAGGTTCATGGAATACTCTTTTCCTATATCTGCATACACCCCAAGAGGGAATTCATTCTGTACCTTTTCCTTGCTACTCTTGCCTACTCTTCGTTCTCTTTCCTTTCAGCTGTGTGTGTGCTTCTCTGTCCACTTTATTTAGGCACAACCACCCAAACCCTTTTTGGGTGTCCTGTGCCACTCTTAATCGAGTGCCATCCCTGACAGAGACTCCGGAGGTGATTCCTGCAGTCAGTAAAAAGCTCTCTGCAAAATATAGGGCATCGGCTGCAGACCCTCCTTATTTATCCAAACACCTGACTCCAGAGAGTTTAGTAGTCCAAGCTGCAACTTCATCAGGCAGACAGTCTGCATACCCCACAATCCTGCAGGATCGCGGCGACAAAAAATGTGACGCCATGGCCAAGAAGGTCTTCTCGGCATGCAGCATGACACTTAAGTCTGCTAACGCCACATGCACACTGGCAAAATTGAGCCACACTTTGAGAGTGTGCTTCGATGGTGGCTGACCGTCTCCCAGAAGGAGAGGAGAGAGACGTTTTCTTGAGCATTATCAAGGACGGGAGGGATGCGATGTGTGAGTCCCTCCAGACCAGTCTCACCGGTCTGGAGGGTCTGACCGGTTGACTGCATCAGCAGAGCCATGGCGCTAGTACCACATTCCGCAGATTTGCGTGGTTGCAGAAATCTGAATCAGACTTCTGAATATGCTCTTTGACAGCACCCATCTATTTGGTAAGAAAGCTGATGACAGTTTGGAGAAGTTGCAAACTTCCAAATCCCTTGGAGCTGCAATTAGACACACTCCAAACCACCCTACAGGTACACCCTGGAGGGATAGGTCCTTTCGCTTTTATTCTGCATTCGGAAAAGGCAGAGGACAGCCAGTTCAAATGGGCCAGAGACGATTCACCTTTGGTGGACGGGGCAAAGGTACCAAGACCGCATCTGCAGGTGCTTCCTTACCCTCAGAATCTGCTTCAGCTGCCCCAAAACCCCTCTGAGGTCTTACTACACAAGATACCAGTAGGAGGCAGGCTAACTCAACATCTGACAGAATGGCAGGCTATTACTTCAGATGCTTGGGCATTGGAGACAGTTGCCCAAGGTTACTGCCTGCCTTTCCTACACACACCTCAGAGTCATCCACCAGCGAACAACTCTTTGATGTTTGTGTACAGGAGATCTTGGACCTGCTAGAGAAAGGTGGTATAGAACTGGTACCTGTAGCAGAGAGGAACAAGGGTTGGTACTCCCCATGTTTTCTAATTCCGAAAAAGGACAGAGGAATGAGACCCATCTTGGACTTGCGAGAATTGAACAAATTCCTAAGGAAAGACAAATTCAAGATGGGTTACACTTTCTCAGATCCCTCAGGCCCTCCAACTTCAGGTTTGGTTGGTATCTCTGGACCTTCAGGATGCTTACTTTCATGTGCCAATCCATATCAAGCACAGAAAGTACCTGAGGTTCGCCATTGGCAGCTCCCACTATCAGTTTCGGGTTCTGCCATTTGGGCTGACCTCCGCCCAAGGGTTTTAACCAAGCTAATGGCGGTTGTGGGAGCAAGTATCAGAAGAGGGGGGATTCATATCTACCCCTACCTTGCCGACTGGTTGATCAGAGTGGTGTCCCCGGAACAAGCTCGAGATCATCTGGATTTTGTGTGCCACTTCCTCCACAAGTTGAGCTTCTCCCTCAACTTCAAGAAGTCCCATGTGATACCATCACAGAAACTCCAGTTTATTGGAGCAGTCCTGGACACATCCCTGGGAAAAGCCTCGCCACCAGAGGTGAGGGCTCAAGATATTCTACAGATGGTGACCAAATTTCAGAATGCCCAACATCTTCAGGCCTTCGATATTTTTAAAGGTTGCTCGGCCTCATGGCATCCTGCATTTTCCTAGTGCCAGAGGCTTGCCTGAGAATGAGATATCTCCAGTGGGCTCTCAGGACCCAGTGGTCTCAACTCTCAGGAACGATGTCAGATCTCCTACAAATCCCGAACATAGTCACACTGGACATTCAGTGGTGGGCCTGATGGGAAAACATATTGAAAGGAGAACCTTTTTGGCAACCATGGCCGGAGATAACAGTAGTGACAGACGCCTCACTCACAGGGTGGGAAGCCCATGCCAACGATTTAACCATCAGCGGTCGCTGGTCTGCATCGGAGTCCAAACTGCACATCAATCTATTGGAGCTGAGAGCAATCAGGCTAGCACTGCAGGCTTTCCTTCCATCAGTACAGGGAAAAGATGTTCTGATAATGATGGACAACACAATGTCCATGCACTACCTCAACAAAAGAGGAGGTGCAGGGTCACTGCCACTGTGCAGAGAGGCAATGCAGCTCTGGTTCTGGGCAAAAGAAGGAATCTCTCTGTCGGCAGTTCACCTAGCCGGAGAGAAGAACACGACGGCGGACCCTCTGAGCAGGCAGAGCAGTCTCCCATGAGTGGGAACTAGCTCAGGAAGTCCTTCATGAGATCTTCACCCTTTGTGGAACCCCTCAAGTGGATCTGTTCGTAACGAGTCTCAACAGGAAATGCAAACTGTACTGCCCCAGGGAATTTCCACCGAGAGGAGCTCTAGGAGATGCGTTTGTGGTGGACTGGGAGGTTCCGCTTCTATGCGCGTTTCCTCCAGTCCCCGGCATTCCTCATGTAGTAAGGAGGTTGAGAAGATTCAGGAAAACCATGATCCTAATTGCCCCGGACTGGGCCAGGAGAACCTGGTACCCGGATCTTCTAGACATGTCCATCTGTCCTCCGATTTGTCTACCACAAAGAGGATCTTCTCTCGCGAGAGGAGGGTCAGGTTCTCCATCCGGATATCAGAACTCTCAGCCTTCACGCATGGTTTCTGAAAGGCTGAGGTACAAAGATTGGGACCTCCCAGAGGACTTAATGGAGGTGTTGCTTTCGGCCAGAATGCCAGCAACCAAATCACTATGCTGCTGCCGTTGGAACAAATTATGCAGCTGGTGTAGAGACAAGAATATTGACCCTTTTTCATGTAATACACCAATGGTGTTATCTTTCCTGCTACACTTAGCAAATCTAGGGCTACAAGTCGGCACAATCAAGGGTTATCTAGCCGGTCTATCAATTTTCAAATGCACGGCTGAAGAACCCTAATATTTTAAGATGCCTTTAGTCATTCCATTTTTGAAAGGGTTGACTAAAGTCTACCCTCCAACTCTTTCCAAGTTCCCTCGTGGTACTTAAATCTAGTTCTAAAATGTCTAATGGGTACTCCCTTTGAACCCCTTCATTCGTGCCCTTTAAGATTTCTTACTCTCAAAACTGTCTTTCTAGTGGCTATAACTTCCGCCAGAAGAGCTACAAGCTTTATCTTGTAAACCTCCACACACTATCTTTCACAAGGATGAAGTCGTTCTTTAAAGTGAAGCCTAATTCCCTCCCAAAGGTCGTTTCGGAGTTTCATATCACTCAAAAAAAACGTTACTTGCCTTTTACCCTCCTCCACATCCGGGGAAAGAAGAAAGGCTGCACAGACTTTACCCAACGCATGCTTTGGGTTTCTATGTTAGCAGACTGGCAAAGTTAAGACAAACAGACCTATTGTTTGTGTGATACACAGTTCATAAACTGGGCCTAGCCATCACCAAACAAACCATCTCAAGATGGATTATCCTAACAATTCTGGAATGCTATAAATTGACGAATAAAGAGCCTCCACAGCACCTATGGGCTCATTCAACCAGGGGTATCGCATCTTCGTCAGCTCTCCAAAGGGGAGTTCCAATAAAAGACATTTGTGCAGCTACACATGGTCGTCTGCACACACCTTTACAAAATTCTATTGTTTGGATTCCTCCACTAGCCAAGAAACAAGATTCGGTAAAGCTGTATTGAACTCTGTGCACATTTAAAGCAGTCTAATTTTACTCGTTCCTCCTATATATTACTGCTTTGGGAGTCTATCAAAGATAAGGAATATGTGGGAGGACACAATCCATTCGAAGAACAAGTTACTTACACATGGTAACATTCTTTTGACTGGATGTTCTTCCCACGTATTCCTTATCGCCCCTCCCATCCTGCCCCACAGTAAAACTTCCCTTGTAGTTGCAGTCTGCGCTCCCTCAAGGTTAGTAACTGTCTCATCCTGGACAAGCCTAACACTTCAAAACGGAACTGAGCAACGGATGCAGCGCACGGCTATTTATGCCGCTGATGACGTTGACGTCGATACGGAGGCCTCCGATGGACATCGGCTCGAGGGACATCAACGCGCAGCGCCCTCTACTGAAATAAAAATCCTGAGGTAGATCCTGGAAATTGATATATCATAGATAAGGAATACGTGGGACGAACATCCAGTCAAAAGAATGTTACCAGGGGTAAGTAACCTGTTCTTCTAATGTACATGAATAACTTGGTGGACATACATATTTAATACAAAACCATTTCTGTTTTACAAGTAAAATAGATTATTTCTCACTTTTTCAGCCACTGGAGTGGGACTTGCTTTTTTACTCCCTTAAAATAATTTTACTCCCAACTTTAAAAATTCAAAAAATAGGCAGTACAATATTTTGAATTCAAAATCTTATCTGGAGCACTACACCCATTCCATTCCGAAACCAGAATTCCTTAGTACTATGCAATGTTGGTATTTTAAAGATCTTCCAATTAACCCATCGTAGCCCAATGACATCAGACTTTGTCCGAATGGTCAGCACGTCCTCCGTTGTTTAATTGAACCTACAGTGCTTTTAAACTGCTGAGTGAATATATGGCAGTGCCCAGCTTTGGGGGCTGAGCTTCCAATTAGAGTTGAAGGCTCTTTTGTCCAGATGTGTTATCTGCTTTGGGGAGAAGGAAACTGCACACCCTGGTGGCAGACTTCCTAAATGGTATATTGGTGCTTTGCCTTGACGCAGACCATATTTCTAGGATTGGTTTGGGGTTTATTTGATGTGGCCATTGGCAGTGAATATGATGTTTCTGTTAAAAGTAACTACTGCCTCCCAGCCATTTTTCACAGAAACATGGGAGCTGTGTATTGCCAGCAGGATCACACTGAAAGGAGACAGTCTGTAGAAAAAGAAGCCTAACGCATTCTGGACACATCTTCTGTGCCTTCGGGAGTCTTGGGGCAGCATCTCCCAAGCAGCAAAGGAAAGGAGGCTGACTGTATTTTGGTGCAATATGTCATTGTGAGGAATTCGGCCATCCGCATGGTGGGTATATGCTCGCCAGGGCTTTTTGAAATGTTTAATTAAATGGAATGATGGTAGACCAACATCAGGAAAATGTGTGGGGCTAATCCACACACATTTTCCTATGCTCACACCACAACAAACGCATAGACCAGGGTACTCTGGGTGGACACAACCTACAGGCCCAGTCTGCCCATTCATTTTTAGTTGGAATGTGACAGCCAGGTATACACCATGTCATCTCCAAGAAGGGGAAGGGCCAACCTTCCCCTTACCATGGCCAGCCTGATTAAAAAAGGCTCCATGGATCCGCCCTGCTATTTTGTTAGGCTCTGCGGTTGGTGGCAGTGATTAACATGCCAATTAGAGGGTACTTCAAACAGGCCCACATGGGGCCTGGCTGCAGAGGTTAACAAAGGAGACAGGAAACCCAACAACTTTTTATATGTAACTCCAGGCAGCTCCCACCCTCAGTCTGGGACTGTGTGTCTACAGTAGGCCACCCCGGTACAGGGACCCCATTCATAAGGTACGAGAATGTGGTTTTCATAAGCGAGAAAGTCTGGTCTCCCTGCAGGTTCTAGGGAGACCTGCCGCTTTAATCAGGAACCACAGAGAGCTCAGTTAACCAGAGAGACCCTTTGATCCACAACAGAAAGGATGATGGGTGGGACTTAGTAGTACATGTTTCCAACCCTTTACCTTTTCTGTTGCAAAGCACTCTGGTTGGTTCCATGTCTTAAAATCGCGGCAAAAATGGCTGCAAATACAAATGCCGTGTTTTTTTGCACCACAATCATGTAAAGGATGCGGGGACACCCCCAAAACCCCCAGACCCATTATACCATTTAAGGGTAGCGGGGGACACCAACGCAACCACTGGTCCCCTTAAATGGTATAATGGGGTACACCTTTACTGGGTCAAACCACAGCATTTTTGCCACGATTTTTTTTTACCAGTGTCATTTTTGCACTGATTTTATTACCCGATACCCTCTGGTTATGATCTCAGGAATACAGTAGATTGTTGGTGGGGACCCTGTATTGGTTAATTAAGGTAGACGTAGCCTACACCAATCACTGTGGCCCATTTGGCTTTAAAAGAGGGCTGAGCCCCTCTTTTGGGCAGATCATCTGAAGACTTTGCAAGGAGTAGCAGAATAGCTCAGCATTGCACCCTGCTGAAGGTACAGTCTGCCTTAGATCTTCTGTCAGTGAAGGAAGGCCAGGACTATCAAGAGGGAAGCAAGATTCCTCTCTAAACATCTCCCAGGGAACAGATATAGATAGTGCATCCAGAAGACCCTCCAGCATCTTCAGAACCAGTACCCAGCCAGCACACAGCATGCCCTGCCAGGCTCTGCAAGCAAGCTTCCTAGGTGGAAGTGCCAGAGAGTGTCTGGACCAAACCCAGGACATGGCTGGTGCCTGCAACACTCCCTCAGCTTTGGGCCGTCTGCCTTAAAGGACGACACAAGCCCAGTGAAGAAGCTAGGAGGAGTGCATCGACGAGCATCAACCGGCATGCGCCTTAAGGGACATTTTCGAGCCCCGTGAGCTGCAACCGACAGCACTGCTGACTGTTGTCACACTGCAGTCGCAAACGTCGTCCGAGATGCCTCAACCAGTGCTTCAGACCCACCAACCAGCACTGAGACACTGATTCTTGACCCTTAGCCGCTGTGTATTGCAGCCTGCAGCTTTCCGTCCAGCATGTAGTACTAAGTCTCACCCATATTCCTGTCTGTTGTGGATCAAAGTATCTCTCTGTTTAATTGAGCTGTCTTTGACTCCTGATCAAATCGCCGGTCTCTCTTGAAGTTTGTGGCGAGAACAGACTTTCTGTCTCCATCAAATCACATACTTCTTCCCCCTGAAAGGGGATTCCTTGCAGGGGTTACCTACTGTAAACAGTTTTCCCAGACATGATCTTCACTGCCTTTCATACAGATGGGTAGGTGCTAGCTTCAAGCTGACATTTTGCATTTCAAAGGGGCATTGGCGTTTCCTGTCCCTTGTGTTAGTTCTGTGACCAGGCCTCTTTGCAGGCCTGTTTTCATTTAATTCTCATCAGTATGCACTGCCACCACACAGAACTTTGACAATAGAACAGAGCGGATCCTTGGAGCCTTTGATATTTTAATTAGGCTGACCATGGCCGGAGGAAGTTCCTGCCTTTCCCCTTCAGAAATGCTTTGATGTTACTGTGGCTGTCACATTCCAGCTAAATGCAACAAGGAGACCTGTGTCTGTAGTCTGTGTCCCCCAAGAGTACACTTGACTATGTGTTGGTTGTGCGGCGAGCATAGGAAAATGTGTGCGGATTAGCCACACACATTTTCTGAGGTTGATCTCCCATCATTAATTTTAATAACAAAACTTCAAAAAAGCCCAGGTGAGCAAACACTCCCCGTATACAACCTTGACTGGACAGTCCCTTTTATGATTGGGTAATAATTGTATATTCGGTGTGTTGTAACTTCTCAATGATCCACGACCTTGTGGAGATAAACTTGCTGTTCCGTCCATGTTACCAAAATTGGACAAGGAGGTTTATAATTTACTTGAGTTTCCAATCTGTTTGGAACCCTTCTGGTGTACTAGAGGTGTGGGGATGATTGATAGTTTAGAAACCGATATTCATCTCTGGACAGCTGGTGCCCCGGAAGTTGATACGTCATAGCTCTGCTTAAGAAAACCTGACTGTAGAAACTGCTCTCTGTTGCTTAGCGCCTGAGGTAGTCGTTAATGTGGCTGTGCAAGTGCTGTGCTCCCTAGCTCCTCAAGCCCGCAGGTCCTTACCCGACAACATACAGCTTCATTTTTTCCTCTCTGGCCCACGCAAAGAGAGCCTCCTTGGATTGTGCTGCTTGGCGCTCCTTCTGTTTTAGCTTCACCTTCTCTATAGGGGCACTTTCCACCGGGGCTGGTTGTAGTTAATAGTCTAATTCGCTGTTGTGTCATCTTCTCCTTTTCCTGTGCCTGTTTCCGTTCTTTGATTACTCTAGGATTTCTTTTGTCCATAAGCATTGATTGGCTGAAGCACCTTATCAGATGGGCGGAGAGCACTATTTAAGCTTGGTTTAAGGACTGGGCATTTGCCTGGATCACCTTGTCAGAGTGATCTTTAAGAAGGCCTCAGTGTGGCCTTCAGGCTTAACACCTAAACCTCACTCCTCATGTGGGTTATCCTGCTACGTTTTAATTCTTAACACTCGGGTTGTCATCTCCTTTCCATTCACTGATGTTGTCCAGATGTATTTCTAATTTTCTCTCTGCTGTCCACTACTGAATGCCACTTCAATGCCTCATGCTTAACACCTCAAAGACCAAAGTAATTCCATTTCCCTGTGCCGCCCCATCCCTCCTCCCCGTCTGCCCCTTTCTGCTTTCACCCTGACATCCTGGCACCAGTCTGCAAGGATAGTAGCATCTCCTTGACTGTGAAATCAAGCCTCATTAGATCATTACAGCTACACCCACTGGGTGGACCTAATGAATGCTAGGAAGATCTACTAGAACTGGACATAGCAGACAGGCATGACTATTGGTTCTCTCTCAAATATTAACTTTGCAACTCTCACTCTTTATGGCATCCATTGCTGGGCCCCCACTTCCTCCTCTTCGTCTGGCTCTGTGCAGCATTGTTACCCCCACCAAGGGCTGGACTCATTATTGCACATTTGGGTCAGTCAGAAAGCGGTATTTTTTCTTGGGGTGCTCGGGTGAGGCTTTGGCCAGTAAATTTTCTTACCTAGTTAAAATCCTGCAGGTGCATGGAGGTTTTTGATACTACCGAAAATAAGAGTGGAGGAGGAGCCTTTACTAGTAGCCGAGTTCATAAGATGTACTGAAGGCCCAGCAACACGTCTCCCGTCCGGGCGCCTCCCTGGGCTTGGCGGGAGCAGCGTCTTCTAAGCACTGTGCCCTCTGTCAGAAAGCAGAGGGGGCCTGTCCTGCCCTGCACTCAAAACCAACATTGACATTTTCTTTTAAATGGAAAGCGCTTATTATCTCTCATCGCTGCCGCCTTTCCTGCGCTTCTAGGCATTAGAGAATTTTGGGGGAGAAAAGGTAATCAGTAAAGATCGATAAGGTTTTTTCCAGCCATGTCTATGTTTAGCAGAATGCACAGCCGCCGGGGCAGGCGTTCGGGCAGAAAGCAGATTTGTGTCTGCCATTTTGGGAGTTTCTCGAGATAGGGATCTCGAAGGTGGAATTAATTTCCAGGCGAAGTTCAGAGCCTGCACATGAGTGCTTTCTTTATCACCTGTCTCCATTTGGCATTCGCAGAGAGTAAATCAAAGCCTGCAATTTGTTACTTGCCTCCACTTGAGAGCTGAACTAAATAACACTTGGACTGAACATTCTGATTGAAGTTGGAGGAGGATATATTTAATGTAATGCCCTTTAATAGCGTCTCCCTGTTCAGCTCAGCTGCTGCCGTTTTAAAGGCTGCTGTGGGGTGCCCCCACGCAGGGCGTGGGAAGGTAATTGGGGGAGAAGGACGGCAACGCTAGCACACCCGGCTACCACAGGCCTCACTGAGCTCCGCACTGGTGCATTGAAAAGCAGCTCTGGCGGCTAGCCCGGGCTGCTGCTTGGGAGGCGTGGTGGCAGACCGAAAAGTGAGGGGTGCCATGAAGGGAGAAGTTATCTGGGTGCCGTGCGGCAGATTGACGTCATTTGTCAGCTGTGCTGCTCTGTGCCGGAAGCTGAGAGCAAGGGGTATCGGGCCGTTCGGGCGAAGTGAAACGGAAAGAAGTGCAGGGTGCCCACGACTACACACTCAACCCAAGAGGATGGAGTATTGAGGCTCAAGGCTCGGTATCCAATAATCGTCACTGACGCACACAATCGGTCAGCAAGAAGAAGAAGGAGTGTCCTCCCTCCCGCCTCTCCCCATCGAGACCGATGAGCTGCAGAGGCAGCTCAGTTATCTGATTTTTTTATGTTGTGGCTTGTTCGAGTAGAGACACAACCAGTGTCCGGAGCCAATGTCGTGGGAGCTCAACATCAAGATGCCCTACAGGATGGTCCATAGAGAGGGTGGGTTAGCTTTACGTCATGTCGTATGATGTGCCCGATGGTCATTGGTCGGTGGGGGGAGCGGTTTTGGGACAGAGCGTTATCACGTGGACACGCAAGCATCGGGTGAGGTAGCAGGTGTTCTACTGCAGGTATAGTGCAGACGGTTGTGGTTTGTCAAAGATAGGTTTTGATCTGGGGCGCTGAGTCATTGGGGGTCATTTGGGTAAACAGCTAGTGGAAAATGCGCAGGCGTGCAGGAAAGTGTGTTGCTGTCATTAACTGTCTTCAGTGCTGCGGATGGTAGCACTGTCCCCCACCCAGGGTTTTGAAACAGTGGTCACACCTGTACTCTCTTTTCGTGTGAGCGAACTTGTGTTTGTGTGGAGTTTGCTGTTTGGCCACATACGGGGGAACTCTACACGGTAGTGTCTGTAATGTGGGCTAGCTGTTCTTATGGGGTCGAGTTTGTAGATGCTTGCAGATTTTAGTTGGCGGGTGCATGCACTGGCTGCAGTTCATGCTCAGGGCAGGCTTGGGCTTGCCTATAGGGCAACATGGCAATGCCCGAATAAAAAACACAAAATAATAGTGTGGGCCAGTTTTGGTTGATCAAAGCAGACCACTTTTTTGGCCCATGCAGGCCAGTTTGTAAGTTACTTCACCATACGGCTAGTAGTTTTGACCAGTGTTACTGAATAATTCATCTTTAAAATGCGCAGTTTGCATCACATTTTATCAAAAATCTCACCCTTGGGTACTACTCAAACAGTCTGACACAAAAGGAATGAATTGGCATTTGCACTGTGGGCCACTTTTTCTTTGTTGCCCGAGACAATTTTATGCTCAAGTGCAACCCTGGCTCAGGCAGGCGGAAACATTCTCACACTGCATTTATTGTGCCTGCTTTACCCCTTTTATTGGGTAGGTGGCCTTGTTGCGGACTGGCATGATGGGAAATATTTGGTTTGGCAGTCATGTTTAATTAGGTGTTGCATTCCGGCTATATTTGCAGGCACGTCATTTGAAACACTTGTGTATAGGCGCGTTATAAATGCCACATCATATCAGATCATATCAGGGGCTGCCGCTGGGCTATGTCGACAAAGTGTTTTGAGTCGAATTCGGATGTTGGTAGGGCCTCTGTTTTCAGATTCATAATGCATCCACAATCAGTTCCTCAGTGCTGTATGAGTACTGGTAAGTATACATGAATGGTTCACATGGTTCACTGCCAGCTTTGTCACAAGCTTTGACACTCTCCTCACTGATGGCTACAAGATCCTCTCCGTGCCCAGGTCCAATCGTTCCAGAGGGGGTGTAGCCCTGATCTTCCCTGAGTGGATTCCTGCCTCTGTCATTCATACCAGGCCTACTCCTCTTTCGAATGCCTGGCCTGCAAGCTCTCTCTGTCTCTCTCCTAGCCATTCACTTACTGTGGCTACCATCTATCGGCCACCTGGTCAGATCTCCTCCTTCCTCTCTGAGTGGGCAGACATCTCCTGTTCCCTCCTGGTCTCGACCACTCAACTGCTCCTTCTTGGAGGCTTTAACATCCACCTAGATTCTCCCTGTCCTTCCTCTGGACTCTTTCACAACCTCTGCAACTCTCTCTCACTCGCCATCCTCCCCTCTGCACCAACTCACTCTGCAGGGCACACTCTGGATGTTCTGATCTCTACAGACCTTCCCCTCTCTATCCCTCTCTCTTGGAGTGATCACTTTCTCCTTTCCTCCCAGCTCACTCTCTCCACCCCTCAGGCCAAGCCAACTCCAGCACTGCCACCTACCGTCTCGGTTATCCGACCCATGAAGCGTTTGTCATTTGAGGCTTTCGCAGCCACTTTCTCAACCTCCCACCCCCCCTGCCTTTGGCTAACTCGCACCCTGACACAGCCCTTTCTATGCTCCACTCTGCTATATCTGATACTCTTGATGTTCTTGTCCCTGTCATGAGGATCCGCTTAAGTGCAACTCCTGGTACGACTCAGACCTCGTCACCCTTAAACGCAAGTGCAGGATGGCTGAGAGGAAATGATGTGCTTCCTGTACATTCTCTGACAAACTGGCCTGCTGCCTGCTCCAAAGGCAATACCGTCTCTCTGTCCACACCAAGAAGAGAACCCTCATCCAAGCCTGCGTCTCTGCGGCATCCAACAACTCGGCCAAACTCTTTAAAATCTGGAAGGAGCTGGCCAATCCTGCTGCATTCTCTACCTCTCCTTGTCCCCTCTTAGCTCCGCTGCACAGCCCTGGCTTCTCATTTCATCTCTAAAACTTAGGACATCCTGTCTTCTCTCTCTTCCTCTTTCTCCTCCCTCTACTCCCTGTTTTTCCTCTTGCCCTTCTGTGGCCACTTCTCCTCCCTCCTTCTCTGCCTTTCCCCTCTTCTCCCCAGACAAGGTTTCTAGACAAGTCTGATCTATGAAGGTCTTGTCAAAAAAGTCTTGCTGACTTCTGCAACCACTCCTTCGCCACGGATATGATATGGTATTTATAACGCGACTATACACAAGTGTTTCAAGGCGTGACGAGGCAAGGGAGGGTAAATAGAGGGAAGACAGAGACAACAATCCTACTAGGCCAGGTGACATTGAGATTGCGCCAAGTGCAGGGGAGGGGGCAAGGGGAGAGGTAAAGGGGAATGGGGAGGGGGCAGTGCAGTACATAGGGTAACAGAAAAGATAAATAAGACAATAAATAAGGACAATAACTAAAAGTGCGGCCAGCTGGTGGCAAGTGCAAGGGTAGGTGCACACATCAGGTGTCAAGTGCTAGTATGGGCTGTGGGGATACAGAAACAGTCTGAGTGCAAGGGTTGCCAGGGGGCAGTGCTGGTATGCAACTGGTGGGAAGGGGACATGGGCCCGAGATCATAAGGTAGCCAGGAAACCAGTGCAGTTTCATATTCAGCCAGGAGATCAGTAGGGGAGAGTAGGAGAGAAAGCAGAAGCAAAGAGGAAGGTCTTGATGTGCTTCTGGAACCGGATATGGTTATCCTCAAGTTTCCGAGAGGCCTCGGGCCTGGGGCCTCAATACCTTCAACTCTCTCTTCCTAAATATCTTCCTTCTCGAGCTCTTCACTCATCCGCCTCCAACTCCCTCAGGGTCTGTCGCTTCTCCAAGCAACGAGTTGGTGGTAGATCTCTCTCCTCGGCTGGGGCCTCCCTCTGGAACAGCCTCCCTGCCTCCCTGAAACTTGAGGAGAACCATCCCCGGTTCCGGTAGCACCTCAAGACCTTTCTTCTGCTTTCTATCCTCCTCTCCCCTGCTGAACTCCTCACTGAAACTGCACTGGTCACCTGGCTACCCTCTGATCCCGAGCCCAGGCCCCTCCCTGGCCAGTTGCACACCTGCACTGCCTCCCGGGCAACACCTGTACTTGGGGGCAGTTTCTGTATCCCTACAGTCTCCTACCAGCTCTTGACACTTGATGTCTGCACTTACCCCTGCACTTGCCACACGCTGGCCGCACTTTTTACCCATTTTTCTTATTTATTTTACTGTTGACCCTATGAATTGCAGTACCGCTTCTCCCCTCACCTTTCCCTCCTCCCCCTCCCCTGCACTTGCACAATCTCAATGTTACCTGGCCTAGTAATATCGTTGTCTTTGTCTTTCCTCTGTTCTCCCTCACTTGCGTTGTCGCGCCCTGAAACACTAGTGTATAGGCACGTTATAAATGCCATATCATATCATTTACCATAATATAACGGGGACTGGGTGACAAGTTGCTTTGTGCGTTTGTAATATTCGACATGAGCTATGCTTTATTCTTTGCATGCTTATATTTTCCTTCTGATTCGTTTCCCGGAATTTGCGCCCCCTAATTCAATGGTTATCATTGAAGGTGACACCATGCAGGCATTTGCAGCCTTTGCCCCCCTTTCATCTTTTTATCAATAACTCTGATTAAATAGCCTTTAGTAGATTACCACGAGACACGCAAAACGAGGTTATAGAAAGTTATGTGAAGAGAAAGCGGCTGCTTCTTCCTCCTTGTACCTGCTTTTTAAGCAATTCCATACTCTGGGATGCCTCTTGATGGGCCGTAATCTGCATTGTTTCCTTTTCTGATTTAAAGGTCTGCACAAGACGGTGAAGTTAAAATTGTGGTTGATTGATCATTCCACATTTACGGACTAACGGCGTGAGTGGAATGAGCATTAGCACCTGGGCAGGGAGAGCCAGCCAATCAGGTGGCTTGGAACGTGGGCTTGAAATGCCAGTGTAAGCCCGCGTTCCAAGCTGGCTAATGGCCGGCTCCCCCGCCGCCATCTTCCTCCCACCACCCTGTTCCCTTTTTTTATTTTTAATCCCTCTCCTCCCCCACCCCCAATTTCCCTTATTGTGGCTGCAGCTGCACCTTTCTCTGCGCCAAACAGCTGCCAAGGAAGGGAAGAGGGGCCCCTATGGAGCCCCGCCTTCCCTTTCCATGGCGGCTATGTTGCTAAAGGATTTTCTTTCCTACAACGGGACGACGCACGCGTCCCTTGGTAGTAAGAAAAATCCTTTTTTGTTTTAGCACCCCGTGTTGCCGCTTTGGTAACCTGGGGTGCTAATGGCCTAATGCCTGCCGGATAAGTAACCCCTGCAGAGCGGACCTCTTTTAGAGGGAGTAGTATGTGATTTAAAGGAGACAGAAAGTTTGCTCTCGTCACAAACTTCAAGGGAGACTTGCCCTTTGATCAAGAGCCACAGAGGGCCCAGTTAACCAGAGAGACACTTTGATCTATAACAGACAGGAACATGGGTGGGACCTATGAGTACATTGTGTCACCAGCTATCTTTCCTGTTTCAGAGCACTCTTGTTCTGACCTCACTCATAACAGAAGATTGTTGGTGGGGACCCAGGATTGGTTCATTAAGGTAGGCTTAGCCTGCACCAATCACTAGGGCCAATTTGGCTTTAAAAGAGGGCTGAACCCCTCACTTAGCAGATCATCTGATGACTTTCAGAGGAGTAAGAAGGACACATTTGGACCCTGGATGAAGGCACAGTCTACCTTCCAGCTTCCGGCAGTGAAGGAAGCCCAGGATTTCCAAGAGGGAAGCAAGATCCCTCCCCTAAACATCTCCCATGGAACAGAGGTAGATACTGGACTCAGAGGACCCGTCCAGCAGCTCCAGAACCGGTACCGAGCCAGCACACAGCGTGCCTTGCTATGTTCTGCCAGCAAACTTTCTAGGTGGGACGTGCCCGAGTGTCTCTGAGCAAACGACAAGGCTGTTACCTGCAAACACTCTCCTCAGCTTTGGGCCATCTGCCTTGAAAGGATGCCATTAGCCTTGCGAAGAAGCTAGGAGGCGTGCCACACAAGCATCAACCAGCCTCCATCTTTTAAGGACATTTCCGAGGCAGTCGAGCCCTCGAACCGCGACTGGCTGCACCACTGACTGTTGTCACGCTGCAGTCATTCAAGCCATCTGAGACGCCTCGACCAGCGTTCCAGATCTGCCAACCATCCCAGAGAAAGCGATACTTGACCCTGAGCCGCCGTGTGGGCCAGCCTGCAGCCTTCCATCCAGCCTTGCTTGCCGGACTGCCTGCTGCATGATACCCGCAGCTGTCGCCCGTCTTACTGCAATGCTTCCTGGAACTGACTCAACGCATCAAGAATATCTCAAGCACCAGGTACATTGTAGTTCTGTCCTCCTGGTCCTTCTCCCAAGCCCCCTAGTGACATTTACGACCCCTTGCTCCCTTGGTGCTGAAACCTAATAACATTGAACAGTTAAGACTGATTGCTTTACCAACTACCTTCCTGTCAGTATCTAGACTGCATCCCATTCCTTCGTGAAACTGCTCGTCATCTGTCTTCCTTTAGAGGGTGGGTTGTATTTTGTAGTGTGCTAGAACTGTCTGTTCTGATACTAATAAAGTAGATATTTGTATACAACCTTGACTGGACAGTCGCATTTATCATTGGGTTATATTTGTATTTTCGCTGTGTTGCAACTAACCAACAATCCACGACCTTGCAGTGATAAGCCTGCCTTTCCGTCCACATAACCCAAGTTAGAGAAGGAGGTTTATAATTGACTTGTGTTGCAATCTGTTCGGATCCTTTCTGGTGTACTAGAGGTGTGGGGCTGATTGATGGTTTAGAAACCGATATTAATCCCCGGACCACTTGTACCCACGGGGAGCGGGCCTAGGGGGTCTTCGGACAGCTCGGGTTGGCTGGGGCCAGGAGATCGGTATCTGGGGGGCACTGTATGTACGTCAAGGGTCTCACTGGGTATCTTTTCTCAAGGGGTGTAGTGGGTGAGGGGCTGCACCCTTCTGCTGGCCAATGCCCATACTAGAGTAGAAGTTTTCAGTGACAGTTTCTTGGGGGTTTATGATTGGTAATTTCCCAACGCGCCAATCCTGGTGTCGGGAGCCATTGCTGTGTGAGGTCCCAGTTGGAGTGGGCATTGGGCCTTCAGGAAGTTAAGGTCTGGGGGGGCAGGGAGATCGGGATCCGGGGACACAGGATGCAGACCGAGGTGCTGGGGTGTTCCTTCGGTATCATTACTCAAGGGGTGTGGCTGGTGTGCGGCCACACCCTTCTGCTGGGTGTTCAGTTGCTGAATGGGAGCAGGTTTTGTAAGGTGTTCAACATACCTACGGTGTCCCGTGGTCGTTTGTTCACTGGGGCACTGTGTGGGGCTAGCCTTTGATGTTGGTGCCAGCGGAGCACTGGCACTGCTGCAAGGCGGGGCAGGGCCACATGCAAGGAGACAGATTCTTCAGTTTTGGTTGCCTTGGGGTTGTGTGTGATGGATACTTGTCCCCTGGTGGCAGTTGCCGGTGTCCGCCAGGTGTGATTTCTCACTTGGGGCTGGGGCAAATGGCTCCGGGCTGGTCGGGTCTGCAGGGGGCCTGGGAGATATGTGTTAACTTGTTTGTCTTTTACCTCTGGATGACACACGTGACAGGGGGAATAACGCCCATAGATTCGCCATCAGTACAGGCAAGGTTCTGATGCGTAAGAGGGGCCGAAGCATGTGCGTAATTTTAGGGGGGGACGAGGGTGTTTGTCCCCCCAACTTTCATGGCACACCATTTTGTCACCATTCATTTGGCTGGGGCACCTTTTCTTCAGATGTCATGTCCCCCCCAACATTTTCAGCAAAGTTACTCCACTGGGCCGAAGGGTGGTAGTATCTGTGGGCCGCACAAAGGCTGAAGAGCAGTGCAGTGGCTGGCCTAATTCGAAGGAGTAGGATACAAATTCCCAGGTGGATTCTCGGATTGCTTCTGCCTCCTGCACCTGTTTTTTGTATATGTTTGTTTGATGAAAGGGCCGCACATCGAGGGGGGGGGGGCACAGCAGTGGGTATCCCTAACTTCAGAGCCTGAAAGTCCCTGACAGCTGACGCCGTGGGTTGTAGGTAGACGAGATAATCTCATATGGGTTTAGTAGTCCTCGAGGGACGCGCATACGTACAGTTCAGGAAGGGGGTTGTGGGGTGCATTGGCCCTATGATTGTAGGTTGGGGCATGTTGCATTGCATTTAGTTATTTGGCTGAAGAGAGATCTCTTGCTGATTCAAGTTATTGTCCAAGATTCAGCACTGAGTGAGGTGTCATGCCAGGGGCTCATTGGGTGGTTCTCACCAGTCTGTGCAAAGGGGGAGTGGGAGGGGGGACTGGGGATATGGTTGATTTAGGAGGTCACATAGTTCCCTCAAGTCCATTCTCGGAGTGTGGGGTAGGGTGACCAGATTTTAGAAGAAAAAAAAAACAGATGGGCCATTGAAATAGAAGTAGGACTAAAGTAAATGAACATATAACATATGACAAAAAACATATGTCGCTGGCCCATTGCGGGAGGCGGGGAGGGGGTGTGCTAACCTGCACACTCCTCTCATTGGAGTAGAGCGCCAGGGAGGGGAAGGGGGAGGAAATGGGGGTGTGAAGAGGTGCGCTGGGACCTGATTTCGGGGTTCTGAAATCGGCTCCCGGCAAAAAAAAGGCACTGTGACCAAAACCCCAGACGGGGTTTATAAAATAACAAAACTATCGGGACCCCAGGACGTCCAGTAATTTCCCCGGACTGTCCCGGGAAAACCCGGACGTCTGGTCACCCTAGTGTGGGGGCAATGGGCAAGTAAGTGAGGATGCAACATATGAGGTAATGAGGATGTAATTGATGACGTAACAGTTTTGATGATGTTATTCATGTATGGTTTTTGTTGCATTTTGGTGATGTAAGATATGTAATAAATGCGGCCTATGGCCTTCCAAAGCATATGTCACTCACTGGCCTTGCCGCCTGCATTGCCCAACAGTATTGCACTTTTAAAGTGATCTGCTAGTATCTTGAAAGGTCTCTGTTAGGTACACGAGTGCACCATACACTCCCAAAGTCTTCCCCATGTGCAGCGCTCCGGTGCCAAACACACGCACGTATTCCTTTTTTGAAGTGCATTGAACAGGAATTCACTTGACTGGTTGTAAAATTGAAACATAACAATTTAAATCATTACCGTGCGATAGAATGCACGTTGAATTTTTGTACTCCATTCTAATTGATGCTAAATGAGGCTTTCGTCGAAGTCTTTGGCGATTCATTTTTCTGAAGAAAAAACATATTACCATGAATAAACAGTTGATCTTCAGAGCAGCGCTTGAAAAGGCTGTTCATAAAGCAGCGGTTTACGTCCTGGTTTTGTTGTCGGAGATTATCGCCTGTTTGTTGGAATCGTTCTGAACCGGCGTGCGGGTTTGTTGATGAAAGAATCAATTTATTTTGTAAGTGATTTGGTGACGCCTTCAATACCCAGGTGCATTTTATTATTAATGCAAAGAGAGAAGGCAGCGCCAGTGTCGATTAGTGCTTCTGTTTTGTCTTCGACAAGTGAACACATTTTTTTTGCTTTTTGTATCAACTCGGGTGATTTAACATCATAGGGTGACTGGGTTTAAAAAGTAAAAAACCGGGACAGGGCAACTAAAATAAAGGTAGGATTAACTCCTGAAAGTCGCTGTCAAGGCACTACACTTGAGTAGCGTTTGGAGAAGGGGGTTCAAGTGTTACTGTTCAAAGAAACACATACTATCATTCATTTATCAGAAACCTACACCATCTTAAGTTGTAAAATGCAGCATTTCTTCTATGCGAGATTGCGCATTCTTGACTGCTAGCTATGAAGACCTACTACAAAAAACTGGGACCACTGCAGTTTCCAATGGGAACATAATCTTGAGAAAGGGGACCAGAGCACCAAATACCAGACAGTCCAGGCAAAACCGCGACCTCTGGTCACTGTACGCCATCCCATCGCACCACTGAGGATATGTTCCCTGTTAGCTATGTAGCTTTCTAGAACATTGCGGGGGTAATGGGAAGCAACAGCAGCACACCTAGGAAAGGTTTAACAATTTGACTCCAAGCGCTGTCACTTTCCTGCACGCTGTATACCTGTCCCCCGTGTGGGATTTCACCATCCGCACGGGAAGGGCGCGCTCACCTGGGCTTTTTTTTGTTTGTTTAAAAGAATGAATGATGGGAGAACAATCTCCAAAAATATGTGAGACCATTCCCGCACATATTTTCCACGCTCACCGCACAGCAGAAAAATAGTCTTGCACTCTGGGAGGACACCGCTTACTTGCGCCACCCTCCCCTGTCATGTGTAGCTGACAGCCTTTGGCCGTGGGCAGCCTGATTAGAATTTGAAGGCCCCATGGATTTGCATCTCCATTGTCAAACCTTGCTGGTGATGGCGAATACTGAAGAAGGCCTGGGTGCAGGAAGTGACAATGGAGACCAGATGCCTCTTTGTAATGCAATGTGTCAACTTGGTACTAACAGCCCTCCTTGGTATGAAAGGGCAGTGAATGTCCTGTCTGCAACCACTCCTTTCAGAGCACAGAAGTATGTGAATTGTAGGAGACGAAAGTCTGCCTGCAACCCCCACTTCAAAGGAGGCCCATGTTGTGATCAAGCACAACATAGCGCTCAGTTAATTAGGGAGACACTTTGATGTATAGCATACAGGAAGATGGGTGGGACTTATAAATATATGTTGTCATCCTTTCCCTGTCTGTTGTGAAGCGCCCTAGGTCTGACCTGAAGCATCACTGAAGATTGTTGGTGGAGACCTAAGATTGGCTCATTTAAGTTATGCTGTGGCTACACCAATCCCTGGGCCCCGTTTGGCTTTAAAAGAGGGCAGAGCCCCTCATTGAGCAGATCATCGAAAGACTTTGCAAGGAGTAAGAAGAAGGACTCATTTGGACCCGAGTTGAAGGTACAGTCTACCTTACATCTTACGCCAGTGAAGGAAGGGCAGGAGTTACAAGAGGGAAGCAAGATCCCTCCCCTAAACATCCCCAAGGAACAGAGGGAGATACCGGACCCATCCAGCAGCTCCAGAACCGGTAACCAGCCAGCACACAGCGTGCCCTGCTAGGTTCTGACAGCAAGCTTCCTAGGTGGGAAGTGGCGGAGAATCTCTGGACAAAGGACAAGGCCGTTGCCTGCTAACACCCTCCTGAGCTTTGGGCCGTCCTCCTTGAAAGGACACAAGCCCTGCGAAGAAGCTAGGAAGAGTGCCACCCAAGCATCACCCAGCGTCCATTTTTGTAAGGACAATTTCGAGACAGTCGAGTCCTAGAACCGCATCCGGCTGCACCGCTGACTGTTGTCATGCCGCAGTGACCAGAGCCGTCTGAGACACCTCGACAAGCATTCCAGATCCACCAACCAGCACAGAGACAATGATTCTTGGCCCTGAGCCTGCAGACGTCTGTCCAGTCTCACTTGCCGAACTGCCTGCCGCCTGGTACCTGCATCTGTCTCCCGCCACTAACTCTGTCTCATGGGCTATGAAGCACCCTGGAACTGCCTCGACGCTGTCGAGCACCAAGAACTTCTTCAGCACCAGGTACATTGTGGTTCTGCCCCTGTGGTCCTTCTCTGACGGCCCCTAGAGACAGTTAAGACCCTTTGCCCATTTGGTGCTGGGACCAAAATAACCTTGAACAGTAAGACTGATTGCTTTATCAACTACCCGCCTGTTAGTATCCCGAGTGCATCCCTTTCCTTTGTGAAACTGACTGTTCTCTGTGTTCGTTTACAGTGTGGGTTGTAATTGTAGTGTGCTAGAACTGTGTGTTGTAGTAATAATAAAGTAGATCTTTTTATACAAATTTGAGTGGACAGTCCCTTTTATCATTGGAATAAACAATTGAGTATGCCCTAGTTTTTGTTGACGGGGGGTCAAATCTGTTGGAAGGGAGAGTCTAAAGAAGAAAAACAGTAAGATACAGATTGACTACCCCTCTCTGAAAGTCCTGTATGTCACACAGGTAAGGGTGGAGGTTACCCTGTCTCGATCATTAACAGGGTTAACACCTTAATGGGGAAGTAATTGAAGCTAAATGAAACTTTGCAAAACGTAAATCTCTTTAATTATTCATAGAAAACACATAAAAAACATGGCAAACATTTTGCTCTAATGATCATCAATCATACCATTCAATCAACATGCTCCTATTGTAACAACGGGGTACTGCAACTTGAAATTTCTTCCAGCATAACAGTTAATATGAATATGCATACATGACATAGGAAAAAAAGAATTTAGTTTTCCTTTAACGGTTAAAGGAAAACTAAATTCTTTTTTCCTATGCTGATTGAATGGTACCTGTGTGACATACAGGACTTTCAGAGATGGGTAGTCAATCTGTATCTTACTGTTTTTCTTCCCTTTTATCATTGGGTAATAATTGTATTATTGCTGTGTTGCAACTAACCAACGATCCATGACGTTGCAGAGATAAGCCTGCCGTTCTGTCCATGTTACCAAAAATTGGACAAGGAGGTCTTATGATTCACTTGTATTCCAATCTGTTTGGATCCCTTCTGGTGTACTGGAGGTGTGGGGCTGATTGGTGGTTTAGAAACCAATATTCATCCCTGGACCATTGGTGCCCCGGAAGGTGATTAATCACCCCCCCTCATTTGGGATTCGACCAGAGCCACGTGCAATGCACGCTCATGTTTCCACCCAACAAAGCCTACCCATTGACACTGCATATCAGTCGCTTTTTCCAGACAGTGGATTAGTTGCTTGCACTGTCACAGTGCTTAATTGTTTCACACACTTTCTCCTATTTTAGCTACATTTCCTCGAACTCATGGCAGTGTTCAATGCAGTCAGATGGGGTTTGCCTATTCCAGGCCAGTGTCGTGCTGATCGGTCCAGACAGCACTCTACAGAGCTCCGGGAACGAGCCATTCTGTGAGGCCAGGCAGATCATCTCCTGAACAAACTCAATACTGGGACGGGCTGATTGAGCTGGATCCAGAGGTGCTTCAAGAGACCTCTGCACTTCTTTGCAACATGCACCAACTGCAAGTGCAGACTGTGCCTCATTGATGGGGCTTGGGAAGGGGAATTAATTTCACAGCGATTTGAGAAACCGTATGTTCTACGCGTTTCCCCATGCCCTACCCCTTCTGAGTGATCACCAAGTTCAGATCTTAAAGCAGGTGATTGCTGATTCTCAAAGCCCCTTACTGGCGAGCAAGGGCAGGGTTCTCGGACTTGCTTAGGTTGCTTTCTCAACGAATTTCTCTTCCAGCTGTACCAGCAGGGTGGCTTGGTTTTTCCCCACCATGCCCTCAGTCATTAACCATTGCAGGTTGGTCCTTGAAAATGGACTCTTGATTTTCTGGGAATTTCACAGGAGAATTTAACGATTATCAAGGCGGCCAGGAATCTCAGAAAAAAGTAAGTGAACTTGCTTCTGCCACTGTTCTGCCAGTCGGGGCATTATTCCAATTTCATGCCAGCTGGCAAGGTCCTTTGATGCACGGTAAGCAGTGTTCAATTTGACAATTATAGGAAGTACTTGGCTGCTCTTGGAACATACAGAAGTTCAGAAGACATCTCCTTTTCATGGTCTTAACCCACTGTGAAGAAGAGTTTAGAGGTTCTTAATTTGTTCTTTCCCTAGTCCGGTGGCTCCATCCTGCTTGGGACATTAATGTATTCCTGACTGGTTTGGCTCGTGGGCCTGTGAAATGTATGGTTTCAGCAGAGATAAAGTTTGTGTCATGAGATCGTCATTTTAGTAGCCTTACTTCTGCCAAGAGGGTCAGTGAAATCCAAGCATTCGTAGCCCGTGAACCTTTCACAGTGTTTCAAAAGGCCAACGGACCTTCCTCCCTGAAGTAGTGTCTTTGTTTCTTTCTGTCCTCTAAGCCAGAGGAGATAATGCCTCCATTCCATTGGTGTCCAATATGCCTTCAAGTTTAATCTGACCTGCACTAAGGAGTTTCACAAATCACATGCTCTGTTTGACCCTTTGAGGGTTCTTCCCCAGGCTATCTGACCACCAAGGCATTGATCGCAAAATGGTTGGTTTTGGCTATTCTGGAAGAATACAAGACAAAAAAACAAGGCCCCGTGCCCAGTCACCCTCCACCCTGGTCTAGCATGTTCAGATAAAACCACGGCCATAGTGTTCCATGGGCAGGCCCCATGGGATTTTATCAGTAAGGTGGCTATTTCGTCCACCCCTTCAACCTTTTGCAGACAAGGCTAGTGGAATGCAGCTTTTGGGTGATCGGTTTACAAGAATTTCTTCTCTTGAATGAGTTGAGGTTGCTTGGCCCTATGTCTCTTTACGTTATGCAATCTCCCATACAGTATGGAGGAAAGGGGCAAGGATAGGATCTAAGATTAAGGACATGTCACTCCTCTTAATGGCAACTGTACTCCTATACCATAGACACCTTTCGGCTATACAACTTTTCCTCCTGCCCCCATAAAATGTATTCAGTGGCGTCAAGACAGATGTGTGAAAAAGGGGGCGCTGATGGGTAGCACCAGGGGCAAAGGTTGTGGGGCGAAGCTATGCCCGGCAGTCGTGCTCTTGCCATTTGTACATTTAGAGGGGGTGTCATGTTTTGTGGTGCCAATGGCTCTAGTCCCCTTCCTTATGGCGGGATTGCACCAGGAGTACAGAAGTCACCACGGTAACAATTCTTTGCTTAGCGCAGTCCTGATGTTGGAAAGCTGTGTGTACTGTGGTGCTCTCCACGGGATTGTGGCAAGCCTGCTCGCTTCAAGATGCTGCTGCCTCTGCTACCGCTTTAGAATGCATATGGAGACAGATAACCCTGCGCTTTCCCTTTTGGTTTTTTTTCCTGCAGCATAAGTTTAAACACTGTCGTGATAAATGGTGATATGTACTGTCTAACACTTGCTTTTCATATAAATAGCTCTGCGAGATTGCTTAAATGATAATCGGAAATGTGAAATAGAATGGCCTTCGCATCACAAGGCCAGGGGTCCACAAATGGAAAAACTGAAATAATGAAATATTTCCAAGGCAACCGACTGTCAACAAGCTTGGTAATGCATGGGCATTTCACAGCGCAAGCGAGGGTATTGCATCGCACAGCTCTAGAGCCAGGGTCTGCAGTGAGCTTTATAGAGCGCGCGCCCGCACAAACACACACACACACACCCATTCCACCCTCCCAACAAACCTTGCCACTCAGATTAGGAACATGATAGGAGCACAACACATCGCACAGCTCCAAAGCCATGACCGCTAGTGCACTCTAGCAAATAAAACACTTGCAGACGCACACCACTAATACTGCACGCCTGCTTCTCCCACCGTACATAGAAACGCAGGGGCAAATGAAAGGACTGCAGATCCTGCCAGTCTATACAAATGCCCCTAACAGACTTCCAGCGGGCTTGGTAACTCATGGGCACATGTTAATGCAGAGAAGAATATCACATGTTATGTCTCATGTTGCCTGGTCTTTGGTAGGCTTTATTAAATCGCTACTCATGCATGCATAGACGAATATTCGTTTGTATTCTTTTTTTAAACAGCCCCTCTATGAAAGGGGCTATAAGCTGCAGGGAGATTTGGGGGAGGTGGGGGACAGAGGGTGGGTGCTAATATGGTATTCCTTAAGCTCATTGAAGCTGCAGCAATAACAACCCAGTACAATGGTCTTCAAACATTTTTGGCGTGGGTCCCTCCTGAGCAGAATCTGGGCATGTCTGGCCCCCCCAAAAATGCCAAATGGACAGTATGTACAAATGGCTATGAAATACTGTGCACCGTTACCACACCCTACTCCCACTAAAGTCCCCTGGGCTCCCCCATCTGCTCCCATCACAGTCACTGGGCTCTCCCCACTCTATCACAGACCCTGGGCTCTCCTCACCCTGCTCCCACCACTATCCCAGTACTCCCGCCAATCCTGTTCCCAACACTGTCCGAGGGCCAGTGGGAGCTGGTGAATTTTTTAAGTGAAGGGGCTTAAATTTTTCCCACAAAAATGTCATATAGCGACCGAATGCAGCGAGGGAGCCCGAACCAATCAATGGGGGTTTGTGGGGGGGGGGGGGGTTCCGCCTGTAAATGTTATTTTTAAATAATGGGTTAAAATGTTTCATTTCAGAGCATACTTTAAACAAAAAATGGGTAAAAAGCCAAACAGTTTGCAATTGGCACTAGGGGGCCAAGGCAGAAAGCATGGTATTTTTAGGTGGACATCTATGAGAGGTATCCAGTAAAACTAAATTACCATCCCTGTCACAATGTATTATTATGCAGCACAAGCAAGTCAGGGATCTCCTTCCTCTGGAATGATTGTGGCACACAATAAAACCACTTTTTATTTTTACAATCAGATTCCTTCTTTAAGGAGGCCTCCAACCTGTCTCGAACCCAACCTCCACACGCTCCCCGAGTTACAGTAGACCAGGAACCAGGCTGGTGTGTTGTCAATGAATATTAATTAATTTGTGATTTAATGGAATAATGGAATGAACAGTTACATTATCCACCAAGGTGTGGTAACAGTAAGGCCAGCAATGATTGAGGCAATTCGTTTTCTACACCAGGTAAAATGGGTTTTCACTTAATTAGGACAACTGCTATGGGGTAGCACACAAAGGTTCTTCTGGCAGCTTAGACTAGAAACAAATAGGGCTTCAGAACAGATTAGCTAGCACGCCAAAGGAAACTTGATTTTAGTACATGCAGCACATGAAAACAAATAAAAGGGAATCCAATTGTAAATCCGTTATCAAATTCTAGTAGGGGAAAGAGGGATAGACTGGGAAAACAGTTTTAAACAGGTTAAGCGAAATTTCCAGAAAAACAAAAATGCAAATGACACTTGTTTTTTCTAAGGCTGTGAATGACAAGCAAACTCTAGGCGATGGAAAGGGAGGGCAATTAGAAATTTGTTATCACCATTCAGTAGGGGAAGAGGAATTGAGTAGGAAAAATGGTTTTTAAAAGGTTAAGTAAAATGTTCAGAGAAAAGAAAATACAAATGACATTCGTTTTCACTAAAGCTACAAATGACACTCATTTTCACTAAAGCTGCAAATGACAGGCACATTTTACGCGATGGGGCCCACACATAGGAAACATAGTTTTCAATCAAAAGGACAGAGGCATATAACAGGCAGATTTTGGGCAAACGGATTACTCACAATAACAAAATCTGTTTAGGTTTAAAATGACAGATGCAGATAGGACTTTGTTTTGCAAAACACGTTTTAAATGCACAGACAACTTCGTTTTTGCCTCGCAATGAAGTGGGTTTTTTAGGGAAGCACTTTATGACTTTATAATGGCTCACAAGACAATGGGAAGGAATAGTTAGTTTTGAATGCCAACTATTCCGTTCCTGTGAAATAATGTGGAAATTAATTGATTTACTGAAAAATATACAGGGATCTACACAAGCAATGGGAGATTCTTTCAATGGAAAATTACAGAACTGCACGAGTACGCAAATGATTCTTCAACAGGAACATTAATTAAAAATACAGGCACACAGAGGACTTTCAAATGGAAAAGGACTACAATCAACAGGCAAATAAGAGATGATTTTGTTCAATGGAAAACTGACCTAAACGCACAAGCAAACCCAGGATTGCCTATGGGAACAATTACTATAATGTACAGACAAATGAAATATTTTTCAATGGGAAAATGACGGAATTACACAAACACAGAAAATATTTTTTTTCTCATGGGGGAATCTCTATGGCAATGCTGAAATATATAGGGCTTATTGAATCTATTGCTGGGGAGGTCTATACTTACATGAAAAGGGCTTTATGGACATAAAGGGGGCGCCAGGGCTTCACTGCAGGGGCCATCAAGGGGTCAGTCATGGCCTCTCTCTGTCCTTCAAAACGGTCCTACTAAAGTACTTGGCTTTATTCCAAGATTAGGACCAAAAATTCTGCAAGGATGGTTCCAGATTTTGGCAGCTACACACCTCACAATTTTGTAGGGAGAGCCCTAATTTGAGGCAGAGTGACCTATTTATAAGGCAAATGACATCAATGATGTGTCATTCTTCTCACAAAACCGATAGGGCAATGTTTAAGGGTTCCCTCCCCTCTGCGTGCCAATAGGTCCACAGAAAATGGGAGTGTGGGAAGCCAAGGGAGGGTACCCCATCCATCATCTAACTGAGACAGGGAGTTGGATCTGGATTTTGTACATGGAAATCTCACATTATGACAAATTCCCTTTCTCATCATGTTATGTCACATCATGTTATGTCACATATGGCAGCATTTTTGGATACTATATTTTTCAGTGAATTGTATTAAACCTTGTTTGGTGACTGTGCGATCTATTGGTATGAAGCTACAGTATTTTCTCATTTATGCCTGAACTATAGTACTGAAAAATCTGGCATTCGGTGGGTAGAATATTTATCACCTGTTACACATTTTCTCAAATATTTATGGTTGTCACATTTATGCAGAGCTCACAATTAATGTTTTTCTTATAACTTTTGATGTGTTGGTGTCACCAAAATTGTTTTTGGCTCACCAGATGCAGCTCACTGACAGCTTTCCAGAAATCCTAACGTGAATATTTTGGGATGTATGTTATGGATATTACACAATGAAATGTACGTCTCCCAATTTACACAATGGGAAATCAGCTCCCTCCTTAAACCTAGCCCCCACCTTTGCCATCTGTGGCTGTGGCATCAAGAGGGGTCCTGTGCTGGGATTAGATCACATTCAAAGAGCTTCAAAGGGCCAAATGCTAGCTAAGGCCAGTTTTATGGTGGTCTTAATTAGTTTTAGTCATAAAACCTGGAGGGCAAGAGAATTCCTCATTCAACCCACTGACAACGGGCTTGGAGAAGCTAGTTTCACACTTGGGGAAATGAAACTTAAGACTTGTCTTTTTCCCCCACTGCTGACCAGCATTTTACATTTAATCCAACCTTTGCCAATGCACGCAATCTGAATATGTACCCCTTGCAAAGGTAATTTCCTGCAACACTGATTACAGAAGGGCACCATAATGTATATTTCAAGACTTTAGCTGAACATGTGGAAGCTCCAAGTGTTGATGTTTAAAAGCACAATTGCAATGTTGCTGAAGAATGTTCCAGCCGTGAAACCCTTCATTCTGTTGCAGTTTCACATTTCTTTGTAGATTCTTGTAACTTAAAGTATTCTTCTGTGATGGGCTCCTTATGAACAGGACTCCAGTTCATGCGTTGCACCTTTTGCACTCATTCTTAAGGAGCATATCTTTAATTGAAAGGGAAAAACAGATTTTGTATAGATAATGATTTCTGTCACAGTGAAAGCTCCTTTCTGTTGCGCAGGGCTGCACACAATCTTGCCACTTTTATTTACATGCTGGAAACTGCTGTTTCTGCCAATATAGTCTCAGCTTTTCCAGACCTTTTACACAAGTGTTCTTATATCTTCCCCTCATATGAGGCAAGGAACATTTTCAGGTATCTCCAATCTTTCATGCCTAAATTTGCTCAGGTTCGTTTTGACATTGCAAGGCCTGATTTCTATGTTAACTCAAAACAGGCCTTTTACTGCGGGGCTTGTCCCCCCACTGACTCCAGCCTTTAGTTATGGCGTTTTAGGGCTATTTTACCCCACATCCCTGTCCCCTGGGCTCCACAGCGCCTCAGAAGCAGAGCTGATTTTGGCAGGTGGGTAGGGGACTGTGCAACAAAGGCCTTTTTAAAATGCCTTTGTTGTACAACCCTCCTTCCCCCCTCTACCTCCCACTCGCCAAAATCAGCTCAATTGACCTCACACACACACACACCACTCTATCATTCATATGAGCACCCATCACCATACACTCACTCATAACACAAGCATACACGCCCACATACACATATTTTTTTTAAAAAAATAACATAAGAGTACCTTTTGCAGGGGCCTGCGCAACAGTGCTGAAATGCCCTGCTCTAGGCTGCTCTGTCTGTTTGTGCAAGGAGGTGTAGGAGCTCCCCCTCGCACATATATACATGCAGTGCCCCAGCCAGCATTTCCAATGAGCTATGCAAGGCTGGCAAAGCAAAACGCCCCCGGCGTTGCATGGCTTAGTGAGCATGTGCGGATGGGGAAATGAACTGTCAAAGGGAAACAGTGTTTCCCTTTGACAGTTCAGTCAGCCCAGGAGCACTCCCTCAGCTCGAAAAAGCAGCTGAGGGAGTGCTCAGTGTTTCACTGGGCTGGCTCCTCGGCTCCTCCACAATGGGTGAGGGGGACACTGGGTGGACACCCCCTCAGCCATTATGGATGAGCCGCCAGGCTCGGACTGGCCTACCATGCCTGTACCAAAAATGCAAATGCTAATGTAGGCCAGTCAAAATGGGCCACTTTTTGGGCAAATGTGGCCCAGTTTGATGAGTTACTTCACTATGCAGATAGTAGTTTTGAACATTGTTGCTGAATAAATATTCTTTAAATATTACAATTTGCTTACATTTTAACAAAAAACACCCACTTGGGGACTATTCAAACAGTCTGTGACTAAAGGAATGAATATCCATTTGCAACTGCGGGCCACTTTTTCATTGGTGTCTGAGACAGTTTTATGATCCAGTCTGACCATGTGAGTTGCCTCTGCCCATTTCCACCAATCTAAAAAAAGAAATTACAAAAAATGTTTTTTTCCAATTTCATGCAGGGTTCTCGTGCACCCCCCTGGGATGCAGCCGTGCCCCCCGGAATGTGGCCCGTCCCACGGTTTGAAGACCTCTGCCCTAGAATAAGGTGAAACGGAAGGTTTTATGAGATTATCTGGTCGCCACTTAGGCAGCGAGGTTGAATGATCAGCCTAGGAGGGGAGCTCAGACGGACAGCATAGTGCATTGATGCAATCTCAGTAAGTAAATAGGGTCCTGGTAGGTTATTATAAATGCATTTAACCTTAAAATATCACAGAATTTATATTTTGGCAAAACCACATATCATGAAAGACATCAGAATAGAAAAGCTGGAACTGTTATAAAAGCAATAGTAAAAATAGGTTTTGAATGCAAAGCATAGCAGTATCACACTCCTGCATTTCGATCAAGCAATAGCCGTTTATAATTTCTTCGCTTGAAAAATCATGGCAATAATAACTCTCAATATTTTCTGGCCGTGCCGGAGGCTAAGAATGAGGGCTTCTGGGTACACTTTGAAAACGTTAGGCTCTGTGTAGCACAAACTAGTTAATCGCTGGACAGTATCCTGGCTGCAGGCCGTTATACACACAAGGACAGTCTCTAGTGTGCCGGGGTCCCCCAAGGCTATGAGCAGAGTGAGAAAAGCTCCATTTACAGCACTTCGCTGAGAATCCTGGTCCGAAACTCTGGTTTATGGGGGGCTGCACTAGAGTGTAGGCATTTACACATGGCAGTGGTGTCCAGGCTCTGCGTTTCTGGAGGTGCTCCCAAGGGGTGCTATGAGGCAACACTTCTTGTTCAGAACAGGTACATACATGTCTCGGCAACAGGTGGGCTTCATGGAAGTGGGAGAAATTAGCCTGGACTCTTAGGAGTGGGCAAGCAAAGACCTCAGATGACAACCGTATGAGGAGCATATCTGCCTTCCTCTGTACTCAGGGTATTGGCAGACCAACTCTGGAAGCAGAGCCACCCTTCTACTTCTTTAGAAGCTAACAATTTCCTGTCAAATATTGATATTATTTGTAGTGCAAAGGAGGAAGAGATATTTCAAGCAGGTCCCCGATCACGTCACACCTATTTTACCAGGAAACATTACATCACACAGGATATTTTATCATAAGGAGAAATCCCAGCTCATCAAAGCTCCCTGTTTTCATTCAGAAAATGCTAGAGTTTTCAGCGACAGAATGATGTGCAAAAGGTATACAGCTGCCAACACAATTCCCGGCTTTTCTTTTTAAATATCACCATTACTAGGTCATTGAGAGTACCGATAAAAAAATGTAAATTCTTAAAAGTAGGCATATTTGTATATATCTCTGAGGAATTCGACCAAACGCACGAGGGTAGTGCGCTCACCTGGGATTTTTGATTTTTTGATAAATGAAAATGAATGATGGGAGATCAACTTCCGAGGACTGTGTGAGGGCATGTCACACACAGTTCATCTGCTTCCCGCACAAAACGCATAGTGACATGTACTCGGGGAAGACACAACCTACAGGCGCCGTCTTATCCTGTCATATTCAGCTGGGATATAACAGTCACAGGTATTTCAGAGCATCTCCAGAAGGGGGTAGGCACACCTTCCTCCAGCATGTGCTACCTAATTTAAATATCAAAGGCCCCGTGGAACTGCTTTCCTTTTGTCTTATCTGGCTGGTGGCAGTGCATACTAACGAGATAATCGAAGCAAGCCTGAAGGAGCTTGGTTGCCGGATAGACAACAGGAAGGTGGGGCTAACACCCTTTGGTATGCAATGTGTCAGCTTGAAGCTAGTTCCCACCTCTATGTATGAAAGGCAGTGAATGGCCTGTCTGGGTCCAGCAGTTACCACAGGTGTCCATGCAGAGCAGACCCTTTTCAGAGAGATGAAGGATGTGATTTGGGTGGGACAGGAAGTCTGTTCCCAGCACAAACTTCAAAGGAGACCTGCACTTTTAAGCAAGAGTCACAGAGGGCTCAGTTTACCAGAGAGCCACTTTGATCTGCAACAGACAGGATGATGGGTGGGACTTGGGTGTATGTTGTCACCCCTTTTCTGTCCTGTTGCAGAGCACTCTGTTCCTGACCTGATGCATAACAGAAGATTGTTGGTGGGGACCCAGGATTGGTTCATTAAGGTAGGCCTAGCCTGCATCAATGACTGGGGACCATTTGACTTTGAAAGAGGGCTGAACCCCTCACTTAACAGATAATCTGAAGACTTCAAAAGGACTAAGAAGGACTCATTTGGACCCAAGCTGAAGGTACATACTACCTTACATCTTCCGCCAGTGAAGGAAGGCCAGGAGATCCAAGAGGGAAGCAGGATTCCTCCTCTAAACATCTCCCAGGGAGCAGAGGGAGATACCGGACTAGGGACCCGTCCAGCAGCTCCAGAACCGGTACCCAGCCAGCACACAACCTGCCCTGCTGGGCTCTGCCAGCAAGCTTCCTAGGTGGGAAGTGCCGGAGAGTATCAGAACTAAAGATGAGGCCGTTGCCTGCAAACACGCTCCTGATCTTTGGGCCGTCCGCCTTTAAAGGGGGATACATGCCCTGTGAAGAAGCTAGGAGTGCAACATAAGCATCATCCAGCATCCATCTTTTATGGACATTTTTGAGACAGTCGAGTCCTCGAACCGCATCCAGCTGCACCACTGACTGTTGTCAGGCCGCAGTCACCAGAGCTGTCCGAGACACCTCAACCAGCATTCCAGATCTGCCAACCAGCACAGATACAACAATTCTTGGCCCCAAACCGTCGTGCCGGACAGCCTGCAGACGTCCGTCCAGCCTCGCTTCCGATCTGCCTGCTGCCTGGTACCCGCAGCTGTCACCCGCCACTAACTCTGTCTCAAGGGCTGCAAACCGCCCTGAAACCGCTTCGATGCTGTCGAGCACCAAGACCTTCTTCAGCACCAGGTACATTGTGGTTCTGCCCCCCCCGGTCCTTCTCCGAAGGCCCCTAGAGACAGCTACGACCCTTTGCCCCCTTGGTGCTGGAACCGAATTGAACAGCAAGACTGATTACTTTACCAACTATCCTCCTGTCAGTATTCAGAGTGCACCCCTTTCCTTCGTGAAACTGTCTGTCCTCTGTGTTCCTTTACAGGGTGGGTTGTATTTTGAAGTGTGCTCAAACTGTTTGTTATAGTAATAATAAAGTAGATCCACGACCTTGCAGAGATAAGCCTGCCGTTCCGTCCACGTTACCAAAATTGGACAAGGATATCCTATAATTCACCTGTATTCCAATCTGTTCAGATCCCTTTTGGTGTACTAGAAGTGTGGGGTTGATTGACAGTTTAGAAACCGATATTTGTTTGTTTGTTTGTTTATTTATTTATTGTGCGCGCCGGACCCAGAGGTATCAGGGCGCAGGTGAAAAGAGTACGTATAGCTTAGTTACAGATGTTACAGAGCAAAGGTGAGAACAGTTTCCTCGGAGTTACAAGATGAGGGTCAAAACAGTATATAACAGCAGTAGGGGAATGCTTGTGTATACAACATGTCATTTTTAACAAACATTTACATATTAGCATATCTATAACAAAATACAATACATGCAACTAAGGGCTGAGTTAGTGCAGTAAGAGAGTGTAGGTTACATATCTTTCTCTATAAGCCATTTCATTGTGTTCTTTCTGAAATTGATAAACGTTTGGTCAGATCTGAGTGTGTGTGGTAGGGAGTTCCACAGTTGTGCTGCTCAAACTGGGAAACTGGACCCTCCAATGGTGGACAGTTTAAATCTTGGCACTTGGAGACAGTTAGGGTTGGCTATTCTTGACGGTCTGATGGAGTTTTATCTGATAAACCGTTTTGTTAGGTAACAAGGGGCTTTATTGTTTAAGCATTTGTGGATAAGGGAAACCGATTTGAGATTGATTTTTTCTTGAGTAGAGAGACAATTATATGTCCTTCTTATTTCAGATATGTGTACTCTTCTAGGAATGCTTAAGGCAGCCCTGAGAGCATTATTTTGGAGCACTTGTATTCTGTTGATGGTTTGTTTGTTTGCCCCTATGTAGAGAGCATTACAATAATCAAGTTTTGATAGGATGAGTGCTCTAGATAGGATTAAACAACTGTCCGCTGACAGGAATTGTTTTCTGGCCCGTAGTAATTTACATGTGTAAGCCGTAGAGGAAGCCAGTTAATTTACCTGTTTGGCCCCTGGACCACTTTTGCCCTGGAAGTTGATTTGTCACAATCTCTGAACTGCAATATCTAAATGACTCCTTCAGATTTTTACTTGCAGCTGAATGAAAAAAAAACATGCAGGCACTGCAAAGGAAGTGCCAATATATCAACACCCCAGGAAAATACTGGGCGAAGACGGCTAAGGCTTAATCCGGTCTCTCACCTTGTCCAACATGTAGACAATCCGACCCACACCAATTCTATTGTAGTATTAATTAACTAGACAGCCAAAACTGCACCTACACGCCTCCCTTCTCTTGAATGCATGCACAGCTCGTATTTTCTCACCAACACAAGCGCTGACTCTTATCTCGTTCTTTATCTAGTAAGCACTGTTGCAGCTTAAAATGTTCCACCTGCCACTCCACACTGACAGCAATGCCTGTGGTGGGGAGGTGTGGCCGCTGGAATGCTGCTGACAACAGGGCGTGGTGTGATATCTAGAAGGAAGCCTGTTATGTGTGGCTCCCTTCCAAGAATGGCTACACACAAGCGGCACCATCCTCAAGGTGTTTGGCTTCTGGAATGCGTTACAGCATAAGTATCTAATATATATATATATCTATATATCTATCATACTTGAGATACTAACCAACCAGCGGACAGCAACTGCTATATTTAGGGTATATGTGCCGAAGTGTAGTATGCCTGCTGCCCCAGTTCAACCTCAGGAAGCTACTCTGTTCTACTGGTCAATGCATCATGACCATGGGGCCACTCTGACCATTATTTCCAGGGCCTCTTCTGGTTCCCAGTCCACCCAGGTGCACTTGCTGCCTTCTCACCGGAAAATGAATAGAGTCCGATAGTCCATCTGCGTGAAGGACTAGAACCTAGGATATAGTTTTTGGTATATGCATGCATATAGATAGATGTTTTAAGGCTCCTTCATTTTAGTCTGTGTATTTGCATTGTCATGTACTCTATAATGTCAGACAGCAGGTTAGTTTCTTTTACTCCTACGTCCCGTCCCCTTTCCTCCATACTTGTGGGACATTCTGTCCTTCGGGACGGGACCAGTCTACTTTTGTAAAAAACATCAAAAATTACCCCGCCCTCCTAAGCTCCGCTCCGTTCATCACCCTTCAGTCCTTTTCTCTGCGCGGTCGGGGCTGGACGCACTAGCATCACTGGGAATTTTGTTTTGATTCCCTTTGTCCTTCCTTCCTGCTCCAGTTCCTCAGTCATCTTGTCCTCTGTCTATGCCGGAGCGTCTGGAATTCCTGTCCTGTTCTTCATGCGAATGTTGCTTCGCTAGGATGAATCCCCACTCTCTTTGCTTGGAGTGCCTAGGACCGGAACATCGTTGGGGTTCGTGCTTCTACTGCGACTCCCTCTCCATCCGGGCACTCAAGCGTAGTCTTCTTCAGTGGGAGTAGGTGTTTCCGCGTGTACCTCCACCTCATTTCCAGCTTTTCATCGACGAAAAGAAGAAACGCCCGGTAAATTCTTTACTTTTTAGGGCGCCCCGGCCAGGGGACTCCTTCCCGGGGTCTTCCAGGTCCGGGAGGGGCTTGTTAGCTCTGTCGCCAGGGGTTCCCCTGAGGTGCCCCAGGGGCCTAATAGGCGTACCGGAGTGTTCTCCGAGGGTTCCCACTGCGAACCTGCCAGTACTGGACATTGTTCCGAGGTTCACCGTTTCAGTGCTAAGATTAAGCCCAGCTCGTCTGTGGTTCTGGATACCAGGGTTCACCTTGAGGTCTCCATTTCTGGAGCTTTCCACACTGACACCGGGGTATGCCCTGAGGTCTCAGTTTCTGGAGCTTTGCATACTGAGTCACGGCTTGAGGCCCCTCTTGAGGGAGCTTTACGTACCAGGTTAAAACCTGAGGTTACTCTTGTTGAGGTTTGAGGTTGTCAGCACTGACAGATCCGAGAGACCCTCTTTGAAGGTCTTGTCAGTGAAGTATATTCCTCAACCGTCCCACACTCAGGGCCGTGGTGGTACCGGTTCTGTCGAGGGGGCAAAAAAGGCAGTCACAAACCATTACCCCTCCATTACCGGCTCTGCCAAGGTTCCTCTGCTGGAGGCTAAGTTTGTGGCTGGTTCTAAGATGTCCAGTAAACATCCGAGACCACCCAGTACCGGCTCTGATGAGGATCCTTGTGTCAAGGATAAGGTGTTGCTTAAGTCCCCTGACTCCCCTGAGGAGACAATTGCCTCATCTCCACATGTGACACAGTTCTCCTCGGGTGTTGACAAAATGGCGGCCCAACCTCCATGGTCCACGGTGGCCATTTTGGATACCTCTCTTACACCGACGTTCATGCCGTCTGTTGCTAGGAGCATTTCTTTTGGGGCTGAGCAGCCTTTTCCACGCCATGCAGACAACAGAAATCCATTCCGTCCGTCATTTGACGGTGGTGGTCGGATACCGCTGCCGCATACAGTCTCGCTACTTCCTGCTTCTGCTCCACTGATACCCGGCCGGTGGTGGGCCTTCATGGCAACCATCCTACTTGCGTTCATGGGGGTATGCCCTTCACGAACAGCCTCTGCCTGTACCTACGCCAAAGACTTCGGCTGAGGATGAGTTCTTTGGGAAGGTTCAGATGCTCATGCACTCGGACCCTATGAAGGTGTATTTCAAGAGTCTGTTCAGGGAAATTTACCCTGAGCTTCCTGTCCCACCTTCGGCCCGACTGTTCTGATGCAGGTTCCGGTGGTGCCACTCCATCCACCGCTTCCTTCTGGACCTCCTCCACCTCTTCCTTCTCTGCCCCCGTTGTCTCCTATAGAGAAGACACAGGCGGACCGGGACAACACTTTAAAACCTGAGGCGGTATGTGTGGTGGACCAGTCTTCTGCTGCCGCCTCGTTGGATGACCCTCAAGGGGGTCAGGACAGCGATGGCAGCCCCGCTCAGTGAGAGCATTCCATGACCCGGTCCTGGTTATGATTGCCCTCCTTGACATTCCAGTACCTGAGGCTCCCACTCCTCATGAGGGGGTGCTTTCGGGAGCCTTTACCCTGTCACCTCAAGAGCGCACCCGCCTGTTCCTCCAGAAGGACGTCTTGGCGGAGGCCCGCAAAGTCTGGATTAAACTCCACATTGGAGTATACATGAACAAGAGAATTGACGCTCGATAAAAGCTTCACAACTCTGAGGAGATAGCCTTATTGGCTTGTCCGCTCCCGTCCTCAACAAAGCCGACCTTTGCATCTTCAACGGCAGCGGCCCAAATCCTATCCAAAAAACTATCTGCCTTACTCACAAGGCACTCAACCGTCAAGCACCTCCTTATCTCACAGACAAATTCACTTGGAAATTGCCCAATAGAATCACTAGATCTTCCAACACACCATGTCTGGTGGTGCCAAGATATAACTTAAAAAGAGCTGGTGGCGCCAATTTCCCAGTACTAGCCGCTCAGCTATGGAACACTCTCCCACAGAACATCAAATCTATTCAAGTATTTGACAAATTCAGAAACCACGCTATCACGTGGATACTCAACAAAACCTAAACATTACAGTCCAGGCTCCTACTGTTATGTCCTACTGCTATGACCTATTTTCCTTGTATACTGAGCAATCTAAATACTCATGCATGTAATCATATCCTGACTATATAAACTGCATTTCTCCTGTATAGGGCGGTGGAACCTGTTCCCCTTGGGGAGCAAGGGGAGGGCTTCTGCTCTCGTCTTTTCACAGTGCCCAAACCCAACCAGGCTGGCCTGCGCACTATCCTCGATCTTTACCAGTGCAATCTTTCTCTTCCCCAAGAGAAATTCAAGATGATCGCGCCTTGCCAAATAAAGTCTTCTCTTCAGAAGGGTAGCTGGCTCAGTGTAGTGGACCTTCAGGACGCATAGATGCACAGCCTAATATGGAGGCCGCATCGGAAATATTTGCTGTTATCTCTGGGAGGAGAACATTTTCAGTTCTGTGTGCTTCCTTTCGGACTCAGCTCGGTGCAGCTTGTCTTTACGAAGATGATGTCGGCCATCGCAGCTTTCCTCTGGCTACAGGGTGTTCATGTATATCTGTATTTGGACGACTGGCTCCTACGCAGTCCTTGCACACAGATGACATTGAACAATCTCCAGTCTCTCCTCCAGCTCCTGTTTCACCTTGGGCTGTCGGTTAACTGGCGTAAATCTTCCATGATGGTCTCCCAAGACCTAATTTTCCTGGGTTTCTGTTGGAATACGATCAATGCCAGGGTTTTCCTCAATGCGGACAGGATTGCGGATCTATCCATCATTTGTGTCAGCTCTTCCACCAGTCTTTGCATATGACTGCTTGGTGGTGTCAGAGACTTCTGGGCCTTATGGCTTCTTGCGTGCTGGCCCCTCCTCTTGCACGTCTGCAAATGAGGCGTACTCAGCTGGCTCTTCGGAGCGCTTGGTCTCAGGCTTCGGACTCGGATTCCAAGATAATCCCAGTTCCATCCTGCATGGCGACGGATCTACTATGGTGGTCCTTGACCAACAACCTTTCTGTTGGAGCCTTCTTCCAGGAGCCCGGCCCACAAGTGACGTTACCACAGACTCCTCCCTTCTGGGGTGGGGCGCGAAGCTGGATCATCTCCAGGTATTCGATCTGTGGACACTTCAGGACAGGCAGTTTCATATCAATTATCTGGTACTCCTGGCTGTTTTTCTGGCGCTAAAAGCTTTTCAACCATCCATCACGAACAAGGTGGTCCGTATTTGCACGACAACTCGGTGGCGATGTTTTAGATCGAGCAGGGTGGCACCAAGTCACATCTCCTTGTGGACCTTGCCATTCAAATTTGGGAATGGGCCATCCCGCACAACATTTGGCTGCTGGTTGTCCATATTCCAGGTCACATCAATGTAACTGCAGGCTCATTCAGCTGCCAGACAGCAGCTAGCTGTGGGAACTGAACATGAGTGGGAATTGAACACGGATGTTCTTTCCACTATTTTTCTCCAATGGAGCACTCCAGAAGTGGACCTTTATGCGACTTTTACAAACAGGAAACTTCCTCTTTATGCATCCAGGAACAGTCTCGGAATATCCTCCCCAGGGGATGCTCTCGAGATGCCGTGGCACAACATGAAGGCCTATGCTTTCCCGCCACTGCCTCTGATTCATCGGTCACTCTGCAAGCTCAGGAATACATCGAAGTGCACAGCTCCTTGGTCGCCAGCCAGATTCTGGTTCTCTGCACTTCAGCATCTGTCGATTCTTCCTCCGATCAGATTGCCGTTGATTACCGACCTGCTTCACCAGTGCGATCATCAGATGTGGCACCCTTCCCCACAATCATTCAGCTTGTTGGCCTGGTGCCAGAATTCAGATCATTAGTGCAGTTTAACTTGGCTGAAGACAATATGCACATTATTCAAGCGGCCAGAAAACCTTCTACAAGGTCTAAATATAGGAGCAAATGGCTCAGTTTTTGCCACTGGTGCTCAGCCAAGCAAACTGACCCTAGGCATGCTACAGTTGACACAGTCCTCTCTTTCGTGTCCCACCTTGCAGTTTCAGGCATTCATGTCTTGTAGAACTTATTTATCTAGCATCGCAACCTACCTGTCCACAGACGGCTGTTCCTTTTCTTTGACTAACCCTGTCATTAAAAGGCATTTTGCGGGTCTTCTGCATCTTTTCCCACCGGTGTGTACTCCTCACCCAAGTGGGATTTGAATGTGGTACTCACTGCGTTGTCCCATAAACCATTTGAACCTATGGCCACTACCGATCCCAAATACCTTTCGTGGAAAGTCACCTTTCTGATCACAGTGACATCGGCAAGGCGAGTAAGCGAGCTCCAAGTTCTGTCTATGGAACATCCGATCCTCACCTTCCATAAGAATAAAGTTGTGCTCCTCACTCATCCTTCTTTCCTACCTAAAGTGGTTACTGATTTTCATTTGAATCAATCGATCTCATTACTTGTCTTTTGTTTCTGAATCCGGCCTCAGATGCCGAGAGAGTCTTACACAACTTGGATGCCAGGAATTTTACCTCGATAGAACGAGTGTAATCTGGCGCTCCTCACAACTCTTTGTCACATTCGGAGACCCGAAAGGGAAACCTGCTTCAAAGGCAACTATCTCCTGATGGATTTTCTTCTGTATGTCAGAAGTGTATACCATTCAGGGCCTTCAACCTCTGAAGGGCATCCATGCCCATCTTGTACAGGGTAAAGCGGCTGCTGTTGTCTTCCAAAAGTATGTTTCCTGGGAAACCATCGCCAAGGCGGCTATGTGGGCTTCCCCATCAGCTTTTTGTAAGCATTACTGCTTGGACCTGAGCTCAAGGGCTGATGCTCAGTTTGGTCAGGCTGTTCTTAAGAATTTATTCCAGTAAGGAAGTTTTCCATCCACCCAAACGAACTGTGGTGCGTGCTTGGTAATCTCCCACAACTATGGAGGAAAGGGGACATGTAGGACTGTAACAAAGTTACTTATCGTAGTGACTACCTTACTCCTAGTCCATAGTCCCCTCCCCACCTCCCCCGTCGTCTCCTCTAATAAGTAACCTCTATTATTGCTTAAATGGTCTCAGACCTGGTGATAGAAAAGGACTGAAGGGCGATGCGTGGGGCGGAGCTCAGGAGGGCGGGGTTACGGCCCCGTGCGTTACCCTGCATACAAATAGAAGGACAAACGTTTTCAATTTTTTATGCTTTTTTACAAAGTGCTTCGGTCCCTTCCCGAAGGACGGAAATCTCCCATAAATATGGAGGAAAGGGGACTATGGACTAGGAGTAAGGTAGTCATTACGGTGAGTAACTTTATTAAAATGCAACTCAAATTGCAGTGCATTTTTTAAAAAAAACACAGTTTTACCTGTGCCAAATTCCCACTGCATGGGGGGCAGCAGTGCATTGTGCTCCTGCATTTAAAAGAAGCATTTACAATGCCACAGTTTGGGCTTTAGTGTAGGCATGGAACAGGCACTTGCTAGGCACTGTCGTAGTGGTCTGACCATTGATAGCAGCAGGTGCAAAATGGTGCGAGTGCATGGGTATCTAGTAGCAGTGCATGGCAAATGCCTAATACTTATGCACAATTCAAAACTGTTGACTTTGTCAATATTTGTTTTTAACAGGACTTTAATGAAGGACACACATAGTGCTTATAACTCGAGTGGCTGAAGGCAGACCTGTTTGACATTTGTATTACAGCATAAACACATGTACAACTCCAATTAAGTCCTTTACTCCCAGAAGAGTACTTTAAAAAAAACACTGGCAGGCCCTTTGAGCACCAGGTTTGATGGCAGGGCCTGAAAAAGCTAGTTCAAAGGGATGTGTTTAGGGCGGGGAGGGGCAGGAAGTGGGCGGGAATGTCCATAGGGATTAGCATGGCAATGGACAGTCCATGGGTGGTAAATATCCAAACAACACTTACAAGCTTTGCGTTTGATCTCGTATGCAATTTTCCCTAGCTGTACTCAAATGCAACAGTTTCGGCACGTTAGCTCCACCTAATAACCAAAACTAAACATTAGTCTTATGTCTACAAATCCTTATGAAAATATGTTGTAGAAAAGATGACTGTACACCATATTCACTGTATACCAGGGACCTGCTGACGGTAGCACTCTGCTTTTATGTTAGACGAGCTGCATTTCACCAGCTTATCTCGCCAGCGTTCACAGCTTCACATTAGCCCCTCTTCCTTGCCTCTGCTCTTCCCGGGTCCCCAGACATCATAGAGAAGAAAGCAGGAGAAATTGAGCTCTGGGCTTGGAATATGTGCTGTCATTTGGGAGATAGCTGAGCCACAGATGAGTCTGTTCAGGGCATGTTTTCTTTAGTAAGCACGGGCATAGAGAGTACCAGAGACGGTGGCTTATTGTGTGAATATGCTGGAGAAGCAATGGAAGAATTAACCGTGCAAGAAAACAAGCTTTACTCATAGAAAAGGAAAAAAACAACTTTCATGGTTGCACTGTGGCGTTAATCCCTGCCGTTAATTGCCCGCCAGCGTAAACCTAGGAAGACCCGAGCAAAGCCAAGGCCTTGGCGAGGGCAGGGGCCGTAAACGGACAGCCCTGCCGATGCGCACTCTGGCCTGTTGCCTGTGACGATATTGAGTTGTGTTGCCAAGGTGGAAAGGAAATGTGCCTATGCAAAGTTGACAGCCATGTACAGTCGCCACTCTCCTTGGTGGCATGGTAGGGAAGATGTGCTTCTCATCGAAAAGGAGGAGGTTTAATTGAGACAAGTGAGTGGTAAGTAGTGGCGGTGGTGGTCGTGGGGTGGAACCGAGGAGGCTTGCGGGTGGGGGCGTCAGAGAGCAGCCTAGACGAGCCACTGGGGCCCTCTGATTGTGGGCTTTCCCTGTCTACTCATGCCCAGTGTTTAAGGGAGCTGATTGGCTGGCCCCCCTGCACCATGTGCTAACAAATAAGCTGCCATCAAAGTGGTAGGAGTATATGAATACACAGTATCCAGCATTGCAAGAGTAGTGGGGCAAGCCACGAAAACAAGTCCTGCTACTTTTGCCCCCAAATGCAGTGCGCGCAATTCCATACGTCTCATTCACACCCCCCTTCCCACTCTGAGTTTTTTTGGTAACATTAGTGGCAAATGGCATTTTAACACATACACATAACAAACAAAAAATAAAACTGCAGGACCACTACATATGCAGGAAACTCATCCATTACAGCACTGTCCAGGCTTTGTGGGGCAGAATACCGAGAGACCTCCTAATTTACATATGCTTTATACTACATACATCATGATAGAAATATGTTGAGCAATAAGAGTATGGCTTTAGTTTTATTCTCCCCATCCTGCATGCAAAGTCACAATGGCATCATGCAGATTAATGTGAGCCGAACAAATCCCCCTTGGGTTTTAAAACCATAGTCATTATTTCATAAAGCATGCAGTATTATCCACCATTCTCAATTCTTATCACCCCATTCACGTTTCTTAAAGGACAAACGCCCAAGTTTACAGCCCCCCCCCACCCTTCAGTGCCTAAGGGCTCACATTGTAATGCTCTTTTGACACAGAGCAACTGTCAGCTTCTCAGGAGAGCTGCTCTGCTGCCAGAAGCTCTGCAGGACATTGTTCTGGCAGAGGGGCACCACCCGGCACCCTCATTGACAATCAAGGTGCCCAATGGGAAAGGTGTCCTGCTGCCAGGAAAATGAGAGACCTGAGCAGGAACACTCTGCTGCACGGCACCCTCATTGTCCTGCCAGCGGGACCCCATTCCTGTTCTGCACCCCGATGATGCCAAACGGGAGAGGTGTCCCGCTGCCAAATGTCTGGTCTGGCTGTTGAAAGAGCCACTGGGCGGGGAGAGGGGCAGTGCCCCTCCCCCACTCGGTACGCTACTGCCCATGCTGCCTGTTCTGCTCTCACCATCCCAACCCGAGGGCTTCTTTGTTACTGAAAGTCAGGCCAGAAAGCGGCACCGATTCTGCTACTTTAAAATCATGTTTCCCCCTGCATCTCAGGCCCCTTCACACTGCTCCATAAAGCACCACAGTTACCATCAGCTCAGGTTTTTCACCTAGAGTTCCGTCAGGGATTGTGTCCGTTTTTTTTAAATGTTGGCTGAAGACCGTTTTCTGCCTCAATCCCATCTCTCATGAGGTTTCAACCCCCTTTTAAAAGAATACTCTTCGTCTACATCATGGCTCATTCTGCTATTGGTGCTATTTATGCCAAACACTAACAGGAGAAGCCCAAGTGTTCGGTCAGGGGGACGTATTGGGAGGCGTGGTGTCGGGCCAGGAAGGGAGGGCCAGCATCACCGCAAACTATGCCATTGGCAGGCGCCGCCACACAGCGCTGGAAGGTTGGAGCAGGACCGGTGAGCTGCAAAGGCAGCATTTATTCATTTTCCAGTCCACCCACTCTATTAGACCAGGGGTTTGTCGGTGTGTTGCAGTAGGTTGGGGCACATTGCATTTATTTGAGGTAAATGTGACAAATCAACTTCTGAGGCACCAGTGCTCCTGGGGTCAATATCGGTTTCTAAAACATGAATCAGCCCCACACCTCTAGTACATCAGAAGGGATCTGTACAGATTGGAAACACAAGCAAATTATAAACCTTCTTATGCAATTATGGTAATGTGGACAGAAGGGCAGGCTCGTCTCTGCAAGGTTGTGGATCGTTGGTTAGTTACAACACAGACAAAATACAATTATGACCCAAAGGGACTGTCGGGGTCAAGGTTGTATGAAAATATCTACTTTGTTATTATCACAACAGACAGTTCTAGCACACTACAAAATGCAACCCACCCTGTAAAGGAATGCAGAGGACAGACAGTTTCAAAAAAGGAAAAGGGATGCACTCTGGATACTCACAGGTGGGTAGTCGGTATAGTAATTGCAATAGTTAAAGGATATTTGGTTTCAACACAAAGGGGGCAATGGGGCGTACAATGTCACCAACGGCCTTCATAGAAGGACCCCACAATGCCCTTGTCCTTGTAGACATTCTTGGTGCTCGACATTGTCGGTTTCAGGGTGCTTTGCAGCTTCTGCGACAGTTCAAGACGGGAGACAGCTGCGGGGAGCAGGAGGCAGGCAGTTTGGCGATGGGTGACTACAAACTGGCCTACACGGCGGCTCAGGAACCATTGTCTCAGTGCTAGTTGGCAGCGATCGGCTGGTCGGCGTAACCACTGTTAACGGTGCAGTCGGTTGCAGCTCGAGGGGGTTGACGGGCTCGAAAATGTCCTTTAAGGTGGACGTCAGTAAATGCTTGTCGATGCACTTCTCCTAGCTTCTTCACTGGACTCGTCTCGTCCTTTAAGGTGGACTGCCCAAAGCTGAGGAGAGTGTTGTTGGCAGGTTCCTTGTCCTTGATTTGGTTCAGCGACTCTGTCACTTCCCACCTTGGAAGCTTGCTGCAGAGCCTGGCAGGGCATGCTGTGTGCTGGCTGGGTACCTGTTCAGAAGATGCTGGAGGGTCTTCTGGATTCAATATCTCCCCCTTTTCCCTGCTAGATGTTTAGAGAGGAATATTGCTTCCCTCTTGGATGTCCTGGCCTTCCTTCACTGTCAGAAGATGTAAGGCAAACTGTACCTTCAGCCAGGGTGTAATGCTGAGCTATTCTTGCTACTCCTTGCAAAGTCTTCAGATGATCTGCCCAAAGAGGGGCTCATCCCTCTTTTAAAGCCAAATGGGCAACAGTGATTGGTGTAGGCTAAGCCCTCCTTAATGAACCAATCCTGGATCCCCAACAACAATCTTCTGTATGCCTGAGGTCATAACCAGAGTGCCTTACAACAGAAAAGGAAAAGGGGTGAAAACATGTAATACTAAGTCCCACCCATCTTCTTGTCTGTTGTGGATCAAAGGGTCTTGCTGGTTAATTGAGCTCTCTGGTTCCTGATTAAAGCGGCAGGTCTCCCTGAAAGCTGCACCAAGACTAGGTTTTCTGGCTTCTGCAATCCACATTCTTGGGGTTCCCCTGCGAGGATGACTACTGTAAACAGCTGTCCCAGGCCTGACAGTGCCCTGCATATCAAAGGTTGTTGGGGTTTCCTGTCTCCTTTGTTAACCTCTGCAGCCAGGTCCCATGTGGGCATGTTTGAAGTATACTCTTTCAGTGTTGTAATTATGTTAATCACTGTCACCTTTCTGCAAGGTTCAGCAAAAGGACAGGGCGTATCCATGGAGCCTTTGATAGTTAATTAGGCTGGCCATGGCAGGAGGAAGGTTTTGCCCTCTCCCTTCTGAGAGGACATGGTGTACTCTTGGCTGTCATATCACAACTAAATATGATGGGGGACGATGCCTGTAGGCTTTGTCCACCCAGAATACACAGGTCTATTTTTATGTCATGTGGCGAGCATAGGAAAAAGTGTGCGGATTAGTCCCACACATTTTCCGGAGGCTGATCTGCTATCATTCAATTTCATATCAAATTTAAAAAACCCAGGCAAGGGCACACCCACCCTGCAGATGGTGCGATGGCTCAAAGTCACTGAAAGGGAGATTAATTGCTGATATGGTTCTGGTCCTAAGTTTGGCGCAGAATGGTGTGGTGTCGTGCCAGGGGCTCATAGAGTGGTCCACTCCAGTGGGTCTGCTCGGTTTAGGGTAGGTCACACATTTCCCTCAGGCTTGTCGCGGTGTGTGGGGGGGTGGCCACCACCACTCCCCCACGCTCTAGTATGTACATCATGTAATTGATGAGATAACTATGATGTAATGATGAGGTAACAATTTTGGTGATGTGATTCATGCTTGGCTTCGTCGCAATTGTTGATGACGTAAGAAATGTAATAATTGCAGCCTTTTTACCTTCCAAAACAATATTTGTGTCTGGTTGTTTATGGTGTTACTCACTGGCCTTGCTGCCTGCGCCGCCCAAGGGGTTGACATGTAACGAATGTTGAAGGTAGTTCTTTTGGTGCTGACCAGTGTATGGCCTGTGTCACCTGCTTCAAATGTCGAGACACTGATTTCCTGTCTGCTTCTAGGGCTCTTGAACCTAGTCTTGCAGGCTCTGTTCAGAACAGGACAAAATGTTACATGCAAGCACTTCAAACCTTCGCCTGTATGTGATTTTTAGATGGGTGCAGGGTATTGCCCCCTCAACTTTTTTGGGAGTTCAAAACACACTCCTCCAAAGCTTTTACGTGAGGGCATTTACAATTTGCTAGTGCAGTCATAATCATGACGTGTCTTTCGCAAATATTATTGAAGAACATACATCTTTGGTGGCCTTGTCAGAAGGGTGGATTAGTAAACAAGAATGTGATTTTCCTAAACAACAAGACCAACCCCCTGCCTCCCATTCTTGTATCCCTAAGATACATACAGATCTTAATGATCCTCAGTAGACTGCTATTGCCAGGGGTAGGACCTACCCTAGAACCCTTATTCAGATATTCTGATCTTTTTCTTAAGAAATACATCCTCAAAAGACATCTTTTATTTAGGACAGTCCGGATATGATTTGTATTAAAGAAGACTTTACACACGCCTACTGATGATGATTGGCTCCTTGTGGCCACTGACATAGAATCCTTGTACACTAAGAAACCACAGGAAGAATCCCACCCCCTATTCCCTGAAGAAGCCTCCAGGGACTCTTTGTATTGGTGTAATGAAATGGCCAATAAAGAAAAAGGTACTTTCAACTTAATGGTAAGCTGTACCCTTAGGTTGGTGGGACAGCTGCCCCTAATATAGAAAATCTTTATGTTGAGGCTGTCGAGGAGGAGATCATTCACAAAATCACTAGTTCTTTTAGCTGTCATTTTCTTTTGTAAAAGGTATGTAGCCAATGTGTTTCTGATATGGAAAGTTGATCAGAGTGCAGCCTGTATTTTCATGGGATCGCTTAATGTGCAAAACATACATTTTAAATTCACTTAGACAATTGTGGAAGAGGAATTACATATATTAGATTTACAAATATAAAAGTAGGATAAACGTAAAACCATTTAATGAATATAATGATAAAAAGTCTTTACTTCAGTTAGATTCCTTCCACCCGAAATCTGAGGGATAACCTCCCATATGGTCCATTTATAAGATTACTTAGAAATTGTATGGAAACAATGTTTTTTGAGAGTGAAGCAGAGATCCTGACAAAGTGAAACAAAGGGCATGCCCTGAAATGATGTTGAAATGAGCCACAAGCTTGCAAAATACCACCATAGAAAAGCACGTCTAGAAAAGAAAAAAGCCTCTAGTCTTTGTGAGCACATATTGCACCATGTCTATGAGGATCAAAATCCATTCTTTTGAAACACAGGGGCATTCTCAGGTGCGCAGGGAGTGATCGGGGCCCTCTTTTATTTGTGATTAAACTGAGTAAACCTACCATGAAGTGTAGCATTCAAAACAAGGCCCAAGATTGAAAGAACCAAGGATCATAATACAGTGGTGGGGCTTACCGTCCTTAAATGGTCATCAGTGTGGCACATATTCTGTGTGCAAGGTTACTAGTATATCTTCTGATATTGGTATTGATCGCATTCAGCAATTGCAAGACTTAAGTGGTTATGCATGTATTCGTTCAAAAAGTTGTACCATGGAAAAACTAAACCAAAGGTAAGAAGAAAGAGGTGTGAACATCACAGCTGCATTCAAAGCCAGATTGTTAAAGCTCCCAAGGTTAAACATTTTGCGGATCTCCATCATGTATAGCAAATATTATCATTACTATTAGGGTATTCAGCAGAGACCTAGCTTTGGGTAGCAATGGAGCCCCTTTCAAATGGGAGTGGGGTGGACATGGTGAGGGAAGGAGAGGCACAAGGGAGTGGGGGGCGGGCAATTTGGCAGCAAGAATCTAAAAGCAGCCAGGGCAAAAACAGTGGCGTGCAGATCACCCAGTCTCAGGGTGATGAGCGGAGGGTGTGCACCGCAGTGTTAGGGAGGAGCCATTCCTTGAAGAGGAGGGTCTTAAGCTCCTTCCTGAAATGTTAACTCCAGGGGGAGAGTCTGGTGTTGACGAGGATGAGGTTCCAGAGTCTGAGAATGAAATTTAAAAAAGTCTGTTGTAAATCAAGTACTGCATGAAGTCACCAACACAGTAGAAAAGATATTAACCAATGTGGACAAAATCAATTTTCATGATAAGAGGTCATAGTGTAGGGTTCAATGATTTTCTAGAGTGGAACGCCTGCTAATAAGCCTTGTGTTTTGGTGCCAGCATAAATGTAATATGTAGCATGCCCGTAAAAATAAGGTTTGTTGTCCTACCCCTTTTTTGTTTTGGTCTGCATTCCTTGGGATACTTTTGCTGGAATATATGTAAGGAGATTATTGCTGTTTCTCCATAGGTTTGGTTTATGTGGCAAGTAATGTTTCCAGTTACGCATGACATCTGTCATGCTTTATTGGGCAGTCACTCTTAACTCGGGGAGTCCCCCACCGCACACCTCACGCCAGGTGGCGCACAACCAAGCACTTTGCAGATTCAACTTTATTGAGGCCTGCAACCTATATAGTACCATTCAACAAATATTCTCTTTACCACCAATGAGCTAGGAACCAGGCTGGTGTATAGTAAGAATATATATTTATTGAAGTTTTTACAAAGAATAATAGAACAGTCACCAAAACAACAGCCACTAATGATGTGGCACTACACAATATCACACTTTCAAATTACTTGCACCAACTGACTGACTTATATTTCTAATGGACTTTCAGATACTACAATACACAGATAAAATGTAGAGATGGGAAGTCATCACTTTACATCAGATTCCTTGCAATTGAACCCATAGAAACATGTAAAACGCACAGTGATTGCTTAGATTGTTACCATGCTCTTTTCTCCCAGCAACCCCCACCCTGCAGGCATCAAGCAGACATTACCCCTTTGGGGTGAAGTCAAGGTACAGGGAGTGGGAATACAGTAGGAACATCATTTTTGCTTTTTATTACTAAAGCAGGGTTTGGGGATGAACTCTCTGGGAAAAATCATTTTTCAACACACAAAAAAGTGCAATGCAAGGCTTTGGGAATTCTGGTTCGAGAATAAATGAGAAATTTCGTTTTGCATCACTCAAACAAGGGAAATTCAATGCTTTGGGGATTCTTGTTTGGAATGAATGGGAACATTTGTTTTCACTCTCCACATTCACTTGAAAAGTAGAATTTGTGGGTTATTTATTTTTGGGATTAGGGACACCCCTTCTCTACAGAAGTCAGGGGTTTAAAAAAAAATAGTCACCCAAGTCTTTGTCTATACCGGCTCTAACACACTGGGCATGAACTTTGTTAGTTTCAAACTCTAACAACACTCATCCTGTGATTTTTCAATATGGGAATTAATTGGTTTAACTTTAATTAAATGTGCTGAGGGTCTACACAGTTTTACCCACTCCCTCACAATTTAAGGGAAAGGATTAAGGCAGGCAGTTCCCAACACAATCCAATGTAAATGGATAGGGTGGTTTTCTATGGGTACTTAATTTGAGTTAGATTTAATAAAATGTGCCAAGGGTCTACCCAGTTCCACCACCCCAACCAGCTATGCAAGATGGAGATTAAGGCTGGCAATTCCCCCACACTTTTGTTGGCATTTGGATTAATCTACTTATATGGGCGCCTTGGTTATGGGGTATCTGGGGGAAAAGCAGGGCTTCTCTGAGGACAGCACAGATCTGGTCACCGGCTTTGGTCAAGGATATTCCCCAGCACCCAGACCTCCTCTGGCTCCTCAAATGGAAGGCCCAGCTGGCTTCTAAATTGCCCAGTTTCTGTCTCCCATACAAAGTGTAAGGCCTTTCCAGGCAAACAGCTTTTCACCTGACAAGGTTTACCCTGATGGCCTTGGTAGCTCTCCTTGCCTCTCTGCTAGTTGTTACTCGCAAGAGTCCAGAAGTAGACTACCTCCAGGAATAGAGTGGAAATGTCCCTCTCAGATTGAAAACTGATGTCTTATTGGGATGATGACACTCACATATTATAATAATGCCCATGATACGGATTGGCTAGCTGTCTCCCTCCCCTTCCCACCATATACACCCACTGTCTGCTGATAGGACAGGGAATTGGGAGGTGTGGATGATGGAGGCTGAGCGAGGAGAAAGATTCAACATCTCAAAATGAAAGGTGGCTTTACCTTTTCAGTGTTCTTAAAATCTCACAACATGGCAGCTACATTAATTTTTCAGATAATGGCAGGCACATATATATTTTTGAGTTCTGTATTTTATGGCGAGTCGGAAAATACTAATCTTATTTCGGCACGCCTTTCCTGGCAGGAGCTGCTTTTTTTTGCGATTGGCTACTGCGCCACACTAGTGAAAAATATGACACTCCCCAATTCACATCTTGATTTCACAATCTTAACACCCTACCAATTTTCCAGTTCCTCAGAATTATGAGAATGCCGGAATCTTAATTTCTTTTCATAACTCAAATTGTATACATCACACAGAATTCATAGTTACGTGGTACCAACAGGCTTCTTATCCCCTTTAATATGAGTCCTGGATGAGCTCAGTGGAACGCACAATGCTTTTTTTATTAAGGAAAATTTATTCCTATGTTATTCAGCCAATGCTTCACATGTGCCCCTCAGTTTTAAAATAGCCCCCACCTTTTCTTAAGTTTCCTTTCTCTTCTGTCACATGACCAGGACATCGGCGTTGCTCATATTATTCTCCCCTCCCCTCCTTGACTTCAAAAGACCCTGTTCGAGGCTAATGGACAGTTAATGGGAGATTTGACCTTAAGGTCATTTCCGGTGGCCGTGTTATCTACAGCTACCGCAATTCTCATCTAATTCTTTGTATTTAAAACTGAAAACCAGGCCTGCTTTTCCTGGTGGGCTCAGCCCAAAGGTCTTGAGGTCAAAGAAGTTTCAGAGGCACAGGCCTTTTAGTTCAGTGGGGAAAACAAGCTTCATACATAATTCTAACTGAATAGCATTTTAAATGGAAAAGATGTATTCAAAATGACATTTTGTATTGCATCTGCTCCTGCTGTTTATAACTACAATATAATATCTAAACAGATATAAGTTCACTTTTGGTATTATTCACCCATAGGCCACACCTAACAAAGGAAAGTAGGCCTTTCTATTTACATGCTGTCATTTTATATGAGGAAAATATGTCTTTTTATTAGTAACAAATGAAAATGTTTGGCTTCGCTTTGGATTTCTGGATCACTGTTGTGTGCTGCATAGACGTCAATGTCACATGCTGCTATCTGTCTCTTTAAGTTGAAATTGTAACTTTTCATATTTTAGGAAAACAGCATTTCCAGCCGCATGTGTCCTTTTTTCCCAGGCACCGGGCACATCCAGCAGTTTTAAGCTCTCCGGTAGATTCCCTTTCACTTGAGCGCCTGTCCATTTTAGTACAGCTGAAATAGGCCCATTTCTTTTAATTTCACTAGGGCTGATGTCGGAAATCACTGTTTTGTACTGGCTTTTATATTTCAATGGCTCTCAACATCAGCCAGCGTCACTCTTACAATAGGGACCTAGCATGGCCTTTCAATCTCTGTCACTCTGGGGCTGCATTTTCACCCCAAACCTATTCATGGCATTGTGCAAGTAACGTGATGTGCCGCATCATTGTGCGATTGAGTCACACTCCACTTTCACGCGGATTGAATTTAGTATTTGAGTTGCAGGTTCTGTTATCCAAGCCCATGCAGCAAAGAGAATATAGTGTTTTTCTGCTTTGACCTCTTAGACCTCTCCGAGAAGTGATGATCGGCGAGGTAAGTGGACAATCCACAGTTTGTGTATTACTGGCTCGATAGATTTTATTCAGAGTATCGGGGCAAAAGTAATTATAGCACCTATTACACATACTTTTTTTTAAAACCAGAAATAATAGAAGTGGTGTTTTACAATGACAAAGTAATAGTCATTCTACGTGGGAACATAAGGACACAAACCTACGAAAAGGGCAAGTGGCCAAAAGAAATACCCATGGCATCTGTTTTCAGCATTAACATTGAGTAAGTTCAGTAGAGTATGCTAAAGCCTGAGCATAGGTATACAGATTTAGTCATAAGGACTGTGGACTGGATGCTTTTCTATGCCTTACCCTTCAGAGGCCAATACCCAGATGAAGATGGATGTGTTCCATGGAGCCACGGCCATATTTCTAATGGCATGTGATCATGAGTCTAATCACCTTGAGGGGGTGAAGGGGTCTATTCTACTATTCTCTGCAATAACTGAAACATAATGTTGAGTGAGCACTGGACAGCATCCCGGTTTTGTATATAATTAGGTTTTAGTTTGCATTTGTAGGAAGCTGTGCCTGTTTCATGAAGAATTTCTCAGAACACCAGGAAGAAGGAAACATGTTATGCTGTTTTTGGAGTGTTGAAATCAGGTTGCTTCTAGATTGCACAAACTAGTTTAACAATTAATTTGAGGGCCATTACATGTGCTTCCATTCCCAATTATTTAATTACATGGATTTATACAATGGATGGGTGTAGCTTGGTATATAGGTAGGGATGCACTGTGAGCCATTAGCGCTGGGTTTTTAACATAATAAATATATCTTTTTCGTTTTCTAGTTCTGTTGTAATCGTGACTGTGGGGTGTGCTCTAGTGATTGAGTGTCGTTCGATGGAAAAGAGCCCCCACATCTTAGCGACCTGGCGTTGTGTGCTTTGCATTGCTAAGCACAGCTCTTTTTCTCTTGACTGAGCAAGTGTGAGCCGAATGATAAAGCATGGTGAGGTTGGGAGAGGTCCTGCATTGCCCTTTTATGCTTCGACCAACAACTATCCTGTCTAAATGCTCCTAGTTTTGCAGGACGGGGAACCGATGCACAGCTTTCACTCCCCCCTCAGCCGGAGGGAGAAGACCCTCAATAGGAAAATAATCCATATAGTCACTCCCCTTCAAACTTCAGTTTAAATAATCCATTAGTTGATCAAAGGGTCACACTACTGGACACTAGATAACACTGGTACCATTCCTGCTCGTAGTCAATCCCTCACCTGTACTCTGCTTCAACTCTGTCACCATCTCTTCAACACTCTACTCCACCTTTAATCCTCCCCTGATCTCTAAGCACACCTCCTGACCTCGCCTCTGCAACCCGCTCTCTGCCTCTCATTCTGGCCTTTCTCATACTGCGGTTGTGCTGGTTCAGCCCCTCTAGCCTGTTCCATTGGTTCCAGTGCTCAAAGCACCAAAGGGGGTTTTAGGGATTGGGAACCCCCCAAACCGATTCTGGGACTCGACTGGATGTGACTCATGACCTACTAGGTCCCTTGCCCCAGGTTGGAGGGGTATCTGCCCAACCCCTTGACAGGGTCATGACCCTGACTCTGTCACAGGTGTTGAGAAGACAGGGCACAAAGCCACTCCTGGGAAGCATCTGCATGGACCACTCATTCCTCAACACCCTCCTTCATACTTTATGTTCAGTGCTTTTTCTAAAAATAAAACTCGCTCAGGGTCAGTCGTTTTTCAAAGTAACGAGCTGGGGGTAGATCTCGGTCTTCGGCTGGGGCCTCCCTCTGGAACAGCCTCCCTGCCACTCTAAAACTTGAGGAGAACCATCTCCAGTTCTGGGAGCACTTCAAGACCTTCCTCTTTGCTTCTTCCTTTGCTCCCCCTCTCCCCTGCGGATCTGTTCGCTCTTGGCACCGTGCACCTGGCCAGCCTCTGTCCTCCAGGCACAGGTACCTGCTCACCCTACCACCCCCCTCGCACTACCTCTTGGCCACCCCTTGCACTGGGGTCGGTATCAGTACCCATACAGTCCCCCCTTTTCTTCCTGCACTTATCAGACCTACCCTGTCTGCTGCCTTAAACCCAGAACTTGCCACTTGCTGGCTGCACTACCACTGTTTGTGCCTTTATGATTTATTTATTTATTATTTATCTGTTTCTCCTTTGCTCTGCACTTTCCACTTCTCCCCCTTTCCATGCACTTTTCCCCTCCCCCTCCCTCTCCTATGCACTTGCGCGTTCTCAATGTCACTGGGCCTGGTAAGATCGTTGTTTTGTTCTCCCTTGTTCCCCTTCCTTGCCTTTTCGTGCTCTGAAACACGTGTGTACAAGCGCGATAGAAATAAAATATCAATATCAAAAATGTAAAGTGTGCATAGTGGGAGCACATGGAACACATCATGTGTGCTCCTTGGACCACTGTGGAAAATTGTAAAGTTTCTGAACCTCTTGAGTCCTTTCCACTATCCTTGCTAGACTCTGCCAGATTATTTGTCTGGCCCACACCCAGAATTTCTCCTGAACTCTTGGTTCCTTGATTGGCTGACCCAGTTGGCACATGATATTCCTATGCTTGCTCTATTTCCTTACACGTGCCCTTTTAGACAAAAACACTCCTATTATGTTTGCTTGTCAGAAAATGTATATGATCTCCTGTGGGAGGCTCTTAATCCCTTCTCAGCATAAAATGTCTCTTTCTCGCCTCCATATAGAGATGTTAATTACCCGCCAGCCTACCTGAAACTACATTCTCGCCCATGAGGAAGGAGTACATGGCTCTAAATTGGTTAATAATACTATTATTAGCTCCCACCCACCGAGTCACTCGTTCTTTCACTTTGGTAAACTGTCAATCAGCTGTTGTTTCATCTTCCGAAATTATGGACACAATCTATTACATACTGCTTGATCTTTTATTCCGAGTCAGAACTTTGTTTTCCCCTTCTTCCACGTTATATTTAGAGAAAATAGTTCCAGCTGATTTATCAACAGGATTTAAGGAAAAGGGGTGAGATATTGTTAATAGGAATATAATTAGTCAACAAAATCTGCAACCTACTCCTCGTTTGAACATCTGCCCTGCTCCATTTGAGCATCTGTTCATCACTCAATTGTTTTTCATTTAATATATCGTCGCTGTGGTACTGCTACCAGGTCCTTGATGATTTTTATGATTTCTGTTTTCGGGTTATGTTAAAATATTATTCCAATGTTTTTCTTGGGGACTTTAACATCCAAAACTGACGGATTTGATTCCAGCTGACCAAGGTTTGTGATATTCTCAACCCTTTTGTTTTCAACAATTGATACAAGCCCTCACAAACCTAAAGGAAAATATGGTGGACTTGATGATTACTCTCAGTCCTTCTATACCCGTTCCTGTCGATTGGTCTGATCATTTTTTAAATTCCTTTTGCTATTATTTACCAGTTTTCCTCTCGGTAGCACCAGCAGGTTGTTAATATATCTGTATCCCTGCCGCCGTTGCTGAGACTGCATTTCGTTGTTTGCCCATTCTGATGCCAATGCTTTCCACTATGGAGGAGACATTCTCCATTTTTCAATACTCTATGAAGTCTCTGGCAGATGACCTTGCTCCAATTCAATTCAAGAAAATGTTAAAAAATGTACCAAATGCATAATATTCTGCTGATTTAAATATTGATGAATGACGCTATTCGGACATTTAGGAAGATTAGAGGAAATGCAATACTGAGGGTGATCTTGATATTTTATGTGAAGTGCATTGTGAGTGGACAAAAGTTGATTGTTGAAGCCCAACTTTTTTCTACATTCAACAAATATCAACTGCTCTAAATAAACGTATGTCTCTATTGCACAGATATTCACTGCCATAGTCCTCTCCTCCAGGTGGAAATCTAGTAGTCTTTTCATGATTGTTCTAGTAGTAACTCTTTTTTCATCTATAAGATTGCCGCGATTCAAACAGCACTGAGGGCAGCAACATCTGCTACGCCATTTCCTCTGTGTACTACTTGTGCTATTCCTCAATAGCCCAATTTTGATACTCTACCTTGTGACTTATCCTCTCTTAGCTACCTTCAAACCTTCTTTTTGTTCCGATTACATTCTTCCAATGCAAGGTTGGAGAAATGTGTTCTGCACTCTTGCCCTTGTGTTCCATTGTAAATGCTCCCTTATGCCTCAACAGTTTCCAAACCTTACTCAAAACGCAGCTGGTTTCTGCTTTTCTGAAGAAATTCCCATATGACCATGAAGTATGGACGAATTACTGGCTAATTACCAGCATACCTTTTTATTGATAAAATGCTTGAAAAAGTTTTGCCTGTGCAATTGATTGAGGAGGAAAAACGGAGAAGACGACCACTGCATCCCCTGGCCAACAGAACTTGGCATAGCCCCAGCCCCATCGTCGGGAGTCCTGATGGACAACAAACTTATTCTAGAGCCACAAGTAAACGCTCTAATCAAGAAATGCTTCTTTCTCCTTTGAGCAGTAAAAATGATCCTACCATTCCTGTCATTTGCGAATAAAACTCTCACTGTCATCGCTCTCGTCATGTCCAGAGTCGACTACGCCAATAGCCTATATCTGGGCATGCCAGAACGACTTCTAAAAAAACTCCAACGCATACAAAATGTGGCCGCAAGACTGCTCCTCAAACTACCTCATAGAGAACAATTCACACCGGCGCTGAAAATGCTACACTGGCTACCAATAAACCAGCGAATCAAGTTCAAATCAATGTGCATCACGCACAGAGCAATCCACGGTCAAGGCACGGAGTTCCTAAGAGAAAGAATTAACATACACCGGCCATCAAGGCCACTCAGATCCAGCAGTGACATCTGTTTGGAGCCAAACCTATACAACAAAAGAAAGTTCTGAAGATCCTCCTTCTCGCACCTCACCACAAAAACCTGGAAATTACCAAAGAACATACCTAACACAAGAGATCACCTCCTATTCAGAAAACTCCTCAAATCTTGGCTCTTCACCCAATACCTAGAAAGAATGCCTATGGGGGCATATACACAGCTGAAACAATGCTGAGAGAGGAAACCTATCCTGCTTGTGTCCCTAAGCTACCGCCCATCAACATGAAGTAAGGGAAAAACAATCTACGGCATAAAATATTACCAACTGAAAGATAGATATGCTTGAATCATACCAACCAAAAATCACACAGAGGTCAGGATGGAAGGGTAAGGGTGATATGTCAATAATACCTTGGCCTACAATGTAAACACAGGCAGCAAAGCATCATCGACAGGAAATATATAGGAAGGGAGCCAGTGATCATAAAAATAGAGCACCAATACCAGAGTCGGGGACAATGCACGCCTCAACTTGGTACACAAAGGTCGAAAATAACAATAAGCGGAACTTGCCACGCCAGCACTCCTAACAATTAGACGGACAGGAATGTTGGCCTAGCAGGCAAGTTTGGAATTAGTCCCGTTTCTATCTCTTGTCTAGGTTTGAAGCCGTTGAGTCCATGTCTTTACTGGTTCCTTGTGATGGAAAGTGACAGGGTGATGTCCTGCTGGCAGCTTCAGTTCGGTTTTCACTGTGCGCTGAGCTTGGGTGTGAATATCGGATTGATGCGAGTCCTCGTGTGCTGTTGGTGCAACTTATGTGTTGTTTGTTGTTGCGGTTTGTTGAAGTTCGTGTGGTTTACTGTGCGAGAGGGTGGTTGTGTGGATATTTGTGTCAGTTAAGTATGCAGAAATTTGAGTTTTTGGGTTAGTGGGTTATATGTCACCTATTGCTTATAATGATTGTTCTATGAATCAGGTTGTCTTATGGAGTAGGCATATTCTTTCTGTTTTCTCTCCTGTCCGTGTAATTGTAAGGAGTGCTGGCGTGGCAAGTTCTGCGGTATACAGTAATAAAATCGCGGCAAAAATGCTGTGGTTTGACCCGGTAAAGTTTTACCCCATTATACCATTTAAGGGGAGTGGGGGTTGCGGGGTGTCCCCGCTCCCCTTAAATGGTATAATGGGTCTGGGGGTTGCGGGGGCGTCTCCCGCATCCTTTACATGGATTGCGGCGGCAAAACCACAGCCTTTTTGCCGCGATTTATTTGTGTAAACTGCCATTTTGCCACGATTTTAACACATGTAACCAGTTCCGCTTATTGTTATTTCCTATTTTTTGTCTAGATTTAAAGCCGTTGAGTCCATGTCTTTATTGGTTCCTTGTGGTGGTCCCCACGACTCTACTTTATTCCCCGTCCTTTATAACCTTTGTCAAAAAGGCGGGTGACGCTCAGGCAAATGTGAGCGTTTCTTCAGCCGCAGTATTGAGGTCTGGACGTCTTTAGCAAACCTTAAATTTCACTCGGTGAAATTAAATGCATGCTTTTTACTAGGCCAAATAAAAGCCCCCTCTTCAGCCTTGCCTAAAGCAGCTGAACGTCGTTCCGATGTAGCACATGCGATTTCATCTTTATGCATTTACATGGCCGAGAACCTCTCTGTGAAGGATTTCTGAATGGCGAATTGGGAAGCCGCGAACTTTCAACTTTCCATATTGCATAAATTGATTTTCCGTTAGCCCTCCTCGCCCGTGGTCCATGCTTTGGTGTTTCTCGTATTGGCCATGGTGATGGCATACTTTTCGGTGTGGCTCTATACTCCTTGCATGCAGTTGCGTGGCTTGTGGCCAGGGAAATAAAATGTGATTACATTTTCCCTATCTTAGCGGGGCTACACTGGCTTCCTCTGGGAGAAGGGTTTGTTTTACACTGGGCTGCTTGGCTTTGAAAGCTATTTTGCGTGTCCAGCCTCCTACCTGGCGGATAAGCTTCAGCTTTGGGCTTGTTTGCGCCTCGGAGGAAGTTAGGAGAATTTCCGGTTGAAGATTGCCAGAGCCAGCAACGCCAGAACAGCCAATCCAGCCTGCTCTCTTGCTATTCTACGCTTCTGGAATCCCCCCTCCCCCCCAGGTCTCTAGCTATTGCGCCCTCTCGTGATCCGTAGGAACAAGTCCACACTTTCCTTAAGTGCCTACTAACTGTACCCTTTCTTTTGTTTTCGGATAGTTTACTCCATTGTTCTGTGCTGTGTGACCGCATGTTGGCGGCGCCTTCGCCACAATGTGGTTGTTCTAGTTAATACTGGAAAGATGGGGTTACATTTGGAGCTCACTTCTGAGTGGAGACCCTGCACAACTGCTCTATTTAATTGTCAAGCCGACGCTTACTACTTGTAACGCAAGACGTGCACGCAGAAATCAAGTTACAATTAACCCCCTGCCCCGCTCCTTTTGCTTCTTTTTTATTGTACTGTGTAAATGTAATGTGTTAATCCTGTGAAATTTGCCAGAGATAAATGTGCTTGGATGATCCTGTCACGGCCATATCTGCATTCTTTTGTTCATTTCTTATTCATAGTTTAAGAGTTTGGCAGCCAGCCCCGTGGGCTGCTCACCCCAGATATATGACCCCGGGCAGCTGCGCCGGCAACCTGCAGCGGCTGTGGAGAGGCGCTGGGCGCTCGCGTGGCACCTGCCAGCGGTGCCCACTGGAGCGGGGGCCGGGCCGGGGGAGGGGGTAGCCGCCACGCCAATGCTCGCTAATGGTCCCCCTCCCTTGTGCAATATCACGTGACCTTGAGAACAGGAAATGGGTGGGCGAGAAGCATATGCCGTGCCAGGCACTCGGAATGCAGATATAAAGTGGCGCCAATTCCAGATAATTAAAAGCCGCGTAAGCGCAGGCATTACCAAGTAAATGTTTTGGTTGTCGTATGCCAAGTGCAGCCTGAAATGTGCCAATTAACTTCGCACCAGCTCTAAATGACCGCAATTTGCAAGTTCTAGCCATCGTTAAATAAAGTATTACACCTGTCATAAGAAACACCGCCGCGTCAAGCAGGTACACTCCTGCCCACCTTCCGGCACAGCAGAATGCCGGCGCCACTTCATAATGACCAATCAAGGAGGCCTAGGAGAATGTATGTGGTGTTGCCATCGGCTACTTATCCATAGCAAGAGTTTTTGTGCCACTGGGTGTTGCTACCTTATTTTTCTATTTTTTTTAAGTCTAAGAAGTTTCACAAGTGCCTTTCTCCGAATGTGCTACCCACACCAATCGATTTGGCGTGGTTTGCCAATTCGTGCTTGCTATATGGGACCCCATCAATTCCCATACTTCAGGGCGCGTTTTCATGCAAAATGCCCTCAACCTGTCTTCTGGCGTGGTTGGCAGTCAGGGCGTAGAGGCCTCCACACAGAACTTGAACAGGGGAACTCGGGTGCAGTGACGGTTTTTAGCAGAGTAAAGTCACTAGCAGCAGTGCAGTAGGGCGGTGGGCGGTGTGGTGCAACAAGAGTGGACATTAGCTGTGGACTGGACTGAGATGGGAGCCGGACTGGAGTGCACGACTAGTGCCAGCAGTGTATGGTACACTGACAACTATTATACCTCCATGGCAACTGGAGCTTAGCATAAAGGCTCAAGGAATGAACAGCAGCAAAGACTCATAGCACGAAATACGAGGAAAGGCAAAAGAAAATACAACAGGCGAAAGGTGGCACTATGGAGGAGACATCGGAGAAATGAGTGTGTTGCCTGCGTGAATGTGACCAGACCTTGAACATGCATCAAGATCTCCAAATCCCACCGCATCTGTCGCTCCTACACAGTGACCCAGCCTCTCTCTATGGAAATAGAGCTAAGGACATACTCACTGGCACCCGCAGTACAAGATGGGGAGAACCCCTGAAGGGGTACAGTCAGATCACAAGATACCGTGCCTCATGAAGCAGCGGGAAGCTGAAACCGAATCTATGACACTTATAAGGAAAAGCCGTGGTGGATCAATAGAAGACAAGCTTAGACAAAATGGACATCGCCCATTGTGCAAGGGACACTAATGAAGGGGGAGTCTAATTCTTAACTGTGGCCCTAACACAGATACAAGAAACGACACCGGAAACTGACAGCAATTCATCATGGAACATTTATAATGGGCAAGGTAAAGCAGAATGCTGTCCCAGAACCTGTAAGTTGGCAATGAGGAACGAAATTAAAAATTAAGTTAAAATACCCACAAACTGGCAATCTGAAAGTGGGGCTGCTCATGATGAACTGGGAAAAACACAGGATTAGCACCATGCAGGAAATCTGCAAGAAAAGACTTCAAGCTGGGAAGGAGGGGCTTGCTACTGATGCTTCAGAATGGAGAATGCAGGATTCGAAATTAAACAGCTTCGGGGTATCCCGCATGAACCAGCAACCAGGAGCTACCCTGCTGGGATGAGCAACTAGTACATAGCGTTCCGCAAACCTAACTTCCATATAAGGTGCACAAACATTATTTGGTCCATTAGTTATGACCTCTTATGCGTAAAATGCCATATAGATGTGTCCTAATGTTTATTCATACCTTGTCCCAAACGCACAGAGGTGCATTCACATAGGTGTGTATGATCTTCATCGGTTGGCCTGGGGAGCCAAAAGTAGCTCCTGGTAGCTGTTTGCGTCAAGCTAACCTAGAATACAAGCATGAGCTAAATAGCTCAAAGCTCCCCTCTTTCGATCCTTGAGAACGGGGAGCTTGCAAACAAAGCTTCAGACTAGAGATCGGGAGATTGCAAATCAGGCAACACCTTGGAAAGCAGAGCAGCGGGGGCTTCTAACCTGGAACGAAATGAAACCAGCAAGCAGAAATGTCAAGATCTGGTTCAGAGCAAGAAGGATTGGGGAGCAAGGGCGGTGGCTGGCATACTGAGCTAACGAATCAGAGGACTTCTATAGTAATGCTGCTCACTGTTGCTCTGAACTGGCAGTGAACCTAGCTGTAAAGCACTGGAGCAAGGCCTCCTGACTAAGGCCTTCACATGGTGCTTGAGTAAAGGCAATGCTGCAAAGACTAAAGGGGAATAGGGACTGCAGTTTGTTTCTGTGATGTTTCAGCGCGGCATGCTGAGGATTGTCAGGTCTCCGGCACAGTTCAAGAGGCTGATAGGCAGAAACCCGAACCAAGCACAACCCTTCCACATACAGATGTTCCAAAATTTCGAAATGCAAGGATCATAATGCACCATTAGCACCTGGCACGGGGACCATCCAATCAGGTGGCTAGAAACGCAGGCTGAAACCTACAATCTCAGCCTGCGTGCCAAGCTGCCTGATGGCTGGTTCCCCCGGCCGCCATCTCCCCCCACCCGCCGTCCCCTCATTATTCTTTTACGCGCGTGGTGTCCCGTTCAATGACTGAAAATACTTTTTTTTTTCAGCACCCCGGGTTACGACTTTGGTAAGCCTGGGTGCTAATGCTGTTAAGCTCCCATTCCAAGGGCTGGAACGGGGGGCGCGGGGTGGGGAGTAATGGGTCAGAGCCCTCGTTAACAGCCCTCGCTGCCAGACTGTTACGCCCTGTTCCCGCCTTTGGAACGGGGGCTTAACAGCACATTCTGACTGCAAGATCCGGAACACTAATTTCAGAATACAGGCTGGAGGTTTGTGTAATGGTGCCGGGCACGTGAAAAATTCCGCAGTATAACCAGATGACTGAACCCCACAAGCTCTTCAAGAGCTCCCCTTCCTGGCAAAATGACAGGATCCTGACAGTCAGTGACCTGCAGAAATTATGAAGCTCGTTGGATGGCTAGCCTAATTGTCTGCACATCCTTCAAGATCTCCTCCCTTGGGGTTGTATTAAATCAATAGGATGCTTTGCATTTTCGGTGCATTTACTTTTCTTTTGTTTAATTAAACCGGAAGGACCCAGAGAACATTTTCTCTTTGATGTGGTGTAGCTCACTTTAACTGTATTTGTTTTGCTGAAATGTTTACCACAAACCGGTATATGGTAAGTTTGGGGTAAGGTATAAAATGAGGGGGGGCGCGGTGTAAGGGGGTGGCGCGGGGGGACCATACCGTTGTTTGTAGGACAAAAAAAACTCGGCATGATTAGCAAAATAAATTCTACAAAGTTGCCATTCGGTAAAAAAAAATGCAGCAAAGGTTCATAGAAGCGATGCTGTTAGGTGGTCCTCCATCACCCTGTGGTGCTGTGTTTCTTACAATCGGCACATGTTGAACCTCTGTCTGGTGGTGGTGATCCTCTATGTCAGAGCGATGGCACCGCCCTTGGTGAGGACATCTTATAACATGTCCCTGCGACATCATAAGCAGCTGTTAGTGCACACATCTGGCCGTGCATTCATGCAATGGGCCTCCATTTTCCAGCGCTGCTGGGTCTATTCAAGTATGTGACTTGTAAGGTTCGTTGTGGTGCTGCTTGATTTTGGTTTCTGACTGAGCTTCTTAGACTCTCTACCTGCCTCCTCCCTTATTTACTATTCCTGCCTTAGCTACTATTCTTCCCTTGCCCACTGTCTCGCCCTTACTTACCATTCAGATTTTAGTAGCGCATGATTATTTTTGTGGCTGATGTAAGCACTTTCTGGGTTTGTGTAACGAGAATTCTGATCGGAATCGGTTCAGCTCCTCCGTGCTGTGCACTAGCAAAATACTGCAATCGCCTGCGTGTGTTCCTATTTTCTTTATTGGTATGCAGTGTGATGCATTGTCGATGCGTCACCCCTATGCAAACAACTAAAATGTGAGCGGCGCAGAATATGACAAGCAAAAGTAACGTTAAAAGCAATGTTTTTAGTATTTGCTGTAGACAGCGTGCTGGGCTACAGTGGTCCTCACAGAAAACCTCTACAGCAGGAGCATCTCTGCCACGTGGGCCTACCTCGACACTGGTGGTGTGTGCATCCACTCCGGACCAGACTATAGAAATTGGGATGCTGCATGATTTTGAATAGTCCCAACCAGCATATTGTGTGGGTATGTTCATGCTAAAATTGTATTTGCAATTTAAGGCACAAGCAGATATGATTGGCCCACAATCACACGTTTGGCCAAGTACTGATGCCGGGATTAGTGCATAGCTCTCCAATTTGGCCATCAAACCACATCTCCTTCTTGGTGAAATGATTTGCTTTTAGGCAAACTGCTCCTTTCTCTTTCCATCTTGAAGTCTGGAGGAACAAGGGCGTGTGCTACTAACCCCTGAAGTCTGGAGGAACAAGGGTGTGTGCTACTAACCCCTGAAGTCTGGAGGAACAAGGGTGTGTGCTACTAACCCCTGAAGTCTGGAGGAACAAGGGTGTGTGCTACTAACCCATGAAGTCTGGAGGAACAAGGGCGTGTGCTACTAACCCCTGAAGTCTGGAGGAACAAGGGCGTGTGCTACTAACCCATGAAGTCTGGAGGAACAAGGGTGCGTGCTACTAACCCATGAAGTCTGGAGGAACAAGGGTGCGTGCTACTAACCCATGAAGTCTGATGAAGTCTGGAGGAACAAGGGTGTTTGCTACTAACCCATGAAGTCTGGAGGAACAAGGGTGTGTGCTACTAACCCATAAGTCTGGAGGAACAAGGGTGTTTGCTACTAACCCATGAAGTCTGGAGGAACAAGGGTGTTTGCTACTAACCCATGAAGTCTGGAGGAACAAGGGTGTGTGCTACTAACCCCTGAAGTCTGGAGGAACAAGGGTGTGCGCTACTAACCCATGAAGTCTGGAGGAACAAGGGTGTGTGCTACTAACCCATGAAGTCTGGAGGAACAAGGGTGTGTGCTACTAACCCATGAAGTCTGGAGGAACAAGGGCGTGTGCTGCTAACCCTTGAAGTCTGGAGGAACAAGGGTGTGTGCTACTAACTCCTGAAGTCTGGATGAACAAGGGTGTGTGCCGCTAACCCATGAAGTCTAGATTAACAAGGGTGTGTGCCACTAACCCATGAAGTCTGGAGGAACAAGGGTGTGTGCTACTAACCCATGAAGTATGGAGGAACAAGGGCGTGTGCTACTAACCCCTGAAGTCTGGAGGAACAAGGGTGTGTGCTACTAACCCATGAAGTCTGGAGGAACAAGGGCGTGTGCTACTAACCCCTGAAGTCTGGAGGAACAAGGGCGTGTGCTACTAACCCATGAAGTCTGGAGGAACAAGGGCGTGTGCTACTAACCCATGAAGTCTGGAGGAACAAGGGCGTGTGCTACTAACCCATGAAGTCTGGAGGAACAAGGGCGTGTGCTACTAACCCATGAAGTCTGGAGGAACAAGGGCGTGTGCTACTAACCCTTGAAGTCTGGAGGAACAAGGGCGTGTGCTACTAACCCCTGAAGTCTGGATGAACAAGGGCGTGTGCCACTAACCCATGAAGTCTAGATTAACAAGGGCGTGTGCCACTAACCCATGAAGTCTGGAGGAACAAGGGCGTGTGATACTAACCCATGAAGTCTGGAGGAACAAGGGCGTGTGCTACTAACCCATGAAGTCTGGAGGAACAAGGGCGTGTGCTACTAACCCATGAAGTCTGGAGGAACAAGGGCGTTTGCTACTAACCCATGAAGTCTGGAGGAACAAGGGCGTTTGCTACTAACCCATGAAGTCTGGAGGAACAAGGGTGTTTGCTACTAACCCATGAAGTCTGGAGGAACAAGGGTGTGTGCTACTAACCCCTGAAGTCTGGAGGAACAAGGGTGTGTGCTACTAACCCATGAAGTCTAGATGAACAAGGGTGTGTGCTACTAACCTATGAAGTCTGGAGGAACAAGGGTGTGTGCTACTAACCCATGCTTCTAGGTGGTGGTTGTCGTCAAACGCTTAGAATGATGGCTTGCTCCTAGTGTCTCGAGACACTTGCTGGAGAGGATGTTTATTTTTGGAATTGCAGAGCAAGAGGGCTCTACGGAAAAAGTGTATGTATTCTGTATACTGCAACGCCCAATGATGCTGCTGAGTATTGCCCAAGCAATGTGGGAAACGTGTTCATTTTAAATACCTAGAATGTTAATAATCCTCTTTAATGCGCTCGCCTTTCCCACCCGATTTCTCTTCATCATATGTTTTGAAAGAATGCCTTTTAAGGCCTTTTAAGTCTGATCTGGCTGGTAATTGCTTTTTGTCATGTAGTAATCTCAGGCCTTGATTTATTGGAGAGTGACTGACTAATTTACACCTACTTTAGAGAGCCGTCCTTTGCAGATTTCTCTGTTTAAATACCCCATTTATACACTATGTGAAGCTATGAATAGGATGTTACGTGAAGTGTAACAGCATCTTGGGCTTCTATTATTCTGCTCATTCCGTTTAGCATATAAATGTATTTCCACTCTCTTGCAGTTTGTTTGTTTTGATCGGTCCTATTCCTCGGATCTGTGCAGGCACCTGCTAGTAGCCTGGAATGGTCCTCGCTGGGTTCCCTCGCCCCTCTCACCTGGCCTGCTCCCACTCCCAGGTCCTGGGGCAGCTTCTCTGCCACATTCTTGCCTTCCATGGAAGGCCGCCCCCAGTGAGCTGTCAATCCAGCCCTTGTTCCCATGCAGTTGTATTTACAGCCAAGTCTCAGCAATCCATGAATTGTTTATTCACGACTGAGTTCACACAACTCTCATTTGCCACAACGCCAGGGGCTTGCTGTTTTCTTGAGTTACTGTGAAAGAAGTGAGTTGTTTGCCAGCAATGCCCCACTGGCTGTATGCTTACGCGGATAGCCTAGCACTGGGTTAGATTTGTAAGTTTGGATGTTGTGTTTTGCAGTTTGGTTCGCAGGTGTGGTCTACCATTGTCTAGTTGTACCCAGAGCTGGGATAGAACATTGAATACAACCAACCTGGTTATACTCATGCGTGTGTGAGGGCGCCCTGGCCATTGCTAGTGCATCTTTGTCAACTCGAGCCGTTGACACTCCTGGCCAGCCGCATGCCTGTCAGTAGACTTCAAAAGGCTCTCATCTGCCCAAAACAAAACTACCTGATTTCACCCACCCTGGCGACCCAAAGGGTGAGAGGTATGCTAATGTCAACCCGTGGACGTGATACTGGATTTTCCAGGTTTAACCACACATGGGGCAACCAATCTGATTATATCCCAGTCATGGCAGGAGACGGGCATGGGAATCTGAGCATTTTACCATCCGAGCCGGGAAAGAATCAATAATGATGGCTGCCCTTTGTGTACAATGTGTGCATGTATGAGATTTCTAAAGCGCAAAGCTAGCTGGCGTCCCCCAGTGGGTTGCAAGGAAGCATGCAGGGTTAGATGGGGTAGCAGGAGAGGGCGCGCCACAGAGTGGAAGAATTGGGTTGGAGTGGGTCAATCGGTGATGACTGAGATGTTCTTTTGAAGAGGATGGTCTTCAGGTCCTTCCTGAAGTGAAGGGTGGAGTGGCCCAGTCTTGTCTGGATTGGTAACTTGTTTCAGAGACAGGCTGCATTGCAGGAAAAATGCCTATTTCCTTGTTTGTGTCCCTTTTCGAGTTCTTTGTTGCAAGTTCGGCGATATTGTGGGTGGCTTTTGGTTGTGTGTTGGCCTCTGGCGATGATGAGATTTTCATCCAGGTAGAGTGCTGTTTTGGTTTCAATTGCTCTGCAGATAATGCAGACTGTCTTGAACATGATGGATGCTTGAAGGGTAGCATTGATGCGCCTTAAAGATGGGGGTGATCTGGTTGAATTTTCATGGTTCTGTGATGCGGCATGCTACAACGTGTTGGATGGCTTTTAGAGGGCCTAAGGTGCTATCTGGGACTCCTGAGAGTAGTGCATTGCCACTGCCCAGGTGGGTGATGGCCAAGGCTTGGACAACTGTTCTGAAACTCAGAGAAGGAAGAAAAAGCTTGGCATTTTCGGGGAGTGCAAGCTAGTAGCATGCTGCTTGGATCTTGCTGACGATGTGTGTTTTAAAGGATAGGTCACAGTTGACTGTAAAGCTGAGAGTTGAGGTGTGAATATATTGAACTTCATGTCAGTCAGCCATTTCTGGACTTGAGCATGCTTCTGGGGTTGCCTATGGGAATGGTGTTGGGTTGCCTCCCTTTGGGTTATGACTGCTTTATTCACATATAAATAGCAGTTGGAAATCCATGGGGGTTCTAGCCTCTCTGCCTCCATTAGAATTGGATTTGGGTGCAGATGCTCTCCGCTTCCACACATAGGCTGGGGAAATCCGGTCTCCCGCTTCCTTTCCGAGTGGTGTGACCTCACCTCCTCTTTCCTGACCTCCACATCCAAGCTTCTCCTCAGAGACCTTAATATTCACCTTAACTCTTCTGATGCAGCCACTGGACTCTTCCGCAGCCTTTGTGACTCTTTGCCTCACTATTCTTCCCTCAGGTCTGACCCAATCAGCCAGACCCAACTTGGGTGCCCTCATCTCCGCAGACATCCCCATCTCCAACCCTCTCACCACACCTCTCTCCTGGTCTGACCATGCTCTCCTGTCCTCTAACCTCGATCTCTTGTGTCCCCTGGCTAAGTCTCTGCCCTCACTGCCAGTCTCCTTCTCCGTCATTCGACCGATGAAGCTAGTGTCACTGACACAGCTCTTGCTAATCTTCACCTCTCCATCTCCAAAATACCTGGGCATCCTTGCCCTTTTCATGAGGATACGCATGAAACCTGCCTCCAAGCGCATCACTTGGTATGAATTTGACCTAGTCTCTCTGAAACTCAAGTGCAGTGATGCTGAACGTAAGTGTCTGGCTTCTAGCACATCCACTGACAGACTAGCCTGCCACCTGCTCCAAAGACAATACAGACTCTCCATCTCGCAAAAGAGCGCCCATATCCAAGCCTGCATCTCTGTGGCCATGACCAACATGGCTGAAGTTTTCAAAATCTGCAAGGAACTTGTCAATCCTACTGCAGTCTCCAATTCTCTTCTCCCGTCCAAGGCCTTCTACAATGCAATGGCCTCCGACTTCACAACCAAAACTCAGACCATCCTGTAACTCACTCTCGTCTACTCCACTCTCTACCCCGCTCTCAGGCCTCTCTTGTCCCCCTCCCTCCTGCTCTCCTCTTTCTCGCCCATAGCACTGGATGAGGTCACTAGACCAGTCCTCTCTAAGAAAGTCTCCTCCAAACAGGTGCTTCCCTGCTCCAGACCTATCAAGGACAACATTGCCTCCCTTGTTCCAGCCTTGGCTGATTTCTCCAACCACTCCTTTGCCACCAGCTCCTTCCCACTACCCCTCAAGCCCTCCCTTGAGCATCCTCTCTTCAAAAAGCCTTCTGTCAACCCCTCCTGCCTGGTTATCTATCGCCCTATCTCCATTACCCCCTTCCTGGGCAAACTCTTGGAGAAGCTGGTCATCTCCCAACTGATCCAGTGCATGGAATCTGTTGGTTGTCTCCACGACCACCAGTCTGGCTTCAGAGAAGCCATAGGCACAGAAACTGGTATCCTGAACACACGTGATGACTTACTCTCTAATCTCGATTCCAACTCTCCTTCTGTTCTCATCCTTCTCGATCTTTCCTCTGCCTTTGACACAGTCAATTATACCACCCTTTTTAATTTGCTCTGTGATATTCTCTGCATCACGAACCTGGAACTGGACTGGTTGACCTCCTTCCTCTTTGACCGACCTTTCGAGGTTTAACTGTGCCCTCTTCTCTCCTCCACCTCTCTCTCTACCTGTGGCGTCCCTGAGGGCTCTATCCTCTTGCTGTGGCTCTTCAACATCTACCTTGCCGCTCTAGCTCACTTGAGCTCCACCTTCTCTCCTCTCTACCAGTGTTATGCTGATGGCACGCAGCTCTCCTTCAAGCTTCCCTCCACTGTCTCCCCTTCCTCCTCTCTCATTCCTGACTGCTATTCATGCATGGTGGCTGCTAACGATCTCTGCATTAATGCCAATAAGACTGAGATCGTTCTCATTGGGCCCATTCTCCCTTCTTCCCTCCTACTCTCTGGCCGCCCTCCAAGGCCCCCCCTCTCCTTAACCTCTTATGTGGCTAAAGATCTTGGCATCATCTTCGACTCCTCTCTCTCCTTCTCTCCCCTTCCACTGACATTGCCAAGAAGGCCCACTCTTAGCTGCACCTCCTCAGGGGCATTCTCTCTTTCCTCACCTTCCCCCAGAAGCTCACTGTCTCCAGAGCTCTGGTTCTTTCTAGGCTGGACTACTGCTACAGCCTCTTCCCCAATCTGCCTAAATCCTCTCTTTGCCCCTTCAACTAATCCATAATAGGACTCCAAGACTTGGCCTCAAGCCCAGGGACCACATCTTTCCAGCCCTAAAATCTCTCCACTGGCTTCCAGTGACTGCCAGGATCAAGTTTAAGACCCTCCACATCCTCCACAAGGCTTTCTGGGGCCTGGGATCCCATTGCATCCGACTCGCTCTCCCTAAATGCTGCCCTGCTAGAGTGCTTCATTCTTCCAGCTCTAACTCTCTGCAGATCAGACACTTTTCTAAGCGGACATGGGGGATAGATCTCTCCTCCACAGGAGCCTCCCTCAGGAATGGCCTCCCTGCCCCTCTCAGGCTTGAGCTGGATCGCCTGAAGTTGCAGAGGTTTCTCAAGACCCTCCTCTTCTCTTCTTCCTTCCATGTCCCCTGCTAATGCCCCCCTCTGCTGCTTTGACTGGCTGCCTAGACCCTTCTCAGTCCTATAGATTACCAGGCCATCCTCGCCCAGTCTACCCCTGCTCTGCTGTCTCCCTGAACCCCCATCCTAAACCAGCACTTGTCCTTCCGGACGCCCTTCCACTGACCAGCCTGGTGGGGTGTGCCTCCCCACCTAGCCTGGTCCACACAGTCCTGCTTCCCCTGCCACCTGCCCACCTGGCCTCCTCTTAGCACTTGCCTAGCCCTGGAGGCACTTTTCTTCCTCCCCCTTGTACTTGTTTGTCTCCCACACCTTCCCTCACACCTTAGCATTATCCCTGCCTCGCTAACAGGCACTTCACCCCCTCGCCCCCACTCTTCTTCCCCTGCACTTCTTTACTGCACTTGCAAGATCCAAATGACGCAAGGCCTAGTAGGACTGTTATTGTTACTTTTCTCCCCTCTCCCCCATCCCTTTTTTTTGTCTTGTGGCATCTTGAAACACCATTTGCTGTATAGGCGCTTTATAAATATCCAATAAATAGAACAAATAAATAAATAAGCCCTCTGAATGTATTTCCCGCTCTATGGCCAGTTTCGTTAGCTGAATCCTGGCTAAAATGGGGGTGAATGGCACAATGCGGGCAGAGAGCTTGTATCTGCCTGTTTTTTACCAGCTGTCCATGTAGCCTCCATGAAAATGAATCTGTATGTATGTGCAGGGTGGTCTGTGCTTGTAAGTAAAGCTATTTGAAGCCGCAACTTAGTGTTTTATGTGAAATCGCCCATACAAAAGAATGGACAACAATTACACTGACATGGCAATAATACCTGAATCAAAGTAGTTGATAATCGATGGCAAAAGGAGCGTTCCAAATACCCCAGGAATAGGTGCGTTTATTATTCAAGAGGTCTGCCACCTGTGTCTCCCCAATTGTTTTGGGCTACAATCCCATGATCCCCCACTATTGACCGGGCTGGCTAGAACTGATGTGGCTTCAATCCCCTCCATAGGTGCTATGTGGTGGCCTTTTCCCGACTAGAGTCTGGCGATATGTTCCTCTAGGATACGTGAGGGTAGATAGGGGAGGGGCAGAGTACAAGACAGGTGTGCGCTTTATAAGAGAGGAAGCATATATCATAGTCACGAGCGAACCAACTAAACTTGGGAATAGAATTCATCGTTGGGTAGCCATGGTTTGGCAGAATGGCGTGGCATCGTCATAGACTAAGCACTGAATCTAGTAAGGTTTAAAATGCAAAATGGGCGGAGCCTGGTGTGCCTGCAAGGGCTACCATCAGAATTGTGCCGGGAGATATCAAGGTATTTTGGAATGTATTACCTAGTGGAAAACTGCTATGTGTCGGATTGTTTGAAGGGCAGTCGGTGCGGGAATCACTCCCTTCTATTTATGGATCACGTTGTGAAGTGGGCTTCCAGCTCCTGTAGCCCCCCAAAGGGAACATGTAAGCGCAGCCAAGCAGCAGCATATTAGGGAAGAAGTTTGAAAAGCGTGGCCCGTGGACAAGCCAGGTTCTCCTCCGGACGAGATAATTCTGTCAAATGGCGCTGTAGAATCCGTGTCTCCTTGTTGCGCAACGTCGGCCTCACTGTCATGTTTTTGTGTGCTGTATTATTTCTCTCTGTTACTTATGTGAGCAGTTGCATTTTCTTGTGACACCTTTGCATATTTTCTGTTGCTTATTATAATTATTTTTTTTATTGCGTTATCACTGTGACCTTCCTCATCCTTGTGGCCACCCTGATCCGGGACGAAAATCAAAACCGCCTCAGTTCCTGACTACCAATGTGTTGGCTGTCGAGTTTGTATCAAAAAGATGAATTGTGAGGGTGCTGAAATAGGTTCAGTTGGTGGGTTGTTTTTGTTGGCCCCGATTGAGCTTCCTTGTTCTTGTACTTGGCCTACCACACGCCTGGCTGCAGGCAAACGTCATTATATGAGCCCCTTTTCTGTTTCACTGGAACTTGATTTAGTTGAAGCTATAACATTGTACAGTGCCTTAACGGGCTCTTTTAAAGTAACGTTTTAGAGCAGAACCAGATGCTAGCGGTGCTAGCATGTTTTCCGGTAGCAAGTCTGGGCACTTCCTGCAGAGAAGGTCTAAGCCTTAGAGAACTCTTTAGTGTAGCCTCCCCTCTCTCCTTGCCCCTTCCTCCCTACGCCCGTCCCTCCCACGACAGACACTTGCCCCGCTGGTTCCAGGGAAAGTGCCAGGGTGTCCGGAGCCACCCTATGCAATCCTGTGAAGTGTCTCGGCATGTGATGGGCGGGCCGGCCTTCATACACTGTGTGTAGACATTACACAGACATAATTGCTCAATTCACAGAACGAGCAGGAGGGGCTCCAGCAACTCTGATCTCTTGGGCTGTCCCGTTTATGATTAAATGCACTTTAATGATCTTGGGTGCACTGAGTGCAGTGAGGAAGTAACTCTATTGGCCTTTGTAGGTGGGTGACCGGCATGGATATGTAATTTTCAGTGGCCAATGTGTATGCCTCCCTAGGGGAGCACTTGCAGTTCGACACTAACACATTAAGCCTGATCTGGTTTGCCTTGAAAGGTCCCACATTTCTAAGGGAGACTGTTCCCCCGCCACCCGCCAGCCCACAGTAGTTCCAGACCCAACCCCACCCCCTTAACAGAGACCTCTACTTGTTGTGTGTTCCTTCCTTGTGAACCTTTGAGACAAATTCTGCTTTTATGAGCCATTTTCAGGAATGATTCTCCATGCGTTTGGCTTTGAAAGCACTTTGAGCCTTGGAGAATATACTTTGGAGATGTCAGAAGTGACTTCCAAAAGGCATTGTGTGCTGCAGTCTAAGGTAAGTGGTCTTATATAGTGCAATAACGTTGGTATCGCTATGCAAGAGTGTGATACAAAAGTGGGCGAGGGCAGTGTTAGTGGGATAGAGGAGAAGGCAGGTGCAGAAACTGCGCTGTTCATCAATACAGGTCAGAAGCACCTGTTTGCTGTAGCTGGTGTTGCTTAAAGCGAGGCGGGACAGGATACTGTGGGACGGGTTAGCTGTTAGGGATATCCCTGGGGTAAGAGTGCAGCACTGGGTGCATTGGTTTAGGGGTGTTGTTAGAACATGGAGAGGCTAGACCTGCTGGGTCGCTTGTTGAGGGATGAACGTCCTGTAAGGTTGACAGCAGTGAAGAGTAAAGTGGGAAGGGGGGGGTGGGATTGGGTGTGGCGTTAGTCCTGCCTGTGTTTCGTATTATCATAGGGGAGGTGTTGGGCATCCGGATGAGGTACCCCGCATTGGCACTGTGTTTCCTTGTGAGGGTGGTACAGCAGACCAGTCGTCATTGTAGAGTGTTATTGTTTGGTGATCTATGTGTCTAGTCCCTGGGCATAAGGAAGGCGGGCCGATTTTCCATTTGTTTTATCTGGGTTCTTTGCTGTTTGTGTAGGAAACGTGTCCCCCATACCACCTGCTGTAATACGGTCCTCCCAATGTGGAAAGCATTGGTGGTCTCCCGTTGGTGGCAGTGGCCTGTCTCGTGAGGCTTTGCTTCTGAGGCTCGTGGGATTTGATGCACACGGTTATTTTGTAACAAATCCGAGCAGGGAAAAGGCTGGGTTATGCACGTCAAAATTCAAATACTCGGATAAAGCTTTAACAAAAGATGAACGCCAGAAACCTAGCTTTAAAAAAAAAGTAATTCTGGTCATCTCCCGATCTAATATTTACAGATTAAAGAAATTAATTATGTGCTTGTCATTTCATGTAACATCAATCGAGAACATTTTTTCCAGAAGGTCATGTAAAAGACTCTTTAAAGACTTGCTTTCCACACACAGTACGCATCTGTTCCATTGTAATAATTACTTTCATCTCTTTGGTAGCCGAGTGTTTGAAAGTGTAGGTCAGTAAGGATGATTGCATTCAGAATTTCATGATCTGTGTACTGGAACAAATTGAAAGAAAGCCAGTATCAGTCACTGTGAAGGGGGGCGATTAATTGTTACTGCTTCTCAAGCCTCTGGACAGATAAAGCAGTAATGAAATACTTATTGCTCTGATATGTGAAAGCAAAAGGATGAAACAATAGGAACAGAAGGCGTCTCAGAAGATACGAGACAAGAGGAGCTAAGAAGACTCTCTCCGCCAACTCAGTCCCAATTGACACTGGCTTCTTGAGCAAGGGGGCAGGGAGGATTTCACCCGCTTTGTGAATGCCCTTGAGACCAGGTGAATACAGAATCGTAAAACAGATTCTCTTTCAGACACTGCGGACCTCCGTGAAAAATGTCAGTGACGATTTCTGCTTTAATGGCCAACATCTCATCTTGGCCAAGCTTCTAGTCTTCTAGACAGGGGAGTTTGAATGAGGGTAGTGCTCTGCAACCTTTGACTCTCCAGATGTTCTAGACTGCAACTCCCATCCGCCCATGCCAGCATATTAATGGGGCGGGTTTGTGAGGAATTCAACCATCCGTACGGTGGATGTGCGCTCACCTGAGCTTTTTACATTTTCTATATAAAATTGAATGATGCTAGATCAACCTCTGGAAAATGTTTGGGGCGAATTCGCACACATTTTCCTATTCTCACTGCACACCATAAACATAGACCCATGCACTCTGGCTGCACACAGCCTACAGTCACAGTCCCCCTGTCATATTTAGTTAGGATATGACACCTTGTCACCTCAGAAGGGGGAGGGCAAAACCTTCCCTCTGCCATTAACTACCAAAGGCTCCATGGATCCGCCCTGTCCATTTGTTTACCCCTGCTGCTGGTGGCAGCATTGGATACTCATCAGAGTTTAATTCAAACAGGCCCACATAGGACCTGGCAGCAGAAACTAACATAGGAGACAGGAAACCCCAACAACCTTTAAAATACATCTTTGTCAATCTGAAGCCAGCTCCTGCCTCTCAGTATCAAGTGAGTGAACTGTCTTGTCTGGGAGAGCTGTTTACAGTAGTCCTCTCCACAGGGGGACCCCATTCAGAAGATACGAGAATGTGGTTTGCAGAAGTCTAAGTCTGGTCTTGCCGCAGCTTCAAGGGAGACCTGCCGCTTTAATCTGGAACCACAGAGAACTCAATTAACCAGAGCTACCCTTTGATCAACAACAGAAAGCAAGATGGATGGGTTGGGACTTAGTATTGCATGCTTTCACCCCTTCACCTTTTCTGTTGCAAAGCACTCTGGTAATGACCTCATGTTTACATGTGATTGGTGGTGGGGACCTATGATTGGTTCATTAAGGTAGGCCTAGCCTTCACCAGTCACTGTGGCTCATTTGGCTTTAAAAGAGGGCTGAGCCCCTCTTGGGCAGATCATCTTAAGACTTCGCAAAGGAGTAGCACGAAGAGCTCAGCATTGGACCCTGGCTGAAGGTACAGTCTGCCTTACATCTTCTGCCAGTGAAGGAAGGCCAGGACCTCCAAGAGGGAAGCAAGATCCCTCCCATAAACGTCTCACAAGGAACAGAGGGAGATAATGGATGAGGAGGCCCCTCCAGCAGCTCCAGAAACGGTACCCAGCCAGCGCACTGCATGTCCTGCTTGGCTCTGCAGCAAGCGTCCGAGGTGGGAAGTGCCAGAGAGTCTCTGAACCAAACCAATGACAAGGCAGCTGCCTGTAACACTCTCCACAGCTTTGGGCCATCCACCTTTAAGGACGACACAAGCCCAGTGAAGTATCTAGGAGGGGTGAATCGACAAGCATCTACTGACATCTGCCTTAAAGGACATTTCCGAGCCAATTGAGCCCCTCGAGCTGCAACCAAGTGCACCGCTGACTGTTACACGGCAGTTGCTAACGCAATCCGAGACACCTCGACCAGTGCTTCAGACCCACCAACCAGCACTGAGACAATGATTCCTGACCTGAGGCGCCATGAAGGCCAGCCTGCAGCCGCCCGTCCAGCCTTGCTCGCTGAACTGCCTGCTGCCTGATAACCACTGTCTCCCGTCTTGAACACTGTCGCAGAAGCTGCAAGGCACCCTGAAACCGACCCAACCCTGCCGAGAACCAAGAACATCTACAGCACAAAATTGTGGTTCTGTCCTCGTGGTCCTTCTCTCGAAGGCACCTAGTGGCATCTTATGACCCATTGCTTGCTTTGTGTTGAAACAAAGTATCCTTGAACTATTGCGATTACTTACAATACCGACTACTCGGCTGTCACAATCCAGGGTGCATCCCTTTTCCTTCTTTGAAACTGTCTGTCCTCTGCATTCCTTTAAAGGGTGGGTTGTATTTTGTAGTGTGCTTAAACTGTCTGTTGTAATAATAATAAAGTAGATATTTGTTTACAACTGACGGGACAGTCCCTTTTATCATTGGGTCATCATTGTATTTTCACTGTGTTGCCACTACCACAAACTTTTGGAGCTAAGCCTGATGTTCCGTCCAGGTTACCAAAATTGGACAAAGAGATTTATAACATGCTTGTGTTTCTAATCTGTTAGGATCTCTTCTGGTGTACCAAAGGTGTGGAACATCTAAACAGAAGAATGTACCCTTGCTACTATTTATTTTCATATTTTTTCTCTCCTTTAAAAATAATAAATTATTATTTTGAAAGGTTTCCGGATTGCGGAAATCCTAAGGTAAGATTAACCGCTGTTCTTATATAACCACCCAAATAGTGAAGTAGTTCTGTGTTTCAAAGGACAAATGTTGCGGTGAGGCTTCCAGTGTTTAAGAAATAAATAAAAGGTAATGAATATAGTTTAGGAAGAATACAAGACAATCACTTTCTACTTCCAAGAACATCAAAATCATATATTTAAAGAAAAACGGAACACATAATCGGAAGTCAACAAGGTTATAATCTCAACCAAGGATAGAACAAAATACAAGTACATCCACATGGTACATTGAGAAGACCACATATTTTTGGGGAGAGATTACAGTGTACATAAATGTTTTAACACAATTATATTCACAGAACAAAAACAAAAAAACACAAAAAACATTGGGTTTATATTCATTTCTTAACACTAAAGTGACTAAATCATAAAGTAGAGTGCAAAATGGACATATACATGATGCTGGTTCAATAAATAGACAATATCATTGCCCAAATTGTGGGTACTGTTCAGTGATAGTCCCTTTTTGCAATTGTTAATTTCAAGCAATTAATGCTGCAGGGTCTTTAATACAAGATATCTTTTTTATCCTTGCCAACGTGAGGTTTAATGGTTGGAACCGGAATATAAGTTCCAAAGGATCAGGGATATATGTGTGTGATTTGATTCCCTGTCTTTGTCACGTTTCGGCGGTATTCTATTGCGATAGGTCCGCCTTCATCAGGGCTCCTAGTTGGGGACCCTGTGGAGAGTATATGGATATCGAGTTAGAGGGGTGGATGTGAGCAAGCGGTGGCCCCTTGTACTTGGGGCACTTCACAAAAATATTTTAAAACTCTCGGCACCGGTGGCCGGCTTACCTGCCGGTGCTTCAGATCCCAGAGGTTCGAGTGTAGGCCACACGGGGAGAAAATCAGGTGACAAGATCATGCATCCATGTGAACACTGAGAGCTCTCAGGTAAAGTCACAATCACATCTTGGTGATATCCTGCATAAGGTTTGAAAGTAATAGAAAAGAGGGGAACAGAGGCTGTAGATCGGGGGTCTTGCCCCCAAGTTATGTAGTACTAATAGGTAATTGCTAAGTAGCTACATATAAGAAAGGTATTAAAAAGGGGAGTGTAATGCTCTACCAGTAGTGATTACCTGATAGTAAAGAGATTGCACCGCTTGGATACATTTTTCAACTCTGTCGGTGCTTTGTGGAACGTAGTTATTCACTGTGGGCTGGCGACTGTTGCCTCTATAAGAAAAACAGAACTAAGGACCAGAACTCGTTTGTTTCGAGGGAGTTAGGATGGTGGATTAAAAATCATGTGCGCCAAAAATGTGGCTTAATGTTGTAGCTAGTGGTGCTTGGATCCAAAACCAGGATAGTGAAAGGAGTGCTCCAAAACTGCGCGCTGTGCGTTTGGATGCCTATGTGCATACACAGTGCCGTGTGCACGTGAGGTTTGCAAGAAGCAGTGCGGCGGCCGGTCAGGAGTGTTTGAACTCAGTTACGTAGGTCGGAGTGCCAAATAAATGTTCTGCGAAAAGAGTTTTGAGTGGAGAGCGGGCCGGTGGCATGGAGTATTAGAAGCTGCATGCGAGGTGAAGGCGTGCCTGGGGAAAAGGACAAAAACCCATTTCACGCTTACCCGCTGCATTGCTTTTCAGACCTGTTGCATGACTCAGCAAGCATCCGCTGGGAGAGGGAAAGGCTGGAGGCTCGTCTCACCCGTCCTGTCTGGTTGGAGGGTGTGTGCAGACTGTGACTGCCTGCTCTAAATTGCCGGGGCCGTGATGATCACGCATGCGCTGAGCCGCGTAGTTGATCGCTGTCATGGCGACTCGAGACAAAATCACTCGAGCATGCTGGGGGATAGTATCAGTTTACAGTCTGCCTCAGTGTGGAGAAAGTGTTGCTGTCTGTCTCATGTGAAGTCGTGGGCTAAGCAAAGAGGCAAAAAGGAGGAATACGTAACTCCATGCGTATTTTTAATATATACATGACAAGAACAGAGAAAAGCAAGAGCTTTGTTTGTCGCAGTTTATTGATTAAAGCTTGTGTGCATATGGGGGGTCTAATCAGTAGTGATGGGCAGAGACGTTGAAACAAACGTACGGCATAATTGTTATATTACTGGCTGAAAAATTTCATTGAGGCCGTGGTGGTAGGTGTTTAATCGATGTATCCACCTGGACTCTTTTCTAAGGAGGCTTTGTTGGATATCGGGGCTCCCCTTAATTTTCTCAACTACCCACCAGAAGAGATTGTTTGGTGTGTGGTTTGCCTCCATGTAGTGTTCAACTAGGGGTGATGTAAGGTTCTTACACCTGATTCTAGATCTGTGTTCCGAGATCCGGATGTTGACTGCTCTTGTGGTTTGACCTATGTACCGAAGTCCACAGGGGCATTCGATACAGTAAATCACATTCTGGCTTTTGCAGTTAGTGAGATCCCTCAAAATCCATTTGCGTTGTCCAATTTGGAAACTACTCATTTTCTTTGTGAATTGGCAAGCCACGCAATTGCCACATGGGTGATGGCCCTGCAGTGGTCTTAAAGTTTGTGTGGGATTCTTATTTGGCTGGAATTGGGAGTGTACTAAGTGTTCCTTGATGTTTTTTGCTCTTTTATAGGCAAATCTGGGAATTGGTTCCTCTGGAAGGTTGAGGCGTGCTATGTGCCAATGTTTACTGATGATCTTCTTTATTTGTGATGTGTGGGTTCCAAAGGTAACAACACACGTGAGGCGATCTTCTTTGGTGTCTTGGGTATCGCGTTGTAACTCGAGAAGGGTTTCTCTGTTACTGTTTCGTGCCCTTTTCCTGGCTTGCTCAAGCTGTTTTTTAGGGTAACCTCTTACTTTTAGGCGGGAGGTCAGATTGTCTGCATGGTAATTAAAGTCTTCAAGTGTTGTGCAGTTTCTACGTATTCGGAGATACTGTCCATATGGAAGGTTGTCCTTAACGTGTGTAGGGTGGTTGCTGGAGTAGTGCAATAATGTGTTCCTGGATGTGGGTTTACGATACAGATTACATGTGAGTTTACCATTTTTTTTGTTGAATGGACAGATCCAGGAACTTGATTTCAGAAGCACTATGCTCGATGGTGAATTGAATGTCAGTATTGCATGTGTTGAGCCAGGCCCAGAAGGACATTAGTTGGGGGGTGGTACCGGTCCATATGAAAATCACGTCATCTATGTATCGGTACCAGTGGCTAATCTGGGGCTGCCATGTGTTAGCGTTAGAGAGTACAAAATCTTGTTCGAATTTGGCCATGAACAGGATTGCTAGGCTGGGAGCAAAAGCTGCGCCCATGGTGGTACCTTTTGTCTGTAGGTACAATAAATTGTCAAAGGTGAAAAAGTTTTTCCGTAGTGCTATTGACATTAGTTCAAGGATAAAGTTGGTGGGGGTCCGGTCAGCTGGGAGCTCGGCGGTTAGCCATGTCCGTATGCATTCGATCGCTTCCTCCTGCAGTATACTTGTATATAGGGACTTAATGTCCATAGTTACCAAAAGTTGTTTGCTGGGGTCAAAATCTATGCCCTCAAATATGGTAATGGTATGTGTAGTGTCCCTAAGGTAGGTAGATGTATTTGTACTGATGGGTTGTAGGAAGAAATCAATGAATTTACAGAGTGGTTCAAGAATGGAACCACAGCCAGAGACTATCGGGCGGCCTGGTGGGTTAGTGGGATCCTTATGCATTTTTGGAAGCGCATAAAAACAGGGGGTTCTTCCTCGTGGTTTGATTAGGAATTCAGATTCTTTTTTGGTGATCCAGTCGCGCTGTAAAGCGAAATTTACGGTTAGATTTCTTGTGTTGGGTCTTTACGAAGGATAGTATAACTATCTGTATCATTAAGTAGTGCCAGCACCATATCTTTGTATTGGTCAATGGTCATAATGACCAGGCCGCCACCTTTATCTGAAGGCTTAATGATCATGTTTTTATTTTTCTGTAGCAACATCAAAGCCTGTTTTTCAGATAAACTTAGGTTGTGTTTGGTCTTGATTGTTTTGGTTTGTAGTTTGGCGAAGTCATTCAAGATGCATCTTTCAAAAGTGAGGGTTTCAGTGGGTATTTGGCTGTCTGAAGGCGTGAATGAAGAGGGATTATGTAGCCCAGAGTCTTTCTCATCTTCCTCCGTACCTAGGTTGTGTTCATGAAAGAATGTTCGTAGCCTTACTTTGCGTAGAAATGTTCGAATCTCCATTTCGAGTCGTACCAGTCAGTGGGACCTGTTGGTACGAATGATAAGCCTTTGCTGAGGACGGATGTTTCTGCCGTTGAAAGTGGTATGCCGGCTAGATTGAATGTAGGAATTGTTTCTGAGTCGGTATTGGAGTTTAGTATCTCGGTCGTCGGCGTCGGGGACGTTGGTTTCTTCCACCTCCTCGTGGTGGAAAACCCCATTGTGGAAAACCCCACTGGGGGTTGCCAAAACCGCCACCCCCTAGAAAAGGATAAAAGGATGATGGGGGAAAGGCTGGGTTGGTACCAAAGGTGTGGGGCTGATTGGTGGTTTAGACCCCGATATTCATCCCTGGATAACTGGTGCCCGGGAAGTTGATTCTTCACAGGGTTCATGCAAGCCGTAGTCCAAAACATCTGAAAGGCTGCAAGTTGCTAACCCTGAGGTTTGGGAAGGGAAACATTACTGGATATAAGCATCATCTAGTTGCTCCCTTCTAGGTTTCCTGTTCACGATATGGTGTTGCTGTGCTGTTCCTGGCAAGGGATCCCTCTTTCCATGTATTGATTCCCCATCAAGCCAAGTGTTGCTAAAGAGAGGTAATTGAAAATGGTGACATCTTTTATCCTGTAGATTAAAGTCTACCATGATTGTTTGTGTTGGTACCATGCATGCTGTCATTCCAACACAAACACCCCTATGCTCAAGGATCATGGCGTCTATGTGTTATGGCATATATTTCTGTATGAAGGCCTTTGGTCTTATGCTTGTGTGAGGAATTCTGATTGTGGGTGTATGAGTGTAAGGCTGGGTTTTATAGTTGTTTAACAGTCATAATTGTGTGATAGTGTGAGTCTGTAGTTCGAATGAGGATGCTTGTGTTGAGATTCTGATTGTGTGCATTTGCTCCTGCAAGGTTACGTAGAAGTGTGGAAGGTGCGTCTATAAGTCAGTCAGTCTGCTTGCCAGAAAGAATGGTTGAGAAAGTGTGTACACTCACAAACCAAAAAAACTGAAGTTTAGAATCAAATCAGCCAAATTGTGATCCATAACAATGTGCTGCATAATATTACATGTTGCACAATTTGCAAAGAATCCAAAATATATTTGCATTCTGAAGCTCAGCCAGTAAGATGTTTCATGGTTCCTCTTCTCCTCTCTTTCCCTTGTTTATTGATCTTAGACATCTTTTCTAGATTTCAACATCACCAAAAGGGATCAAGGAATGTCAGTACTCTCTCTGCAACCGTTTCTCTTATAACAGCAATCTCCATTGCTCTGGTTCTGGCCTACTCTCCCCAATAGTATATAGGTGTAGGGGGTAGCTACCGCAAAATACTTTTTCAAATGGATTGTGTCCTCCCACGTATTCTTCATCTTTGATATTCGTATCTCGCAAACTTTGCAGCTTTGGAAAAAAATGTCTCTGCAGAGGGCGCTGTGCACGATGTCATGGTGTCGATGTCCCTCGAGGGCCGCGGTCAAGCGCCGACATCATCAGTAATATAAATAGATTGTGCAGCGCTCGTTGGCTTCAGTTCTGTTTTTCCGAAAGCTTTCGCTTCAAGTACTAACAGTGCGCTTTGTTTTTCTGTGGAAAAATATCTTCATCTTCAACCCTGTCGACCCCAAAGTCGGAATTTAAGAAATGTCACGACTGCGGGTCGAAGATGTCAATAACCAATCCTCACTGTCTCTGCCTGTGGTGTCTCGGTTATGGGCACTGTACCGACGACTGCGAATCCTGTCAGTCCATGACAGAAAAAGCTCTCCGGGAACGCAGAGGTAAACTGGCGGTGGGGAGGGAGGCTTCGAAGTCTACTTCGAAGAAGGAAAAGAAGTTTGGGGAGTCTAGAGACTCCACTCGGCGTAAACGGTCGAAGAGGTCCCGGTTGAGGACTCGATCGAGGCAGTCTTCCTCTTCCTTGAAGAAGGCGAAGAGACACCATAGGTCTTACTCTTCTTCATCGGATTCCTCTACTGATCAAATCAGGTGCCATACTAGGTCAGATTCCCTGCGTAAATGGGATGGCTTTAGGGTGGAAATGATGCAGATTTGTGAGAATGCGGCTTCGACTCCCTCAAAAGAATCACGCAAGAGCCATGCGCCAATCGCTCCTTCAGAAGACTCAGGGAAGTCAAAGGATACTTTGTCAAAGCTGAGTAGTAAGCCGGCTGTTCGTCGAGATACTCGACCCGACGAAAAGGCGTCAAAAGTATCGATTCGAGAGTCAAGTCCATCTCTGATACCGTCGAAAAAGCTTAAATTGCAGAGGCCTTGGAGTATTTTGTCAACAACATCAGCGTCGACCGCTTTGAAGCCAACATCGAGGGCGATTCCTAGAAAATCAACCCCTTTTCAAACCCGCCCCCGGCGACGGAATCTTCAATCTCATCGAAGCCCATACTGGTTTAGGAAAAAGATTTAGGCTTGTACCGAAAAAATACTTTCCAAGTCCATGTCCCCCATTTATGAGGAAGACATTGCTTCTGATGAGGAGACTTCTCCATTTGGGGTGCAGTTTTGCACTCAAAATGCACCTGAAAAGCTCATTGACCCAGAGTCAAGGATGAAAGAGCTTTGTGACTCCCTCCAGTCCGCTAGTAGACTAGACACTTCGCCAGAGCTGGAGTTTGGCAGGCCTGACCCCTCAGAGCATGCCGATTCAGGATACAGAAATCTTATGAACAGGGTCACGGAGTATATGGGGTGGAGTAGGGCTTCCCCAGCATGTAAGCAGGATGACATGACGGACATCCTGGACCAGGGACCTCAGAAGGACCCAATATTGCCCTCCATAAAAGAAGGTTGTGGCCAATTGGGAAACTCCAGAATCTGGGCCTGCTGTGAACAGGAACTTCTCTAAGAAGTATAGATGCTCTAGTAGTGATCCAGACTCCCTCACCAAACATCCTACGCCTGAGAGTTTAGTAGTTCAGGCTGCTACCCCAACCGAAAAACTGCCCATCTCTATTCCCCGTATAGAAACGACAAGAAGGGTGATGCATGGGCTCACAAGGTCTACTCATCGGGCAGCATGGCCTTGAAATCTACTAACGTTACCTGTACTTTGGCTAGATTTTCTTATACCCTGTGGGACTGTGTTGCCATGGTGGCTGATCACATCCCAGAAGGCGAGGAAAGAGAAAGCTTCCTGAATATAGTTAAGGATGAGAATGAGGCGATGGGAGAGTGTCTCCAATCAGGACTGGATACTGTTGACAGCATCAGCAGATTCATGGCTGCAAGCACCGTACTGCGCTGGTTTGCGTGGTTGGAAAAGTCAGGATTTGCACCGGACGTGCAGGCCAGACTGCTCAACATGCCCTTTGACGACTCAAGATTGTTTGGCGGCAAGGCGGATGAGAGTCTGGAGAAGCTGCAGACCTCCAAGGCGGCGGCTAAGTCCCTTAGCGCTTCCATTCGACAACCTCAACAACCCTATTCAGGGTCATCTTCCTGGATGGGTCGTTCTTTTCGTTTCTATTCCTCAGTTGGTAGAGAAAGAGGACAGGCCAGACAAAGGGGGCAAACAAGATTCCCTCGTGGCGGACGAGGAAGGGGTGCTAAATCAGTCTCAGCAGCGGCATCTTTACCCTCAGCCACTGCTGCAGCCGCCTCTAAACCACTCTGAGGCCTTGACCCACAAGACCCCGGTGGGAGGCAGATTGTCTCAGCATCTGAACGAATGACGGGCATTACTTCAGATGCTTGGGCACTGCAAACAGTAGCCCAATGTTTCTGCCTTTGTTTTAAAAAAAGGACTCAAATCATCCACTGGGAACCAACTCTGTCAAAATTTCAGATCCGCTCCTTGTGCAAGAAATTCTAACCCTGCAATTAAACATGTACCTGGGGAACAGAGGAACAAGGGCTGGTTTTCCCCTACTTTCTCATTCCCAAGAAGGACGGACGGTTGAGACCCATCTTGGACTTGAGAAACTTGAACAAGTTCCTCAAGAAGGACACGTTCAAGATGGTCACTCCTTCTCAGATCCTTCAGGCTCTCCAACTCCAAGACTAGTTGGTATCATTGGACCTTCAGGATGCTTACTTTCATGTGCCAATCCATCTCAAGCACAGAAAGTACCTGAGGTTAGCGGTTGGTGGTTCTCATGATTAGTTTTGAGTTCTGCCATTCGGGTTGACCTCCGCCCCAAGAGTTTTCACCAAGCTGATGGGGGTAGTGGCAGTGAGTCTCGGGAGAGGGGGGGATTCATGTTTATCCCTACTTGGACCATTGGCTGATCAGGGCTCGTTCACCCGAGCAAACCCAGGAACATCTCAGTATCACCTGCCACTCCCTACACAGACTGGGCTTCTCCCTCAATTACAAGAAGTCCCATATGATACCATTCCAAAGACTCCAATTAATCTGAGCGGTCTTCTTTAATTCCTCAGGGAAAGCCTCGCCTCCCGAGGTGTGAGCTCAACACATTCAGCAGATGGTAGCAAAATTCCAGCATGCCCAGCATCTTCCGGCCTTCGATTTTCTGAGCTTGCTTGGTCTCATGGTATCCTGGATTTTCCTGGTGCCAGAGGCCCGATTGAGAATGAGATCCCTTCAATGGGCCCTCAGGACTCAGTGGTCCCAATTTTCAGCGAATATGTCAGATCAACTGCATGTTCCGAGCAGAGTTGCTTAAGACCTTCTTTGGTGGGCTTGCAAGGACAACATTCTCAAGGGAGAATCTTTTTGGCAACCATGGCTGGAGATAACGGTATTGTCAGATGCCTCACTCACGGCGTGGAGAGCCCATACCAATGAAATGACAATCAGCTGTCGTTGGTCTCCATCAGAGTCCAAACTACACATCAACCCATTGGAGCTGGGGGCAATAAGACTAGCGCTAAAGGCCTTCCTGCCCTCTCTACGGGGAAAACATTTCCTGATAATGACGGACAACACAGTGGCCATGTACTACCTCAACAAGAGAGGAGGTGTAGGGTCACTACCACTGTGCAAAGAGGCAATGCAGCTCTGGTTCTGGGCAATACAAGAAGAAATCTCTCTGTCAGCAGTTCCCCTAGCCGGAGAGCAGACCATGGTGGCGGACGCTCTGAGCAGGCAGAGCACAGTTTCCCACGAATGGGAACTAGCTCAGGATGTCCTTCAGGAGATCTTCACCCTTTGGGGAACCCCTCAAGTGGATCTGTTTGTGACCGGTACCAACCGGAAGTGCGAGCTTTATTGCTCAAGGGAATTTCCCCCAAGAGGTGCTCTAGGAGATGCTTTGTGCTGGCCTGGGAATTTCCACTACTGTGCGTGTTTCCTCCAGTCCCCAGCATTCCTCGCGTGATCAGGAGGTTGAGAAAGTTCCAGAAATCCATGATCCTAATTGCTCCGGATTGGGACAGGAGGATGTGGTACCCAGACCTTCTGGACATGTCCATCTGCCTTCCAATACGTCTTCCACAAAGAGAGGATCTTCTCTCGCAAGAGGAAGGTCGGGTTCTCCATCAAGAGATGACGTAATGGAAATTTTGCTTTTGACCAGAAGGCCAGCAACCAAATCCTTGTACCGGGATCGTTGGAATAAATTCAGTAACTGGTGCAAGGTCAAGAATGTGGACCCTTTTCAATGTGGCACTCCTATGGTGCTTTCTTTCCGGTTGCATTTGGCTAATCTAGGGCTTCAGATTGGAACCATAAAAGGATACCTGACAGCGCTTTCCATTTTTAAGCGCTCCTCTGAAGAAGTCTCCTATTTCAAAATACCTTTAATTGTTCAATTTCTGAAGGAACTCACTGATGTGTACCACCCAGTCCCATTTCATGTCCCTGCTTGGGATTTAAACCTTGTGTTAATATGTCTAACTTGTATCCCTTTTGAGCCTTTACATTCCTGCCCATTAAGGCTCTTAACTCTAAAAACTGCACTTCTTGTGGCATCAACATCAGCCCGCAGGGTGAGTTGCAGGCTCTTTCATGCAACCCTCCTCATACTACGTTTTATAAGGATAGGGTAGTCTTCAGAGTAAAACCATCATTCCTGCCGAAAGTAGTCTCTGACTTCCATTTGTCGCAGAAGATAACACTACCAACTTTCTACCCTCCTCCTCATTTGGGCAAGGAGGAGGAGAGGCTGCATAGGCTGGATCCAAAAAGGGCTCTAAACTTATATATTGCAAGAATGACAAAATTCCACCATGATGATCAACTTTTTGTGGGATATACTGGCCCTAAATTGGGCCTTGCAGTAACTAAACAAACCAAATCCCGGTGGATTACACTGGCTATTGGTGAATGCTATAGACTTGCAGGAAAGGAACCGCCAGAAGTGCTTCGAGCTCATTCCACGAGGGGCATGGAAACCTCTGATGCTCTTCAAAGGGGTATCCCTATAATTAACATCTGCTCAGCTTCAACTTTGTCATCCGTTCCTACATTCGTTAGGCATTATTGCTTGGACTCCTCTTCCACTCAAGGGGGTATTTTTGCTAAGGCGGTCCTTCATTCCATTCACAATTAATTTAAATAGTACTCCCTCCTCCAAATTGTCCCTGCCTTGGAGTCTATCAAAGATGAGGAATACGTGGGAGGACACAATCCATTTGCGGTTACTTACCCCTGGTAACGTTCTTTCGACTGGATGTTGCTCCCACGTATTCCTCATCGCCCCTGCCAGCCTACCCCACCATACAATTTACGTGAATTACACTCTGCTATCCTGAGGGCTTGCTGTCTGGGGTACACCTGGTTAGTTCCTCGATTGATGGAACGAAAAAACAGAACTGAAGGCAACGAACGCTGCACCAGCTATTCATACTACTGATGATGTCGACGCTCGACGGCGGCCCTTGAGGGACATCGACGGCATGATATTGTGCACAGCGCCCTCTGCCGAGAATATTTCTTTCCGAAACAGCAAAGCTGGCGAGATACGAATATCAAAGATGAGGAATACGTGAGAGGAACATCCAGTCGAAAGAACGTTACCAGGAGTAAGTAACTTGTTCATCTAGAAGCCATGCTACCTGATAACATAAAAAATGTAAATAACTTTCTCTTTCCAAGCTACAAAAGCATGCCAAAAAAGTTTTCATCGATTAAGCCACTTAATGGTTCATACATACAAATCTTCAGAACGGCACCAAAGTGGGACAACCGGTGAACATAAGGGATGTCATCTGCACTCTGTGTCACTACATCACTTTTGTTCTTTGGTCATGTCTGACAATTTTCTTATTGTATAATAGAGATTATGAAGAATGAAAAAGCAACGTCACTGATGCTTGTTTAGCTTATTTAACATTTTTGCGAAAGAGTTACAGGTACGTGTGACAATTCACCAAGTCTTGTGAGTTCTCCCCAGTGGAAAACCCTTGCCTTTGAGGCTAGCGAGGTGAGGCCGCTAGCCAATAGTCCCCCTAGAGGGGGTAATATGCGTGAGGACCTCATAGGGAGGGACTCCCCTCCTGGGGATAAGGACGTCCACCTGGGGAAACGCCTCCATACCACCACCACAGCACATAAACCCCTACCCTCATGGTCAGCCTTTTCATCCACCCTCGATAGTAGAACCATGTGCTACTGTAAACCCATGACTGTGACAAGTATACGACCTACTGAGACAAAGAAGAATGTGGGAGGCATATGGAGTTACCAGATGAAGAGTCAGTCAAGTACTGTCACGAGGTGGCTCACTGGAGGCATTAAGAATGCCAAAGAGACTTGCATTTATGGTGATGATGTTACGTGAAGGTGGTGTAAAAAGTATAAACAGGAAAGCGAGAACAGACAAAGGAGATCTCATTGCGAAAGCCAGGAGTATGCGAACGAAGCACGGGAAGTTCAAAGTTGTAAAGCTGCGGCCGGAGCAATCACATCTCTGCGGGAGCGAGAGAGGAAGGATAGGACATTGCCAGAGCATCCTGGCAGGGAGCCGATTCACTTGGTGGTGGCGTGACTTGTGGAAGGCTGACTGTCGGGTTCAGAAATGACGCCGGGACCACAAGCCTGTTGCAGAACCATGCTGGCAGTGAGAAGGAGGAGGAAGCCCCCCCCCCGGCCGCAAGAACTGGAGCTGTGGTCTCAGGGCGCCACAGGCAATGGGTATGGAAGGAAGACCGGGTGGGGTTTGGGAGGAGGCCCTGCTTACTCCTAGTGCATCAGGAGTCTACTCCCTGTTTACTTGTAGTGCATCAGAAGTCCACTCCCTCGTCGCAGTGGCCAAACCCATACCACTGCTCAAGCAGAGTACCTCAGGAGCCAACTCCCTCCTCGTTGTGGCCACACCCATACCACTGATCAAGCAGAGTACCATGGGAGTCATCTCCTTCGTCACAGTGGTCAAGACAATACCACTGCTCCAGCAGAGTGAAACAGGAGCCACCTCCTTCGTGGCAGTGGCCCAACCACTACCACGGCTCAAGTAGACTTGCAAAAGGTTTACAAGAAGGATTCAGGGGAGCCTGGAAAAGATATTTATCAGTCAGATGTTAAAGGAGACTTCCGGGAAAGAATTGAAGGGACTGATAAAAGCTTTCTGTAAAAGTTATGAAGGGTCGCCATGGAGAACTTTGTTAAAGGAACTAGGGGAAGGAGACATTCCCCAGGCCCTGTTTTGAAGGGACACTGAAAAAATGATTATTATGAGAAGACTGAAGCAATAAACCAAGAGACAGTAGACTCTTGGTGAAGGAACTTTACTTTTGTTATAGACATTTGGTTTAAGCATTGGGGTTAGATTGCTAGGTTTCTGACAGAGGACGGAGAACAAATTATTTTCATATTATTTTGGGACGGACATTCTGATAGGTCACAAAGAGTGTTCCTAGGTTAAGGCAGGACAAGCCCCTTAGAAGTAGGTATAGAGAGGTTTTTTCTTTAATAATAAAAGTTTGTAGCCCCAAACATGACTCCTCTTTGTCAGTCTCCTTCTTCTACATCCTCACAGAGGCCTGGAGAAGAATTGATCAGCCAGGCGCATCAATTCTGGATTTGTATAGACATGTGTCAGCAGCATGAAAAGATGCTAGAAAAATGTCCCGTTATTAATAGTTTTCGAAACCCTGGGTTAATTGTTCCTTAATTAATTTCATTTCTGATGCTTGTGAATCTGCTTAGGATCACGTGCTGTGCATATAGTCCGACATCTAGTGGAAATCGTAGAGTATTGCATCTTTCTTTCGAAGATCGAAAGGGGAAGTTGACATGGGCGTGACTGTAACACTATCCCCAAAGTGACATGTAGTGTACCCAAAATCCCTCACGCATCGAGGTCCCTCAGATGATTTTTTCCGCCAACCTATTTGGAGCTCACAAGAGTTAATATTTCTAACTTTCTCTCCATGACCTTCGATTATCTAGTCTCCCGACTAATCTTCTCGACGACTGCCTCGTGGGTTTCCTGATGCCAAAGACATCTACAACCTACTCGGTGACTGTCGACCGCATGGCCTCGGCCCTCCGGCCAGGCCCTTACAGTAGGGAGAGTGGGGCCCTGGGTTTGTTCTTCTCTAAGAATGTATTTCCTTTAACCCTCTTTCTTTTCTTGGTCTGGCTGCCGCTACCCTCTGCTATGGAGAGGAGGCACTTCAAATTTTTCCCGTCGTGTAATGGCAAATTATCTTGGAAGGACACCCATCGCTGTTGGAATCAGTGTCTTCCTCGAGACCACGACGAGTGCTCATGCAAATCCTGCAAACTCTTTTGACCATAAAAGTTGAAAGACAGGTGGACTAAATGGTGGGTGGCCTACGATATGCAGGTCGAATGCTCTTCCCCCGTTGGCGCCGTCGCTTCGGAACGACGAGGAATCCGTCAGCAGACATGGCTCCAAATTGGAAGCCATCAGCCTCTCAGCATAGCCTTCATGCTCCCAGATGCCCGTCCCCAGCCCTGACAGAGAGGCCACTGGTTCTATTATGGGGAGTTCACACCCGGTGACAAGCACACCCACGCACCACAAATTCAAAAACGCACAACCCCTAAGGCCTCTTCGACGGAGTCGTCGAAGAAGCGCACAACGCCAACAGTGCTGCCGAAAATTTTGACAGGGCCTTCCGAACCTTGCGGTTCGGCGCCCTCCGTGCAACTGCTTTCGCAGCATGCGACTGGGCATCCCTCTGGAATGGGCGTTCACCCGAAAAAACATACCGTCATCGACACACTGTCCAAAGGCGCACAAGCACCTAAGGCCTCGGTGGAGTCACCGACCGCGACGGTGCAGTTTGGCGCATCGAGACCTTCAATTCAACTGCCGAAAATTTGCAAAAGCCTTGCGGCTCTATCATTTCGGCTGCCACAAGGGCACCCTCTCTCGTCAAGAGGAGTTTTCTGAAGCCCCCCAGCCTCTCTCTAAGGCCTTATTGGGAAAATCCCCCCCCTTTCTGGGCAACCTTTTCTACCTCCAGACCCTTCTGCCTCTTCCCTGTGGACTAGGGAGAGATTTCAACAATACCTAGACAAAATGGCCCAGTTTATGGACTTTTCTGACAGATACATTACACCCAAAAGACCCAGGTAAGAGGACTGCAGAAAATTATCATCTCTGCACAGGCACACCAGGAGGATATCTTGGATGTCCCAGATGACCTAACACAAGAGGATACCTATGAGGACATTAATCTCTTTGCACAACACACAGCTGATCAGAACCCAGACTGGGATCAAGATCGGGTAGAGGATCAGGGCCCTTAGCTATCACCCACAAATACCCCAGACACAGACATCGTCTGTCTATTTCCCCCTTCTCTGCCTCCACAGAGGGATTCGTCACCCGTTCACGACCAGATGTTGTTGAATGCCATTTTAAAAAGAGCAGCCGATCATTTCCAGATTGCAACACATGAGGCAGCTCCAGATTCAGACTTTGTTGAGGATATCCTCAAGGAGAAGCCTCTGACTAGGCAAGCCATCCCCTTACTCAACTGTAGAAAGAGGTGCCTAGCCCCTTCCTTACTGTCGCCGTCCCTCACACGTGTGTGAAAAAGTATTCCGCCCATCACCTTCCGACCCACACTATATAAGGGGTCATGCTACAGCAGACTCCTTAGTGGTTACTACCACTCGGAAAAGGGCAATACCACTCTCCGGGCAATTTACAGTGATGTCCAATGGGCCTAGTCCAGGATGGCTTTCAAGATGTCCCACAGCCCAGCCGTCCACCCTGCTGGCAGTCGTGGCTGAGGGCAGGCAGGTTACCCCTAACATATTGAAGAACACTCTGGACTCTGCTGAGACCGCTGGACGCATTTTAGCCCATGGGACCTTAACTAAAACACGCCTGCTTAAAGAACTCTGACTTTAAACCCGAAACTCAGGCCTCTCTTATTAACAAACCAGTTGAGGAATCCAACCTTTTTGGAAAGATTGTTGATGACGGCCTGAAGACAGCGCAACAAGAACACAAAACACTTAAGTCGCTCAGCCAGATCACTGCTAAACCCTTCCACCAGCGTGGTGGCTCTAACTCACGCTGGTCCTTTCGTGGGCAATCTTTTTCCCACTCTTCCCATGGACAATACGGCTCAGGAAAGAGGCCCTCACAGAGGCAAGGGTAGAGGCAGGGACTCTACTTCTAGAGGCTCCCCTGGCCTCCACCTCAAAGTGGCTCGCCGGTTCGCGTCCACTCACATGGTTCAGTTGGGGGTCGCTTTTCATCATTCATCCACGCCGGGGAGGGGATCAGATCAGATCAGTGGGTGTTAAAGACAGTTGTACACGGCTACTGCATCGAGTTTCACTGGCCACCTTGATACCACCCTCGGAAATGCAGATGCCTGTCACCAGAACACCTGCGCATCCTGCTGGAAGAAGTTCAGGTTCTGCTGGAAAAGGGTACCATAGAAGTCGTCCCTATTCTCTAGGTAAACAAGGGTATTCATTCAGTGTATTTCCTTGTACACAAAAACTATCTCACCATGCGCCCTGTTTTAGACCTGCGCTCGGTGAACAAGTATGTCAAACCTCAAAAATTCAGAATGACAACACTGCAGAAGGTAATCCCACTACTGCAGCAGAGGGATATCATGGCCGCATTGGACATGAAAGATGCATACTTTTATATTTCAATGATGCCAGCGCCCAGAAAGTACCTCAGGTTCATGATAGAGGACACCCACTATCAATTTAAGGTTCTCCCCTTTGGCATTACCTCAGCGCCACGGGTATTCACAAAGGTACTGGCGGTAGTAGCTGCTCACCTGGGCATCCCAGCCTTACCTCGACGACTGGCTCATAACAGGGGATTTGTGCGCAACATGCCAAATACACAGAAGACGGTAGATCTTCTCTTCAACCTTGGTTTCTCTATCAACGAGAAAAAATCCAGTCTAGACCCCAATCAGGTCAAAGAGTTTGTAGGGTCTCAATTCGGACCAAAGACATCTTTCCCTCCAACGAGAGGGTTCAAAACATGCTGTTCCAGATCCCTCACTGTGTAGCCAGTCACCAGGCGACCGTACACAAAGCTATCCGACTGTTGGGGAAGATGGCTTCCTGCATCTACCTAGTTCCCCACGCTTGTCTGCGCATGCGCCCCATGCAAGAGTGGCTCTCCAGCCAATGGTGCCAGGCCAGCAGCCACTGGGACGATCTAGTGGTTGCCTCGGCAGCCCTTGTTCAGTCTCTGCAGTGGTGGTCAAGGGAAAACCTTCACCGCCACTGCAGTGGAAGCCACTGGATAACATGGTCCGGGAAATTTGTCTACGCTTTTCCCCTGATTCCCCTGTTCAACAGAATAGCGTATAAGATGCACCAAGTACCAGTCAGGATGATTCCTGTGGCCCCTATGTGGGCCAGCAAGCCCTGGTTCTCCCATCTAATGGCAATGTCAGTCTCCCTTCCCAGAAAGCTGCTGTGCCCGTACAACATGGTGTCTCAAGGCCAGGGGGAAACACTACATCCATGCCCTCAAATTCTCAATTCAGCCGCCTGGCTCCTGAGGTCATAGAGTTCGGGCACCTCCAGCTCCCTCAAAAATGCATGGATATACTTAGAGAAGCACGTAAACCTAACACCAGGCATTGCTACTCTAGCAAATGGAAGTGCTTTGTCATCTGGTGTAAGGGCAAGGGCATTAATCCTATTGAATGCACACGTAAACATATTGTCCTGTACCTAACCCACCTGTTAGATGTAGTACTGGTTTTCAATTCTCTAAAGGTCCACTTAGCCACGTTTTCGGCGTACAGCACGCCCCAAAGCAAGGTTTCATGGTGGAAAATTCCTGTAATTAAAGCCTTTATGGAAGGGGTAAAGAGACTTCATCCCCCTATTTCCAACCCAGTTCCCGGGTGGGACCTGAATGTTGTTCTTAACAGACTAATGGGGCCTCCCTTTGAACCAATGCACAACTCTAGTCTTCAAGCACTCACCTACAAGACCGCCTTCCTGGTGGCGATCACCTCTATAAGGAGAGTTAGTGAACTGCAGGCCCTTTCAATTCTGGACCCGTTTGTCACGATTCACAAAGATATGCTGGTTTTGCGCACACACCCTCGCTTTGCACCTAAACCTATCTCCAAGTTCCATTTAAACCAATCCATAGAATTACCCAACTTTTTTCAAAACCCCACTAACATGGCGGAAAGAAGCCTCCACACACTGGATGTGAGGAGAGCGGTTATCAACTATCTCGAAAAAACAAAGCCATTAAAAAAAAGAAACCAGTTGTTTGTTTCAGTGGCAGCTGGTAGAGAAGGGGACCCTGTCTCTAAATCAACTATCTCCAAGTGGATCGAAAACTGCATCACACTGTGTTACACTCTTGCCAAGAGAGATTTACCCTTCACGCCTGGAGCACACTCGACTCGGGGCACAGGGACTACCATAGCATTCATTGCAAATGTTCCTCTTGATTCCATTTGCAAAGCAGCAGCCTGGAGTTCTGTACACACCTTTATACAACGTTACTGCCTAGATACACACTCTAGGTCTGATTCTCCGGTGAGACAAGCAGTGCTAAAACATCTTTTCACTACTGTTCCTTCACACATCCCACCACTATCTCCGGGTACTGCTCGCTAGTCTATGCACTGCATGTGATTCTAAGCAGATTCACAAGCATCAGAAAACCTGCATTACTCACCGTAATAGCATTTCTGATTATTGTATCGGCTTAGATTCACATGCGCCCTCCCTGCCTCCCCTCGTTGAGTAGAAGGAACATAGACCTCTTACACCTACTCGCTTCTGTACTCGCTCACGCTGACTATAGGCTCCCTCACGGCAGAAAAAACACAACCAGAGGGACCTCGACGCGTGAGGGATTTTGGGTACACTACATGTCATGTTAGGGATAGCTGTTACAGTACGCCCATGTCGACGTCCCCGTTTCCATCTTCGAAAGAAAGATGCAATACTGTGCGATTTCCACTAGATGTGGGTCTATATGCACAGCATGTGACTCTAAGCAGATACAATCATCAGAAATGCTATTACGTTGAGTAATGCATGTCATTAAGCTTGACATCTGTGGCTTTTGACAAGTAATCCCAGGTGCAAAGTGACCCCCCTATTTTGAAAATGTGTGCCTGCCTTTAATGCTCTGGAGATAGATCCCACAATATTATTTCGAATATGGGTGTTTCCATGCGTGTAATTCTTTTGGGAGGGGAGGGTGTTTGAGCCCCTACCAACTTTCGTGGCACACCATTTCATCCCCCTCATTTGGCAATGACTCTTTCCCTTAAAATGTCATTACTCCCCCCCCTCAACATTTTCAGCAAAGTTACCACAACTGGGTGTGTCCTATACTAGCAAAATGGCATTGATATTTGTAATGCCTGCAAAAGGAACACATATCTATCATTGCAGAGCCTGCGAAGCATCTTAAGGCCGACCAGTTTGCAATATTTTGGGTGCCCAAACTTGAATGTGAAATACACTGCACAAATGAACCCTGAAACAAGGGAACGCAGGTGGCCCCACTTCCCAGACTGTAAAGTTAACACCCCAGAATCAGTGGATTTTTACAGGAATTGTTTATTTACAAAAGCTATCCATCCACACTGCTGGACACGCCAACACTCACTTTCAGGATTTGAGGTGGATTAACTCCAGCCTTTGCCAAGACATCTTGTGACTATGGCGGACACAGCTGTCTTTGTCATTTCTGCTTTTTAAAGTGATGTTACAGTGCAAAATACATATGTAGAGTGCCAGCGCAACGTTAAAGATATCACATTACACTATCCAAATTCAATGCCTACATTATTTATGCGGTACATTATTTAGAACACAGTTTCCAACATGCAAGAGCGATTAAATACATTACCTTAAACTTGATTGCAGAATTGGCTGCCCAACTTAATGTGCATTTTTAACAATTCATGAAGAGTCCAAATACCCAAAGAGCAACACTAACAATTGTTCTATAAAAATAATATCCTTGAAGCCATAAGTCACAGAGCGGGTTACAAACATCTATGAACCAAACCAGGGAAAATGGTCATCTCTACATCTGAGTGGAGGCCTTCTGGATGTTTTGTGAATAACGTTCAAATCTACCAGTTTTCTTGTTTCCTGAGGGCAATTCTCAATGCACCCTCTGTCTGACAGGATAAAACATAAAGCCAGCTAAGGATCCCACATGGCATTGCCATAAATGTGTAGCTCTTGTACACGGTTTTCAAAGGGAGTATTGTGGATCCAGTATATCAATCATCCCAATGGACAGGTAAACAAACCTATAACCTTAGACGTCATATAAGGGATGAGCTGTTTCATCATGCATTTCCTACTTGCACCCATGTCCATGAAATCTGTTTTAAAACCACACACATTACGCCTTGCACACCATAAGAAACCTTGTGATGGGTTCTCAGCCTTGGGTTGTTACTAGTAGATATAATAGTTGCACTTGTACAATAACTAGAACCTCAAGTGTTCTTTCAAACCGGGCAGTTTACAAAATGTAGCTGGTGTGCTGCATATCCAATGTGGATCATTCAACAAGTCGTGCCAGTGTTTTTGTAAAATGTTGCATAGTGCTGTCTGGCCCGATGAATACTTAGTGATAAAACGTCTAGGTTGTGTATTCATAACCTCAAGATTACCTGTTTTTTCAGTTTACTCTTCAATCGTATAGATCTATCCATATGCCACCTTAACAACTTGATCTTTGAAGCCTCTTGTCTGAAAGTTTCTGGTCTGTATGAAATACTTTGGGTCACCTGCTGGAGTTTGAAAATCCACGAAGGAGCATAAGGATGTTTCACATGTATTTTCTGATGCTGAAACTGTTCATGTTAGCTCAATCCCCCAGTAACGGCGGATAGTGTTTAACGGTTTCGTCAGCATATTCCAACTAACTCACACATTTCCTTCCCTATATAAATCTGTCCGCGATGCTCCGGAAGATGGATGAGAATAGTGTAGAAGTTCCATGTCAACCTTATAGTACCATCACTTTTACCAAATGGGTGCGTCTGATGCCTGTTAGTGGTAAGGTTGCCATTTGATGAGCAGAGCCTTCATCTCTCCAGGAAATGTAGTGAATATAATATGTCCAGGGCTGTAGTAGTCTTAATGCGCAAATAGTAGTGTATTGCCTTTATTACTACCCTCCCCCCTCAATGACAAATTTCCATTGTCCAGATCTCAGTTTTCTTAGAATAGGTTCTGTAAACATGCCCAGTGGCTCTGTCTAGATTCAAATCAAGCGGGGAAGTGAGCATCCTTACTGAACCCCTCTACTTATAATAATTGTGGACGCTAGTTGACCATTCTCCACTATACTGGCTTTTACTAGGGGTGTACTGAAATTCGTCTTCGAGTATTTGGCTGAATTCCGGCTGAAAATGAGATATTCTGCTTTGGCCGAATACTTAATTAATTTTTACTCAAGCGAGATAGTTTCCCTTACAACATACATTAAGTACTCCTTTGACTGCAGTGCCTGCAAGCATTCAAGTATGTCATGTTAATCCCTTAAAAGGATCATTAAGTAATTACTGCAGTCAGTTCATTTGATTGACTGCGGACAGTACAGGCGTGTGAAAGTGCACACCATCGCAACCCTTCATGTGCTAGACCGATAGGCTGTAATCTGGTGGTCTGCTGGTAGCAGTGAGTTAAAGCAAAACTTACAATATTTTTAATGTGCAATGACATGCCTCTGGTCTACCTGTATTTTGCAGTTGAAAACCATTGAGCTGGAACAATGGTTTACAAAGTCGCTATTGGAAAATGGTATTTATTTTAGGGGATTATTGATTTGCTGATGACATGTGTGAGTAATCTGAAAGTTACAGGTTTCAATCCACCAATTAAGTTGATTAACATAACTGCTGTGGAGATCTAGGAAATTCCCAGCACTGAGTAAACTAACTTGTAGTGTGCCTGCAGCAAAAACACGCTATTTAGCCTGCAGGCTAAGGTATTGAAGCAAGTGAAATGACTGAGTGGAAAATGTGCCTGCTGCATAGATGTGCTTGTAATGATCAAACATAGGTTACAATTCCTGCCCTCCAACTGCTCATGTTCCCAGAATGAGTCCCAGATGTTATTAAAGAATGTGACTAGCCAAAGGATTGGGAGTTTTACAAAAGAATATGTGTAAATGCCCCAGTCTGTGGCAGCAGAAATATTCCTCCCAACATTAGAGAGTTAAACAAGAGGGATATTTGGGTAATAATGATGAGGGGATACAAGGTTACAATTTAGAAACATTGGACCAAATGGATGTACAAGTGAAGCAAATAAGTCAAATCAGCACTGTCCCTTCCCTATAGGGTCGGCCGAGAACCATGGAAGACTCCCCATTCCCTATATATTTTAGCTGGCGTCTTTTACCATGCTCCAATACACCACACACATACCCCACCTGAAAAACAAAGACCAATACTATCTGTAAATGAAAAGACAGTTTATTTTTAAACGCCTCATTCCCACTCAGTACCACAGGTAGAAAGCATGGCTTTAACATCCAAAAGTTTGTATTCAGTAGCACTTCAGCTCAATTGAACCGTTTATTTTTTGATAATGTATTCCTTTCATGGTTTACACAAACATCTTCTGTAGACAACAAAGAGAAATGCAATACAAAATGGATGTACGTATTTTAGTGTGTTTTTTAATTTGTGTTTTTCTTGTCTACATAGCTATTTATTAAAAAGCCAACTATTCCACTCCCGACGAATACTTAACGATTTGGCCACATACTGAAATCTATTATTTGGTACAACCCTAGCTTTCACCATAAAATAGATGACTTGCTGATTACCTCACCAAACCCAAAAAGACCTAAGACAGGACCGAAAAACTATGTGAATTTGATACCATGACAAAAGTTTTTTAGCCATCTGTAACTAATGAGAGAGGTAAGTTGTTATATGCTTAATCTAAAGCTCCCCCATGTTCGCCATTTTATAAAACCCGACTGGTGTGCATAGACCACCTCCTATATACAACCATGTAATCTATTTGCCAACCGCCTTGCATATATCTTGGCATCAGTAATTAATCGTGAGTAGGCTTATAACCACCATGCTGCCAGATCGTTGTTTGCGTTCAGGATCATTGATATATTTTCAGAGGACCAAGACTGTGGTGTCAATGTGTCTGTTAGGCTTGAAACTAACATGCTTTATTTTGTATATTGTTCCAGCGGGACTGGCAGGGTGGAGAGTCTTTTTCGGCGCCCGCACCTTTACCTGCCTTGACACTCCTGATTCCTGACAGTATATTTTCCTTCAAATATCAAGATTGCCTGATATAGTTAATCACAAGCGTCAGTTGATAAGTGTCATAGATCGGGACCATCATTGTGTGATGTTGTGTAATGAGGATGGATGGATCTACTCTGTAAATGTTCTTATTGAATTTGGCAAAATCCTCTTGTATGATAAAAGAATCATATGTCTAAGCACCAGTGTTAGGAGTTCATTTCCTCAAATGTGCTTATTGGATACAAATGCCTTCTTTGGTGTGGCAATTTTGGACCAATACTTTTCATCATATGTAAATATCTTAACTGTCTCTTTTTTATTTTACTCAGTTCTTTTTGTGTGCAAGTATAAGATACTGCCATTTCTAATGGTAAAGCTCCTTCCTAAACTCAGTGGATCATCGACACCTGCACTGACCTGATCCTTGAACCTCTTTCAGATCTTTAATTGGTGAGAGCAACCCTTTAGCCTGTTCTTTTTTCATCCTTGTGATCTGAGAGCATTCTCTTAACTTGGACTGAAGGGACGTCTTATTGGTATTCCACACAACCACATGTTATACTGACTTCTCGTTCAATTGATATAACTCCTGTGAAAATCCAAATTCTCTGATAAGACGTTTCCTTATCAGGAACTTACTATCCAATGTCCAGTGTATTTTCGTCTCTCTTACAATTGCCACCATAAAGCAACAGGAGAAATGTGAGTGACAACAAAACATCCTAACTAGATTTGAAATACCTGTAGCCAAGCACTTAATATACACAGATGAACAAAGTAATAAGCAATATAGAGGGGAACAACCGGATCTGAGTGTATTTAATCTAGTATTTACAGAGGTATCAAAGATCCCTGCAGCAATATATGGTTTGGGAAATAAGAGTAGATATTCTGGCAATTCAACTGGGGCCATAATAGCTGAACATCCCAAGGAAGCGGGCCCTGATATGAAGTAACAGATTTCTAGATTGAGAAGAGGAGTGGGACGAGGGGCACTATAGCGGAGATGTAGGCAATGTGAAGTCAGGCCCTTCAGCAGACTGAACCACATTAAAATGGAAGAAGAGCTCTCCTGATGCCTTGACAAAGTACTAGAACCCTGACCTGATTCCCCACTGGTTCTTTCTCTGCTGTGGTGTATTGAGGAGTATGTGGGTTTGAACGGGGTGGCAAAACATAAGTAAATCCAGAGCGGTGTATCTACGGAGAGTGACGCAGAGTTCAAACATTTCTTCTCAGCCCTTCAGTAAATGCAATCGGTATTTAGTAAACTCTTTTGCAAAGTGTAAAGTCTACACTACCGATATAACAATGCCACCCTACATATTTGTATTATCCACCCAACAAAAACAACCACACTTGTCAGTGGACAATGTTCACTACAGCACTGATGAAGTGATGGATCTGCTTGCAATGCATTTACCTGCAAGTGTTTACTTTGGTGTGGTGTTATATATATTCACTGAATGGTGTGGTGTTATATATATTCACTGAGAAATCTTTAGTGAAAGTGCAGTTAAGTTGTCAAGATTTAACGTAACAAAACCGTAAAATTCTGCGGATGTGGGAAGTCATGACCAGTGTAACTCTGCGTTTAACAAGAGTTTTGTTGCATTAAATCTGGTCAACTTAACTGCACTTTAACTAAAGATTTTTTAGTGAATTTCAAGAGTTTTGTTATACCACCGTTTTTTTTTGACACCCCACTAGCCATGGCCTTCAGCCATGCCCGCTCTACATGTTCCTCCAATAAGTTTCTTTTACACCCACTAGGTGTCCGCAGCCTGTGCATGTCTTTTGGGCCCACTAGCCCGGGCCTTCGACCCTGGCCACGACTTTATATTTTAAAACACTACAGGCCACTATCCATGGCCTTCAGCCATGCCTGCTGTACATGTTCCCCCAATATGTTTCTTTTGGACCAACTCAGTGGCCACGGCCGACTATACATGCTGTGGCGATTATACACTATTCACACCATTCTTAATAACTTCTTCATTTTTCGACAAATTGTTCCCAACATTTCCAGTTTGGGCAGTGGGGTGGGGCTTGACAATATCGTGGTTCCGAAAATGTCATCCAAATCCATCCAGCAAGTGAAAAGTTATTAGCCTCTCTCAGCCTCTCTGCTGAAAACACACAAATATCAATTTAGATGTTTTTAAGTTGCAGGGGGCACACTGTTGTCAAATATTTTAAAAACTACTGGATCAATTACCCCAAACCAGTCAAGGGAATTAAGTCAACGCTTTGTGCCCAAATTGTTTCTTTTTTGGTCCAAATCTGCCAAGCGGTTTTCACGCTATGGCTGTTCCAAAACGGCACTTTTTCTCTATGGGAAAATCAATGGTCTGATAACTGTAAAACTGTGGTGTTTTGTTTTCTTAATAACACTTCCATTTTGTAACATATTGTTCCCAAAATGTGCAGTTTGGGTGGCCTTTGACAAAACGTTTTGTTTTGAAAATGTCCTCCAATTCCATCCAGCAAGTTAAGTTATTGGCAATAGAATTTTGGGGGAAAATTGCTACTTTTTCATTTCTGAATATTCTGTCATCTTCTGTAGTGCATAGCACCATGTGAGATACTCTAATTTTGGAGTAGTGGGTACCCCATTCTTCGACAAATATTTTAAAAACTACTGGGCGCAATATCCCCAGAGCCCCCGCCCCCTGGAAATCGAGTCAACGCTTCGTGCCCAAGTTGTTTCATACCTGACCTAATTCCGTCCAGCGCGCAAGCAAACATTTGACTTTTTCCTCTGTGGGGAAAATGAATGGGGACGAGGCGAAAATGCCTTTTTTGTTTTCTTAGTAACTTCTTTATGGGACGCAAGTACAATTCTGTTTGCAAAATGTTCAACTCAACTATAGTATATATTCCCAAGAAAGCCTATGCCTTCATGTGGTTGGCACGAGAATGAGGGGAAGTAATTGCAACACAGAAAGGCAGGAAGAGCAAACAGTATCTGCATCCATTTACCAACCCCCCCTCGTCCCCCGGGATATTAGACATATTTAGACATTTGCTCTTTGCTCATACGTAAAAATGTATGCAAAATGATTTTGCCAACTTGAAGCCCTCGGACCATGACAATCGTTTGAACACAGTGGGTAGTTCGGTAAAATTAATGAGTGATTATTCTGTAAAAAAAAAAAAGAAAACGTTCCAGGGTTTGCCCAAATTCATTATCCAAGGCTCTTGTTACACAGCTCTCTGAGCACCTAAAAGTGAAACATGTGGCAGGGTTTGAATAGCAGTGTGGAAATGGTGATGTATTTTTCTGTAAGGAGAGGGACGGTGTCATGGAATTGTGCATGCGCCAAGGGTGCAGCGCCCGGATTATCTATGCAGCTCTGCGGGTTCCCTTCTTGCCAAGCTAGGATCTGAAAGGCTGCCCCTTTAGTGAAGGGGCAGCCAGAGCAGTGCATGCGTACCCCTAGAATGCCCCTGGTGAGTGACTGCGCCTTCATTTAGCTCAGAGTAGTCCATTGCTGGTTTATTTCGCATAACACTTACCCATTGGTTCCCCAAGTGTGTTCTTATCGAAAAGGCGCTTTTTGCGCCCTGGGTAAAACCTTTTCAATTGTTTTCAGAATGCTCACTATCTGTGCCCCATAATACCTTTCTATGGAACCAAAAAGCTTATTCTTTGGGTGGAAAATATTTTTAGACTCTTCTAATTTTCTCTCTCTGTGGTCCCTTATCGCAACTTGTTGACACGTGGCTTATGTTTTCTTAAAACGACTTTCTTTTCAGAAAGGAACTTTATTGCCTGTTTTAGTGTATGTTTTGGGGTGATTAAATGATTAGGGCTGGCCTCATTTAATCACTTGAGAAAGGGGATAGAGCATCAGCTCTCAACTGGGATCTTTCCAACATGCTTCAGAACAACCCACCATTCTAGCCGTGCTAAAGAAGCCTGCGGCTGACCTTAAGAGCCCCACCAACTATTGCCCCATTTCTTATCTCCCCTGCC